>NW_004444026.1:9175161-9180560 GCF_000243295.1 Trichechus manatus latirostris | reverse complement strand
ACCACAGCTCATTAGGACATACTAACACTACAAAATTACTTGGCATTTATCTGAAATTCAGATTTGACTGGGTATCCTGTATTTTATCTGGCAACCATACACATAGGGCACCTGGGGCCCAGGGTTTAAGAAACAAGAACGTGGGAATATGCCTCTGACCACTTCCCTCAGCCTCTCCCCAGTGCTGCAGGCTGTGCCCTCCTTGCCCTGCCACTAGGCCTGTTCACACTTGCCCCAGAAGATGCACCTACCCCTACACTCCTGTGTTTTCTCCCCTTGAGGAGGGACCTCTGACTTCAGCATTGACTGGGCTTCTCCAGGCCCCAGCCTGGGGATGGCTCTCCAGTGCTCTGCTCAACCTCCAGGATCCAGGTGCCCGGGTGCAGAGAGAACCACCATGGCTGTCCTCCCTGCCCGTTGACCTCTGCCACAGCCAGGGAAGGAACACTGTTGCACTGGGTGTCCTGGGAGTAGCAGAGGAGGTGTTTGGGGTTGTGGGGAGAAGACTGAAAGAATGGCGCAGACACCCTTGCTTATCTCAGACCCAGCAGCTGGGGTGACCAGGTGTGAAGGGAAGGAAGAATTAAGGCCTCAGTCACGGGGTCATGCAGGAAGAGAGGGGTGGGTGGAGGAAGTGGGCAGCCCACCTGATTGGGCATTTCCTTTCTGCATATGAATGAGAAGGCAGAGTTATGATAAATAAAAGGCACGGCGAAGGAGACCCAAGGGCAGTTTCTTACTCTGGGTTTTTAGGTTAGCCAGACATATTCAAAGTGGCCTCTTGTCCCATTGTCCTCTAAGGGAGCAGACTACCCAGAAATTCATGCTACTTCCCAGCACTGCTAATGTCCAGGGGCTGCCTCTGCGGCTAGGCACCAGAAGGCATCCCCAGGCACTATGCCCCTTCGGCCTAACGGCCAAGGTCATCCTCTGCTGTCTCCATTCAGGCCCCTTCCAGCTCTCAAGTCCATGGTTCTCACTCACTGCCTTCCTGTGATCTGTTTTTTTCCTTCCAGGCTCTTGGGATATGGACAAATTTCTGAACCGCTTCCACTTGAATGAACCTGAAGCATCCACCCAGTTCTTGACCCAAAACTACCAGGACTCATCAGGCCTCCAGTCTCCTGGAGGAGGTGAGAATGAGCCCAAGGACAAACCCAAGCAGTGATAACTGCATGCTAAGCCTCAGGTTCCCTCTTCCAGGTGTGTGCCTACCTGCAACGGGCTGGCCTCTGGGTATGGGACTCCTTCTCTTCCAGATTAAAGGAAAAAAAATATATATCATCCAGTGCTGTCTGGCTTGGTGTTTTGTTTCCTTACATGTCTTCAGAAACCAACAAGAGAAAATCAACGATCGCCTGGCACTGGGGCTTGGGGGTCTATAGGAAATGCAAGGTGGGGGGGGGGCGGTGCTGCTGGAGATAGATTGACAGGCAGAAGGTACAGACCCTTAGCCCTGAACTGTCACTGAGTCACTGTGTGCCCTTGAGCAAAATAACTTCTCCTCTCTAACGTTCTGCTTCCTCAGCTGTGACACTGATGTGGGAAGAAGAGGCAGAGTGCAGTTGGTATATCACCATGGTCCTTTACAGCTCTGACATTCAACAACATTCATTTAACAAATACTGTTGCCACCTATCATGTGCCTGACCTTCTGCTAGGTGCTGGGGATACATCGGGTAAATAGGTCAGACAAGATATGGTGCTTGCCTCATGGAGCTTACACTCTAGTAGGGGAGAGAAACAGGCAGAGATAAACGCAAGCAAATTATAACAAATTGTGGTAAGTGCTACGAGGGTGTAAAAGGGGACTGATTTATGATGGAGGGGGAGGGCTGAAGCCTTAGGCAAGGCCTCTCAGACGAAGTGATGTTTAACTTCAGGACGGAAAGGCTGGGTGGGGTTAACTAGGTGTCTTAGTTATCTGGCGCTGCTATAACAGAAATACCACAAACAGAACTGTATTTTCTCACAGCTTAGGAGGCTAGAAGTCTGAATTCAGGGTGCTGGCTCTAGAGGAAGACTTTCTCTCTCTGTTGGCTCTGGAGGAAAGTCCTTGTCTCTTCTGAGCTTCTGCTCCTGAGCAGTCTTCATGTGGCTTGGCATCTCTCTTCCCCCATCTCTGTTTCTTTCACTTGCTTGTTGAATCTCTTTTATATCTCAAAAGAGATTGACTCAAGGTACACCCTACCCTAATCCTGCCTCATTAACATAACAAAGAGAACCCATTCCTAAATGGGATTATAACCACAGGCATTAGGTCAGGATTTACAACACTTATTTTTGGGGGACACAATTCAATCCATAACACTAAGTGAATGACAGCAGGGCTGAAGAGCATTCCAAACAGAGGGAACAGCAGCTGCAAACATCCTGTGGCTGAAAGGGACTTGCATGACATGTTCCAGTAAGTGAAAGGTCATGAGTTTGGAAGTGAAGTGTGCAAAGAGGAAACCAGCTGAACAGGTGAGCAAAGATCACAACATGCTAGGCTTTGCAGCCATGTTTAAGTTTTGAATTGTATCCTAAAAGCAATGGGAAATCACTGAAAGATAATAAGTAGAGTGTGTGTGTGCGGTGGGGGGGGGGGAAGGATGGCATAATCTGATTTATGCTTTTAAGAAAGCTGTGAATAATTCCCAGGCTATCCCTTTTCTCCCAGGAAAGGAATTTTGGCATCTAACTCCCCTGGACCTCCTCTGGAGGTCACTTGGCTCTCCCACCCCAACTCCTGGGAGAGATCTCTCTGCTACAGTCTCACTCACAGCCTGAACCATGTGTGGCTCCTCAACCCCCACCAATACCACCACCAACCCCTACTCTTCCTAGCTCCAGTCCTCTCTGTGCCTTCTCCCAACTTCCCCCTCAGCTCGGATTCCCTCCAAGAGTTAATAATCCCCTCTCCTTGGCTAGGGTGCAGCAACGTTGGTGACTCGTATGCACACAGTGCTTTGAGATCCCCAGATGACAGGGGCAGGCTGCAGTTGAGCACAGGGTTATTACCTTCTTAGCACCACAGTATTTTCAATCACCTCATACGTATGTGAAAGTGGGACAACGAGTAAGGAAGACTGAAGAAAAATCGATGCCTTTGAATTATGGTGTTGGCTATAAATATTGAATATACCATGGACTGCCAGAAGAACGAACAAGTCTATCTCGGAAGAAATACAACAAGAGTACTCCTTGGAAGTGAGGATGGCGAGACGTCATCTCACATACCTTGGACATGTTGTCAGGAGGGATCAGTCCCTGGAGAAGGACATCATGCTTGGTAAAGTAGAGGGTCGGTGAAAAAGAGGAAGACCCTCAATGAGTTGGATTGACTCAATGGCTGCAACAATGGGCTCAAACATAGCAACGATAAGAGGCTGGCACAGGACCAGGCAGCGTGTCATTCTGTTGTACATAGGGTTGCTTTGGGTCGAAATCGACTCGACAGCACCTAACAACAACAACAGCGCCATGCTCCATATTCAGTGAGAGGCAGAGGGGCTCGGATCAATGTCTCAGCCAGGCTGAGCACTCTTGTAACTAGTTGGAAAATTTTAGCAGCGGGAATCTGAATAACGCAATAGAGTAGGAGATTGAGTTTGTGAATGGGCTCTCCACTCCCACTGATAAACTCAGTTGTCTGCCCAGGTGATGGACACCAAATCCTTGTTCTCTAGAAGGGCATTTGATAGCAGCCCAAAGCAAAAGGAACCCCAGGCCATAGAAACTGCTTAAACTCCTCACTCCGTTCTACGCCACCAGGCAAGTGTGCAAGCAAAGCTAAAATAAGAAGCAAAAGGAGAGGCCATTTGCAATGTCATGGACGGCAGCCTCCAAAGGGACTTTGTGGGTATGTGTGAACCTCACACTCCCTGGGGCCTTCTCCCCCAGCCCCCACCTCCACCAGACAGGAGTGTAATTGGCAGCTCCGGTTAGTGCCCAGGGCCAGAATAAATAGAAGGTCAGCTTCCTCGAGTAGCCCCAAATCGAGACACATCCTTTCCTCTTCTGCTTTTAATTCCTTGTGGCTAGCATGTTTATTTTGGGCGAGGAAAAAAAATCGGATGTTTATCCTTCGAGGAAATTATCGGCTTGCTTTCTTTCCTTTTTTTTTTTTTTCCCCCCTCCTTTCTATTCCTCTGGTGTTTTGGGCTTTTAGTTTAGCTGCAGGAGAGACCTCCACCCTTCTGCCCCCAAAATGTGAAGAAGAAACAAAACTGACCCAGGATGTAGGCCAAAGCCATCCCTTCCAGACAGGCCGATCCCTGGAAGCCACAGAGAAGGAGGTCCCAGTGGCAGAGAAGGGAATCCTGGAAGCCAGGGAGATATCGGGGGAAACCCACCTTTGACTCAGTTTTCTGCTGCAGAACTCCTTGGGCCTCTCACCCCTTGCTTTTCACTGGCTCCTCTAGGGAAAAACAAGAGGAACATGTGAGTTGCTTTGAGATCTGTAACGAAAACAGCTAAGAAAAACATAAGGGAGCACTCATGACCCCTTTACAGGGATAGCGAGAACTGACATTATTATTACCGTCATCATTGTCAGAGACCATTTACTGAGCACTTTCTACATGCCAGGCACTGTGCTAAGTGCTTCACATGTATTATCTCCTTTAGTGCATTCCTATACTGCTTCACAGCTTACAGGGGCTTTCGTACATGTTATCTCATGCGTTTGTCAGAACCACATAATAATGTCGGTGCTGTTATTCTCATTTCATAGATGAGAGTCTGATAAGTTAAATAACCTACTCCCTGTCTCCTAACTAGTAATGGTGGAACCTGGAGTTAACTCAAGTCTTCTCACTCCTAGTATTAGAGGTAAACAGCACTCTAATTTTACTCTCTGGCCTACATGAAATGAATACCAGGCCTTCTATTTACCCTGGAGCTGGAGTGAGCCAAAAGAGGAAAAGCTGGAAGTTCCAGAAGAATCCAAAGGAGGCTCTCCCAAGCGTCTGCCCTCCCTCCAGCTTCAGCTGTCTGGACCAAGTGTGATTTGTGAGGCCTCTGGATACTCATGGGGCAATGAACCGGTCCAGCCTCAAACCATTCCCACCACTACCATCACCACCACCACCCCTGCCCAAGGCCACTACCCCAATAGCTTCCCTGTCTCAGTCCGTGGAACCACGCCTCTCCTTACCAGAACCACACCTGTGTGGTAAGTGCTCTTAGGTAAGGAAGCAAGGTGGAAAAGGAAGGAAAGCCCTGTAGAAAAACTCCCTGATATCCATGATGGTGATGAGGATAAGGATGGTGACAATTCTGATGATGTGGAGCCCAGGTTTAGGGCTGAGCAGCCACGGGATGGGAAGAAAACCTGGTATATGTATTAGGTGATGTAGTTTTAAAAGCACATGTTTTCTTACCTGGCAGACCTAAATTCACATATAATTTCTACT
>NW_004444026.1:9160401-9173356 GCF_000243295.1 Trichechus manatus latirostris | reverse complement strand
GGCAGAGAGCAGAGCCATAACTTCAGGGTCTCCAGACTATTCTGAATGAGAGCAGGACACAAATGTGCCCTTTTTTTTCTTCTTACGAGCTGGAGCCTGCCTCGCTGGCATAATTCCTCTGGGCAGGGAGCATAGGGCTAAAAGGAAAGAGTTCAGTTGTCAGAAAGGCTGGCCCAGCAGAGCCCCAGGGTTCTAGCTCTCATTCCCATCCTCATGATGAAAGCAGGAGAGTGGGCTGAGTGTGCTTCCTTTTTAGGTCCTAGGGAGCAAGGGCACATTGGCAGCACCCTAAAGGAGTCCAAAACCCTCCACCTACTACCACAGTCCCTCTCACACCCACACACACTCACACGCATACACAGAAACGGCTGGAGGTGCACGTTCAAATCACCATAAAGAAACTGACACTTGCATACACACACAGCAGTCTCCAGTATTCATAGAGGCTCAGCTGGGTGCTAAGAAGTGAAGGACTACAAAACAAACCTAGACGGTCTCTGCCCTCCGGAAGCTTTGACCATGGGAGAGAATACGGACAGACACAATGCCTATCAAGCATTCTGTGGTTGTGAGGCCTATAGGAGTTCAGAGTCAGAACAGAACAGTAGAAAGACAGGCTAACAAGGATGAGACAAGTAGGCATTCCAAGCGGGGAGGGAATGTAGCAAGCTATGGAGAGGAAAGGAGGCTTGAGGAGAAAGGCCTGACAGGGCTGTGAGGGTTCCTGATGTAAAAGCACACAAAGTAGCCACTACTCCCCCAGGTGAACACAGATCCATACCTGCAGCTCACTAGCATACCCTCAATCCCTGATTTACAGACGGCACCTCTACTCCAGCATTTGCCCCCGTGGACACTGGTCACCATTGCCCAGGGCTCACCTGTCTTCCCCCACACCCTGAGAACCAGGCCCTGCCCATCCACAAATACTCTGCATATACAAATATGCGCACACATACTTACACACACCTCTACTATACACATCCTGCACACGCATACTGTAAATACACCAGCCCACACAAAATCACATGGTGTACGCACCCGCTAGACACTCCAAGGTATCAACTCTGCCAAGCTCTTTCTAGACATCCATGCAAGCTGTGTATACGTGCATTGTTCCGCACAGGCAAACGTGAACGTATTATTTGCATGTACATGCAATCTCCATATATGCATTCCCATTTCATTCACAATCTACAAACACACTAGCCACCACTGACAGACACACCAACCTTGGATTATACTCAGGACCAGACGAGGCCTAACCACAACTCTCACTTTGCAGTCTCCTGATGTGGCAAGTGGATTTTTGGTGGCAGTGGAAATGGTGTGTATGTGGTTTTTTGTTTTGTTTTGTTTCGTTTTTTCTTGGAGGGGGGGAAGAGGAGGGAGAGGAGGGGAACCAGTCCTTATAATCCACAAGGAAGGCACTCAGACACACACCTCTCCTCCCAGCAGCCCTGTCTCTGGCCCCTCTCTGCTGCCAGGCCAGGGAAAGAAGAAGCTAAAAGTGGTCGGTCTGAGTTGCTAAATTGGTCCTTGGCAGAGAAGGGGAAACGCGTCAGTTCCCTGGGGAAGTGGCAGAGCCCAAGACAGCCACAGGCCCCTGGGCTTCTACTCCAATGGAACAAAAATTGCTCAAATAGATCTGACGCTTTGTTTTCGAACCCAAAATACCCTGTGGCGGCCGCCGGAAGTGTGACCGCGGGAGGGAAGTGGGGCAAGAGGCGAGGATTAGTTCGAGTTTCCATTGCGGCAACTTTTTCTTTTGTTTGGGGTCTAGAAGAAGCGCTCTCCTGACGTTCTGAGAGAGGGTTTGTGAGACAGGGAAGTGCGGCTCTGAGATTTAGGGCTGGGGTATTGCAGCCACAGTCTCCCTTAACCCAGTTCCATCCCAGAGGACTCCTCTGAAAACGACCCTGGTCCTCACACGCTGTCAGAAGCACATCTCAGGCCACCTGGTGGCAGGGCAGGAAAGCTGATCCAGGGAAGAGGGACTGATGGCAAGGGAAAGGGGCCAAGGCACAGGTGACTTTGACTTCAAAGACCTAACTTTCCCTAGGAGACTTCGATAATTTTTTTGTAAATACATACCCTATTTACACGGAATTTTCCAAAGAGCCTCCAATAAATTAGGCCATAGGGAGACTAAAATACATACCCAGATATTCAAACTCAGCACTTTAATAAGTCAGAGATAACAATGATAAGCTCCAAAATGCAAGAATTACTGCATAAAACAGGATGTCAGCCTGCACTCCATCACTCTCTATCCCCTTAGCCTAATTTATTTTTCATTGTAGTGCATATCACCACTTCACATTTATTTGTTTATTATCTGTTCCCACCCTGAACACGTTGCAGTTGTTGGGTGCCGTCAAGTTGATTCCCACTCATAGCAACCCAATGTGACAGAGTAGGACTACCCCCATAGGGTTGCCTAGTCTGAAGTCTTTAGCAAAGCAGACAGCCAGGTCTTTTCTCCTGCAAAGCGGCTGGTGGGTTCGAACCGCCAACCTTTTAGACCTGCAGTATTCCCAATGTCTGACACAGAGTAGGTGCACAATAAATAACTGTTGAATATTGAAAAAAAATGGGACATGAGAGGTCCTCAAACAGTTCCATTGCCTTATAAATCAACCATTTGCCATCCAATCGATTTTGACTCATGGGGACCCCTTGTGTGTCCGCATAGAACTGTGCGCCATAGGGTTTTCAGTGTCTGATTTTTCACAAGTAAATCACCAGGCTTTTCTTTCAAGGCTCCTCTGCATGCACTCGACGAACCACCAACTTTTATGGTAGCAGCTGAGCGGGTTAACTGCACCACGGAGACTCCCATCGTTGCCTCATAGGCTTGTTAATTAATTCAAAACGCAGAGGCCTGCTATATACCAGACACTGGTGCAAGGTGGGGGGCGGAGGGACTATACAATAGTGAGGAGAGAAAAATCTGAAGTGGTGCCTGCCCTCCCGGAATGTATAGGGGAGGGGCGTTGGGAGACAGATATTTATCAAAGAATTACACAAATAAAGTAAAAAAAAAAAAAAAGTAAGTAGAATTACTGGCAACCTAGAAATGGTATTCGGGAGTATCACCGGGAAGGCCTTGCTGAAGGAAAGATTGGGTTTAACTGCGGGGACACAGCCCCTGCCTTTAAGGAGGAAACAGCAGAAAATGGCAACGTGGTGTGCTAGATGCGACCGCAATGGCGTTCGGGTGGACCGGCGGCCGGGCCGCGCAGGCCGGGGGTTCCTGCCCCCTGGACACAGGAGATTCGAACTCGTCGCCGGGGAGGCTGAGCCGCGCGGGCTGCGGCGGGGTCCTGCGCTCTCGGGCCTGTGAACCTGGGCTGCAGTTCAGAGGCGACCTCGCGGCCTCGGTCCCTCGGTGATATTTACCAGCTTTTAATGACGGCAGGATAATCACCCTAATGAAAAACCCCTTCCGGGCTCGGGGCAGCCAGACTGCGATGAGGAAACCGGGAGGCATTTCGGAGCCGCCGGTGACTCACGCTGAGTGTGCAAGGAGCCGGCCTGCCACTGGGCGCGAGGGGCGCCTGGGCTCCCCGCTCTCCTCGGCGCTCGCTCTACTCCAGCGCCGTCCCTGGAGCGCCGGGAGCTGAGGCCCCACGGCGCGAGCTGGGCCGATGTCCCAAGGCCCACCCCCCAGGGGCACCCGGATCCCTACCTTAGGAAACCCTGTGCCTTCTGGGCCTGGCCTAGCTCTCTCCAGTCAAGCCACAGGCAAACCTGGATACCCCCACTGCCACCCTCGGCAAGACCGGCGGCTGGGACTTCTTTCTCTGCATGTGTCCCCAGAGCCCCTCTCCCCACTCGTGGCTTCAGCACTTCGGCTGCCTGCGTTTTGGAGGGGGTCACGCTTTGGTGTGTTTAAGGCGCCCAGGAAGATCCACTGTCCTAAGAACACTTTCTCCGCCAATGCCTCAGTTTCCCAAACAGAGTAGCAATGGCTGAAGATTCTCCACACCACCCCCCACCCTGCCCCCGGGTGGCGGGAGTATTAATTACAGTTTCTTCCTTGCTTTGAAGATGAGAGGTGCCAAGGATCATTACCACCCAGTTGACGGGGCTATTAGCCCTGGAGTTTTATCTGATTAATCCTACCCTCCCCGCAACCTGGGATCCATGTTGCTCCCTGATGCCCCTTCTTTGGACTCTCCTGGGCTTTTCCTCCAGAATTTCACTCAGAGGGTTAGCCCCCTTTCCTGATCCCGCTAACAGCATCAGGAATGAGGCCTGGTAGAGTGTCTGGAACATTTATTCTTCAACAAATATTTATTGAGCACCTTTGATGAGCCAAGTTCTATCTGCTGGGGACATAGCAGTGAAGGACACAGACCCATACTCTGTACTTCCTGGAGTTTACATTCTAGTAAGTGTCCAAATATCTGAATGAGATCTATCTTATATTCAGGGCCAAGTTCCATCTCCCACCCCTCCCTCTAGGATTCCACAATTATCCATGCAACAAACAATTATTGGGCCTACTATGTGCCAAGTACGCTTCCAGGGAGAAATGCTAGAAGGACAGTGCTAATAGGTTCTACTTTTAGAGATGAAAGAAATAAAGGTAAGGTGAGGAAGAGGGAAAAAATCACAGCTCCCTGCACAGAGCCTTCCTCCACCCCTTCCTTTTCTCCCACTCCCCTCTCCTCCTCACTTAATGTGCTTTGCCCCTCCTCAAGGCCTTGATCAAGCCCCACCTCCTCTATCAGGCCCTCCCCTCTCCCTAAACAGTGTCCTCCCAAGTCCTCAGTGGTCTTTATCCCCTCTGACCCTCTTATCGGTGTTTCGTATACAATTGTTTCTGCCAGGGTCTTATTCTTCACTTCACATTAAACTGCGAGCTCTCTGACAGCAGGAACCTAGTCTTCAGTTGTCTTCCTCCACAAAGAGTTCGCAGGAAGTGCTCAATAGATGTTTGTTTCATTGAACTCAGACTGCTAAGTCCCAGAACCAGGATGTCCCCCTTGAAATGGAATCCCAGGGGACAAGGGCCTCCCATGCTGTGGGGGTGGGGGATTAAGAAATAAAAAGACCAGGAGAGAAGGATGAAATGGATCAGGCTTTCCCCTCAAATCAACCGTAATTCAGAATTACCAACTTAGACACATGAACTTGGCCAACAACCACTTATTGAGAACCTACTGGGGACTGACACAGTGTTGAGTGCTGGGGATATAAAGATGAATAAGACCTAGTCCCTGCCCTGAGAGAGCTTGTTTACCATGTCTTCTCTTTCATTAGCTTTCTAGGTGATCCTGGGCCACGCACAGCCCAATTAATTCTGAACAGCCCAAATAATTCTGCAGTCTCAGAGAGAGAAAGAAACCACACTCCTTCTCCTTTGCCCATATGCCATGGACCCTGCCTGAGAAGCTCATGCCTTCAGTCAGGGCTTCCTAGGCAATGTGCAGGCCTCCAGCGGGTTATAGCTGGGCCAATATTGATCCCTTAGCCCTCAGGGTAACGAGATGGGGCTGGGGGCAACCTCAGTCGTCCTATATCCCAGTGGCTATAAAAAGTTTCATTTTCTATGAGAACTACATCATGACAAAGGGAAGCCCTGCTTAGGCTATCTGGTGAAAGAGGATGCTAATACAACTGAGGACCCACAAGAGTCATGAACTGCTTTACTCTGGATCCCAGATTTTTTACTCTATTGAACAGCAAAGAAGAAACCAAAGAGTCTGCCTGCCACTCCTCACTCAGATGAATGAGGCAAAGGGCTAGATTGTTTCAGGCTAAGAAGGACCATGAGGTTGAGAGCTGATAAGAAACAAGGCTCTAGAGACTGCAACTATCTCTGGTTTCCCAAAGGTCTTTGTTACAGGCTTGGGGGGAGTGGGGGGGGTGGAGCACATCTGCCAGGATTGTGGACTCCACATCTGTCCCATGGGTAATGCTGGTACCTAGCAAGAGGCTGGGTGTGTGGAGAGCAATGGGAATGAGAACTTGCTCTCATCTCTTTTCTCTCACTTCTCTCTCCCTCCTTTTCTGTTGCTCCCTCTTTGCTCCCCTTGACTGCCTCCCCCACTGTCCCCCCCCCCCTCACGCCTTTTCTAGTTCATTTCAAATCACAAAGTTCCTCTTTCCAAAAAGCCCCATCCCCAGAGAGCTCTTTCTGCGGAGACACCCATCCCTCCCTACTGAGAAGGGGGCTGTCCCACAGTGGCCCCCAGGGGGAATGACAGGCCCTCCGAGCACATGACTCCACTTACCCTCCACAAACCCCTGAGCTAGGACAGCAAAGTTCCCATTACAGGCCCTCACCCCCTGATCTATTCCTCCTTCTCCCTGAGGGCTCCAGCCCAAGTCCTACTGAGTCCCTACATTTGGTGATTTCTACCCCACGTCTCCTCCCAACCCTTTATGTGATAGAATCAGAAACTAATGGGAGGAACTTAGAGGTTATCCAGTCCAGCCCCTTCCAGAAGCCCAGGAACAAGAAGGGCCTGGCTCACAGTCACATAGATAATTTACGGCAGAACCTAGAACTCCTGATGCCCAGGCCAAGGCTTGCACTGTCCACTTATCTACACGACAAACTTTTCTCCAGTCTGCCTTCTATCTAAGACCTTCTGTCCCTCCCTGGGCCAGCCCTGCCCATGCCTTGGACGCTCATCCTCTGGACCACCCATGGTAGTTACTGGTGTATTAGGAGGGGTCTCTAGGAGGATCCATTTTGGGAACCTTGGTCCCTACAAACAAATGTCACTTTGTAACAAAGTTTTCTCCCTCTGGTCACCAGATGTTGTTGTTGGGTGCCTTCGAGTCGATTTTTGACTCATGGCAACCCCATGAGACAGAGAAGAACTGCCCCATAGAGTTTTCTAGGCTGTAATCTTTATGGGAGCAGATCACCTGGTCTTTCTCCCACGAAGCCGCTGGGTAGGTTCGAACCACCGACCTTTTGGTTAGCAGCCAAGTGCTTAACTGTTGCACCACCAGGGCTCCCTGGTCACCAGACTTTCCCCCAAACTGCCTGAAGTCTGATCACAACAGCCTGATTCAACATGATTATCATGAGTTAATCTGAATTTAGACACAAACAGGTATTTAAAAAGGAAGTGTGTGGTTGGTTTGGAGAGGGTCCTGTGACCTTTGAGACAGCCTAGGGTAGCAGACACACACTCAGAGTGGCACAGTTGCCATTCCACTTGAGAGCCCCTGGCAAAAACGTTCCTCCCTGACCTCCTTTACTCTCCCTTGGGCTAGAGCCCCTTCCCTACCCCCCTGCTGGGTCCAAGGGGGTGCTGGGAATAACATTCAAGTTTGCCTGTGCTTTATTCATTATTTCCTCCACAAGTGTTATGTCTTACCCACATCTTCCATTTCATTTCTTTCCCCTGATAAAATTGTCTGACACAGTCATAATGGGGACCAAAACCCCGTTGCTGTCAAGTCAATTCTGACTCATAGCAACCCTATAGGTTGGAGCAGAACTGCCCCATAGAGTTTCCAAGGAGCGCCTGATGGATTTGAACTGCCAGCCTTTTGGTTAGCAGCCATAGCTCTCAACCACTACGCCACTAGGGCTTCCACAATGGAGACAATGGGTGGAATTAAGTGGAGTCACATGGATCTGAGTTCAAATCTTGGCTCAGCCACTGAGTGTCCAGGTAACCTCCAACGAGCTTTAAAAAAAAAAAAATGTTGAGGGGCAGTCCTAAAAGCTTCCTCACAGTATTGTTGAATAAAGAAAATGAAGCATAGCCACAGGATCTGGCTACAAGGCATCAGATATCAGACACTCCCATCTTTTGTGGCTACAGACTGGAAGCTCCATAAACCAGAAACCTCCTGTAGCTCCACACATGATGATCAGCTCTGACTCTTAACTAAAGCACCATCCTCAGAAGTCTCCGTGAAGGCTGTAAGTCTCTTTTTGGCTGCCAACAATATTTCCCTTCCTCTAGTTTCGAGGCAAAACTCACCTAGCTTTGGAATTGGCTGTCACTGTAGAAGAATGGCAATGATCTCTAGAATACCACGGATGGTTGGCCAAGGAGAGTTCCACTGATGACCTCTTGGTCTTCTGTGAACCTCCTATGGGGCACCAAAAAATGGAAAGCAACTGAGGACCCCAAAGAGAACTGTCATTCAGGCACAGTCCGATCAGCACG
Source organism: Trichechus manatus latirostris (assembly GCF_000243295.1). Taxonomy (NCBI): domain Eukaryota; kingdom Metazoa; phylum Chordata; class Mammalia; order Sirenia; family Trichechidae; genus Trichechus; species Trichechus manatus. The sequence continues at coordinate 9,165,206 of NW_004444026.1, read as the reverse complement.
GGCCCTGTACGTAAGTGTGTGCCTGTTGTGATTTGAGAAAAACCAGACATTCTCTGCTCTCCTAATCTCCCACTACTTGTCACTCTACCTAATGTCCCAGGATAAATCTTATTCGATCAGTATTAATGAGCACCTACTACTTTCCGTGCCAAAAATGGGTCTTAATTCCTTTGGGTTATGTATTACTCTCCAAGCATTTTCTTTTAAAATGCAAATACCCTCTCTGGAAGGCAATGCATTAAGTCAATAACACCTCAGGTTGAACTAAGTTGGGGATTTCTTTCTTGTAAGACAAGAGTGAAGGACTGGACATCTTTAGCAAAAAGTAGAGCTAAAGTTCAGAGGGCAGAGGTGGCTGTAGAACTAAGGGCCAGGACAGAAAACCTCGTCCTTCCCATATCCTTTCACCAAGACAAACACATCCCTTCCATTATAAGCAGCAGCATTCCCCACAAGTACAGCTGGTGAGGATGGCTGCATTCTGTGGGAGAGAGGAGCCCGGAGCTGGGCAGCCTTTGCCCTGCCACAGAGGGGGCCGGGCCTGACTTTCACTGCCTCCAGGTTAAGGACGCCCTGAACCAGTGTCTACTCGCTCACCAACAAGTTCAGGACTTAGAGTTCAGGTAATTAGGCCTTTGGCAATCTCGCTTGAGCCTGCCAATAAAACTGAGACAAACCCTCAGCCCCTCTTCAGTAGGAAAAGAGGAAAGAAGGGAGAAAGGGAAGGAGATAAATATTTTTTCTATGCTGAAGTCAAGGCTTGGCAACCAGATGGGAGAATGCTATTAGTGTACAGAGCAGTCACTCCAAACCCCTCACCCCCACTCTCCACCCAGGGTTGTCCCCTTCTGCTACAGAGCCTGGCCTCCATCTGCCACCATCATCCGGGGTGACAGTGAACACCTGAACACAAACCAGGCAGTGAGGCCTAAGCTTGAAGAGGCAGACTTTCCCCAGTGTGGCAAAGGAAGGATGGAGGGATTACCAGAGTCCTTCCCCCCTGTGAGCCACAGCTCCCCTCCAAAAAGGGCTAGAGGATGCTCCAGAGTGTTAAAAAGCAACTGAGTGACTTCTTTGTACCCTGTCTTATTTTACCACCAGCTCAATCCTTGTCTGGGTTGCTGGAGAGTGGGGACCCATCTCTTACAATCTCCGGGTTGGCACAGCGCCCAGCAGGTACCAGGCACACAAATAGGAGTTTCCTTTTTTTTTTTTTTTTCCTGGATAATAAACATCAGTACTTCTTGTACATGTTCCCTTTGGTATGGAATGGAGTTCCACGCCGGGCCTATTTTAGTAGCCATCCTGCCTAAACTCACTCCTGGAAAATGCAAGACAAAAGGGCTTTTCTGTCACGTGGTGAGAAGGGGGGGATAGTTTAACAATAATAATTACTATTTATTGAGTGCTTGCAAGGAGTCTGACATAAGTACTTTACAAGGATTATCTAAGTTAACTTTTCCTAAAAGGTTTTTCCCCTCCACTGCCGTGGAGTCAATTTGACTCATAGTGACCCTATAGAACAGAGCTGAGCTGCTTCTCAGGATTTCCAATGAGTGACTGGTGGATTCGAACTGTCGACCCTTTGGTTAGCAGCCATAGCTCTTAACCACTACGCTACCAGGGCTCATAAATATATATATATATATATATACATATATATGTATATATATATTTCCATAGTGAGAGAACATAACCATACACCACCTCTACCATTAACCCTCTGGCCCAACCCACAGGGTCATCTCTTGCCTAGACTGCTGCAATAGCATCTGTCTGGTCTCCTTCCTTCTGCCCTTGCTTCCCTTCAGTGGAAGGAAACACAAGAGCTGGTACTATCATTAGCCCAATTTGCAGAAAGAAAAAAAAACTGAGACTGAAAAGGAAATTCAGAAATTTGTGGAAGATAACACAGAAGCTTCAATGTACGCTTATTGAACTGAATGGAAGGCTCCCATGCTATGCTAAGAATTGGGCTCCTATTCAATCTTGACAACATGTAAACAGGCCTAGTGCAGGCCCGCAAGCTCTTCTCCTGGAATGCAACAAGTCTAGCTAGCCTAAAAGTGTTTGGGGGCCATCTCCAGAGTGGTTGGTGTGTGCAGTCTCTGGGGCCCTTGAAACGGGTCCGAATGCTCCCATTTCGGCTGCCTTTCCTAGTGCGGGCCTCTAGTGAACAGAAATGGGGTTTCTAGCTCCTTATTCAGCGTCTCCTCCTGAGAGGTCCCGACAGTTGGGAACGGAGTGCATCAGCTGGGGTTCCCTGGAGTTGAACCGGGCCGACCGAGGCCTCCCATTTCCTTCTCGCCACCCCTGCAGACTGAACTATGCCTCCGGCGGAGAGACCTGGGAACTGCAGCCAGTTTTGGGGCCTGCGGTTGACCGAAAGCAGAGGACCTCGCAGCATCTTCTGGCCCCAAGCAGGAACCCTTAGAGACCCCTACCGCTCAGGTTGCACATGTGGCAGGAAGCGCTGCAGAGGGGCCCGGGCTGGGACTGGCGCGGCGGAATCTCGCTGGCCGCAGCCTCTCGTGGCTTCTCACCTACTGCCGGACTACCGCTAGAGGCCAAAGCCGCTGGCTAATTTTTCATGACCCCCCACCCGACCGCCTCCCTGGGTGACGCTAAGCCTGTGCGGTTCCTTTAAAGGCTGCGGGTTTTGTTCTTCTTTTCTTTTCCACTGGATGCCAAAATATGCAAATCCGAGGACCGGAATCTGCAGCCAAATCTAGAAGGAGAAGGGGCGCGGCCGGCGCGTCACCGGATCCGCTCCTTGTATGGCTCTTCCCGGCTTGGCCCGCCGCCCCGAGACCCTCCCTGCAGCCGCCGGGCCCCCTCCCGCGCCCAGCCGGGCTCACACCGCCGCCCACGCCCCGGGGTGGGCCGCTCCCCCCCCCCCAACCCCGGGAGGGAGCCGCGGGCGGGTAGCGCTGTATGCCCTGATTCCGGCTGGAGCCTGGGACGGCTGCAGAGCACTGCCTCCCCGAGCCGCGCGGGCGGAGGAGAGCCCGGGGGCGCTGTGCCTCCCCTGTATAGGTGTGGGGAGACTGGCGGGAGCGGGGCGGCGGTGGGGGAGAGGGGCTCCCGGGTAGCGGGAATCCCTCCTTTCCTGAGAGCTAGAGAAGTTCCAGAGGAGGCCGGCCCCTTCCCAGGCCCAGCTCTCCACCGAGTGAAGTGGAGGGGAGCGGAGCGAGGTTGTCATCCACCCCACCACGACGTGCAGCTCGGGAGTTCCTCCCACACAACCCCAGCCTGCGTGGTCCTCCCACGGCGTGAGGCTTGGGGATCCTCTCGTCCTCCTTGTCAACACTCCCACTACCCCTGAGAAATGCACGTTCCCCCAACCCCGACTCCCCAGCGGGGGACGTGGGATTCACCGCGCCACGCGGCCATCCATGAGGGAATCCTCCCACGCCAAGCCAGTGTGATTCGGGGTCGCTCCCCCAAGCTCCCTTCCTCTCCTCCCCCTCTACCGCGGCCCGGCAGCAAGCGCTCCAGGAGCAGGCCTCGGGGAACGCACCAGCCGCCCCCGGAATCCGCTGCCGCTCGGGGAGGTGACAGCGCTCCGGGTCGGCAAATATGCAGCCCTTAGCGGCAGGGCGCCGGCAGGCAGTAATGGGGACAGCCCTGTGGAAGGGGAGGGGGAGGGTAGAGATTAAGGGAGGCTGCCCTGGTAGCTCAGACACTGTGGGTTCAGCATTCGTCTGCTACAACTCAGAAGCAGTCCCTTTGCAAGCAGCAATAGACAGCGACTGCACGCCCCGGCCTGCTGGGCCCTACCGTCCTGTGGCCAAAGAGATTGCTTTGGAACCACTAGGGGATTTACTGGGGATTTGGTGCACGTGTTTCCTATCTCCTCAACTACCACAAAAACCTCACATCCATGCCGCTAGAGCCTGGTCCTCGCCACTGGCGAAGCCCAGCAGCAGCTACGAGTCTTCCCTACACAGCGCTTAGCGGGTAATGAGCGCAAGGTCAAGGTCCCGTTAAGGGGCAAGGGTGTGGACGGCGAATCAGAGATGAAGGTGGCACAAAAGCTCTCAAGATACTGGACCAGGGAGCCCTGACACGCTGGAATCCCCCTCAAAGGGACGCGCTCCTTTTCTCCTAGTCTAGGGTAGGGTCCTTGACCGTGAGGGTGTAGTGGGAGCCTGGTCTGAGCGCGTACCTTCCGGGTTTCCCTAGAGTTGACAGGCTGCAAAGGACGTCGCCGGGTGTTTTAGTTTCTCTTTCTTCCTGCTGGGGGTGTTCGAGGCCACTTCCAAACAAGCCCGCCCCCGCTGCCCCCCGCCCTACAAGCGCGCTCTCCTAGTGCAGATCTCAAAAACACACACACTGATACTGCTTTTTCAACTTCGCGCTGGGCGCTGGGCGCGCTTTGCGTTCAACCGCATCCCTCTTTCCTCTCTTCTCTCGCATTTTCCTTCTTTCTTCTCTTCTCTCGCATTTTCCTTCTTTCTTCTCTTCTATTTCTTTCTTTTTTTTGAAGAGCGGCGGGCGCCGCACGTTGGCTGCGGCCCGCTTCCTGCTTTCTAATGTTCCATTGTGAGGAGCTTCCATTGTGACGTCGCGCCCCTTCGGCTGGGCTTTGCCTGTCCATATATGGGCAGCTACGTCACGGAGCTTTCCCCGGGCTCAGATAAATAGGCTGGTGGAGTTCCCTGGCTGGGAGCTTTTGGGCAGCAGTCAGCTTGCTAGGAAGCGACGGGGCTGGTGGTGGTGATTGCAGCGGCAGCGGCAGCGGCAGAGGCGGCGGCGGCGGCAGCGGCGGCGGTGGCGGTGGCGGATCCGGGGACGGGGGGGCC
>NW_004444026.1:9102000-9160139 GCF_000243295.1 Trichechus manatus latirostris | reverse complement strand
CCCCTGGCCCACGCCTTCCCCTCTTCCTTCCCCCCTCCCTCCGAACTTTTCCTCTCGCATGCTTTTCCCCTGCACCACGGATCGCCTCTCGGATGCCGCTTGCCTGGAAGCTGCGCTAGGAGCAAGCGGCAGCGGTGGCGGCGGCGGCGGCAGCTCCGGAGTGCTATGACCGGCAAACTCGCCGAGAAGCTGCCGGTGACCATGAGCAGTTTGCTAAATCAACTGCCTGACAATCTGTATCCCGAGGAGATCCCCAGCGCGCTCAATCTCTTCTCCGGCAGCAGCGACTCGGTGGCCCATTACAATCAGATGGCTACAGGTAAGGGCGGCTGGGAGGCGGCCTGGCGGCGAGGAAGGAAGCGGAGAGAGAAGGGAAGAGGAGGAGAAAACGAGCTAGCGATAGATGGGTCGATGGATGGATGGATGGATGGATGGATGCATGGAGAGACTGGGGCGCGCTGGGAATTTTCCGGGGGGCGAGTTGCTTTTCCCACCCACTCCTCCCGCCCTCCCGGATCGGGAAGGCTCTCTTGGCGACGCCACGGTAGAGGCTTCGGTTCCCCTGGGTGGGGGCAGCCGCCGACCAGAGGGAGGTAGGTGCGAGTGGCTCAGGGGTTCTCCCTCCCCACGCAGGGGGCCTGATCGCTGGGCCGCGCGCAAGGCGTGGTGCTGTCGCCCCCTCTCCCGGGAGGAGCCCAGCGTCTTTTTCACCCGCGCTCTTCCCCTTACTCCCTCAGCCTCCCACCCGGGATGGAGCCATGTGCTGCGTGGAGTCCCCGCGGTGGGAGAGGTACTGCGACGCTGCCTTTCCAGGGCGTTCAGCAAAGCCATGGGGGTGTGGGGACGGCGGGGAGAGGGAGGTGGCCCACCTGCGGGGAGGGCTGTCACGGGGGGTGGGCAGGGACGATCCTGGGAAAGGCGGCAGCCTTGGAGACACCGGCCGGTCTTCTGCCGCGCCACATTCTCCCTAGCTGGGTCTAGGCTTTCCCTCTCCAGCGAGAGCCAAAAGCCCCTTCAGGCCGGGAGAAGGCTGGGGCCGGGGGAGGCGGCGGGAGAGCTCCCTTTGCCGGCGGCACTCCTCTATGCGCGGAAGACAAAGCGTCGGAGCGCTCTGGGTCGCCGACCCGGGTGCAGGGCGCTTAGGGGCTTCGGCGGGGCGGGAAAAGGCGCGGCGTCCGGGAGCTGCCAGGGCCGGGGAAAGCGGCCGAGTTTTGTGAGCTAGAGACAGAGAGCCGGGCGCGCTCCGGGTCTGAAACTACCTGTAGCTGAAGCTACCTGCCTGCCCCACCTCGGGAAGAACAACAATGCTACTCGCGAGCGCGCGCGCGCGCGCGCATGTGTGCTTGTGTTTGTGTGTGGTACGTGTGTGCGCGGCGTGTGCGGCGGTGTGTGTGCCGCAGCCACTCCACACCCCGATCCGTAGTATTTTGCTGTATCCAGGTTGCACCCGGGAGCGCGGCACCGCCCGCTTTGCGCCCGGCGCAGCGTTCTTCCTACCCCGTGCGCTTCGCACTCCACCCCGCCGCAGCCTCTGCACCTGGGCGAGGACCTGGGCGCTCCGGCCCCGAGCCGGCTCGGCTTCACTCACTCCTCCCCTCTCTCCCCCCGCTCTCCGCAGAGAATGTGATGGACATCGGTCTGCCCAACGAGAAGCCCAACCCGGAACTCTCTTACTCGGGCTCCTTCCAGCCAGCCCCCGGCAATAAGACCGTGACCTACTTGGGAAAGTTCGCCTTCGACTCCCCTTCTAACTGGTGCCAGGACAACATCATTAGCCTCATGAGCGCTGGCATCTTGGGGGTGCCCCCGGCCTCAGGGGCGCTAAGCACGCAGACGTCTACGGCCAGCATGGTGCAGCCGCCTCAGGGCGACGTGGAGGCCATGTATCCGGCGCTGCCCCCCTATTCCAACTGCAGCGATCTCTACTCGGAGCCCGTGTCTTTCCACGACCCTCAGGGCAACCCCGGGCTCGCCTATTCCCCCCAGGATTACCAATCGGCCAAGCCGGCCTTGGACAGCAACCTTTTCCCCATGATTCCTGACTACAACCTGTACCACCACCCCAACGACATGGGCTCCATTCCGGAGCACAAGCCCTTCCAGGGCATGGACCCCATCCGGGTCAACCCGCCCCCTATTACCCCCTTGGAGACCATCAAGGCGTTCAAAGACAAGCAGATTCATCCGGGTTTCGGCAGCCTGCCCCAGCCGCCGCTCACGCTCAAACCCATCCGACCCCGCAAGTACCCTAACCGGCCTAGCAAGACCCCGCTCCACGAGCGGCCTCACGCGTGCCCAGCGGAGGGTTGCGACCGCCGTTTCAGCCGCTCGGACGAGCTGACCCGGCACCTGCGCATCCACACGGGTCACAAGCCCTTTCAGTGCCGGATCTGCATGCGGAGCTTCAGCCGCAGCGACCACCTCACCACTCATATCCGCACGCATACCGGCGAGAAGCCCTTTGCCTGCGAATTCTGCGGGCGCAAGTTTGCGCGTAGCGACGAGCGTAAACGCCACGCCAAAATCCACCTCAAGCAAAAGGAGAAAAAGGCAGAGAAGGGAGGTGCGCCCTCTGCGTCTTCGGCGCCCCCAGTGTCCCTGGCTCCCGTGGTCACCACCTGCGCCTGAGGCTCGAGCCCCCAGATCCCCACTTTTTCCCTCCAGTGCCTCCCGACTGCTCGCCTGACAGCAGCGGGAAAGCCGGCCACGGAGGCTCAGGGGCCGCACCTTGGCCTCTCCATGGACGTGCGGTCCCTTGCTCCTTTTCGATGCCCCCCCCCGTTCCCACCCTTTCACACCGGCCAACGGTCGGGGGCCAGAGCAAGAGGCGCCTTCCCCTCGCTGCCCCCCTTAGCCAAGGCGTGGGGGCTGAAAGGTGGCGTCTAGCCTGCTTTGTTCAGTTCGGATCGCCTTGATCCAGGGGCCGCTGGGCCGCGCCAAGGACCTGAGGGTAACTGAGGGCGGGTCCGGTCAACCCTCGCCCTACTCTAGCACCTCGCAGTTCCCCTAGTCTCCCTCTGTTCCCCCTCGAAGGCCAGAGGAGGGGAGGGGGTAAGGAGCGCACCAAAGCGCAGGCAGAGCTTGCTGCCTGCCGCACGCACGCGCGTCTGCGTGCGGGGTTGCGCGCGAGTGTGTGCGTGCTCGCGTGTGTGTATATGTGTGTGTGTGTATGTGTGTGTCCGCGCGCGCTCGCGTAGACTCTTGAGCTGAACTGGCTTGTGTCCACCCCAAACTCTTCCCCACATTGGGTCCCCAAGCCGCTGGGGTCTGTCCCAGGCTGGGCGCCTGCACGTGGCTGGACGGGATGGTCTTCCATCTGCTCGGAAATAATGTTTCTTACAGAAATGCCTCGGATGCCGCCACCGCGGTGCCGCTGCTGCCGCGGCTTCTGGGTTGGCCCCTCAGAACCCTTCTCTTTTCCGAGTGCTTCTCTCTTAGGCCTCAGGGCAGTTTGATCTTCGGGGAGAAGGAGCGGCCATCACTGAGCCGGCCTTTTAAAAAATATAATTCCTCAGAGTTTGCCCTCTACCTTCACCCTTTTCTCCGTTCTCCGCTTTAAACCCTCTCCCATCTGTTTCTAAATCTTTCCCAGAAAGGCAGGCCTCAACCAGCCACCCCATTTCACCATCTTTTTGTTTCCTCTCACTCAACGTACCCATTTCTCCTTCCCACCATTGATGGGAAAGTTGGCTCTGTTTTTGCCATTTGTCAGACAGAATTTAAATATACATATGGTGTGCATGTATGTGTGTGTATATGTGTCATATATATGCATATATATGACACATACACACATAATATGTATTCCCAACAAAATCAGATCTCTAAGGTACTTGGTTCTCCAGTGCAGTGCACCGGAATAAAGAGAATTTGTAGGCATATACAGCTTTAGATGATTTATTTTTTAATGAAAATTTTAACTGATGAGATTATATCTATGTGTATATGTGTGTGTGTATGTATGTATATACATATACATATATATCTCCAAATTTTCCTCAGAGATGTGGGGATTTTTGCATTAATCTATGTTGATGAATGAGGCATTGCTTTTCGATATCCCAGTCTCACCTTCTCCCCGCCCTACCTCACCTCTTCTCAGGCACCCCCTCCTCCCCAGCTGTCCTGTCCAACCCTTCTTACGGGGGTGATTCTTTTAAAGTGGAGTAGTAGGGAAGGTTGCTCTTTGACACAGCTTCCAGCACAGTCTTGACTGAATGTACTGTTCCCTATTAGCGTCATTTCTCCTGGGGTCAGTAAGCTGCCCAGAGAGAAGGAACAAAGGTCTGGAGTTTACAGAATGTCTGTTTTTAAAGTCACTTTATGCGTTTCCCACTTTTTTTTTTTTAAGAAAAAAACCGTTTTTGTTTTTTTGTTTTTTTTTCCTTTTTGGTGGTGGATTAAATAATACTAAAAGGACTCTAGTGAAAGCAAAAAAATCAAAGAGTGGGGGGTTGTGAATTTCCAGGTACTTGGAATTTTTGTAGGAGAGAGAAGGAGATGAAGTTTGCCAGGAGGGCCCATATTTTTTCAGCTGAAGGGTAAAACCTTTCTTTGCAGAGACAGTATTTTGCTGAATACTTTTTATAATGTGATGATTATTAAAAACAAAAATTTTGGTCACTTCAAAGCTGGAAGGAGGAATCAGATATCCTTTAATATTTTTTCCTTGCTCCTTCTGGTATATGCATGTCACTGCATGATAGCTCTGAGTTTTCCTTTGTTTTAATAAGACTGTTCTCAGACAATTAATCTAAACTAAGAGAAAAATAACTTTGTTGCCAAAAGGTTGTGCTATCCAGATTTTTTATATGTCTGCATGTTTTAAAAAAACAACAAAAGAAAATGCACTCTAACTTACGTGAACTGAGAGAAAAAAAATCAGGTTTTAAACAGGAAAACCTACGGGGAATGATATTTTTTGAAAGACTTTTGTATAAAGTTGAGTACTTAGAAAAAGACAAACCAGATGTAATATATTTTGTGGATGTTTTTATTTCTTGGATTTACAGTACCTTATACTAAGGTTAAAAAAATATGCTTGATATTGTGAAAAGGTGAAATTCTTCACCAACATTTCATTTGCTCCTTTGTCACATTGTTATGCCAATATAATATAGTTAATGAAAACAGCATTTTTAAAAACTGAAATAGTGAAATGGTGTAATGTTGTACCATTTGCACTGTGAGCAAATGCTAATACAGTAAATATATTGTGTTTGCTGACAATCAGCCGGCCTATAAATCTCCTTATTTTATTTCTTGTTGTCCTAGCGTAAAGTTTTTGTCTGACCTGTTTTTTTGACTTGTTTTGCTTTTGGCTGTTGGTTTGTTTGAGAGGTTCTTATGCCTGATTTTGCCCTTCTTGCTCTGAAAACTCTCAAAAATAGAAATGTGGAACTTGATGCTATTAGAAGTTGCTCAGAATTTTGTGCAGGTTCTGGTGTTTACAAATCCAGTTTTGAGTGTTGAATGTGCTTCTAGGAGAATAGGTTTCACCTTCATCCTTTTGGGAGCCTCAAACCGCCAGAGGTTAGGTGGACAGATTAGATAAACTGATGGGAGTCAGGACTGGTAACTGGAATCTTCTAGAACCCTTCTCTCTGGTTTCCAATGGGTATTTGGGGGTAGAAGGGAGGGGATCTCTTGGTTTATGAACTATTGCTCTGATGGTCATAGAAAGCACCAGAACAGGACCCTGGAGGGTCTCTATGGCCATACTGAGTAGTTTTCTTGCTAAAGCTTTTGAAGCCCAAAAACAAGTGGAGACTTGAGAGGGGTTCTTCAGGGTTGGCAAGCTCACTGGAGAGATAAAAAGCTATTCTGAGGTCAGATAATTGGGAAAAATCAGATTTTAAAGTTCTACAACTTCAATCCCACTTAGACAGGATTCCCCAGGCTTATTTATGGCTGCTTAGTAAAGGTGGTCCTGCCCCCTCACCCCCCCAAAAAAAATCACTCTTATAAACTATCCAGGGATCAGATGCTTTTAAGGGAAGAAAGAACATTTGGGATTTGGAGAACACATGGGGAATGTTTTATGTAGCATCAACCCCTCCATCTTATGACTGCTATCTCCTATAAAAGCAATGCTTCTCCCACCCTATGAGCTTCCTTCCCCAAAAAACCTTCATGTTCTTAACTGAGTTTATTTGCTAGCCTTAGAGTTTTCTCTATTTCTCTAGAAGAAATACATGCCTCCACTTCCTCCTTGTGCCCACATCTCTATCCTGCTCCCCTTACCTTATTCCTCATAGTCTTTAGAATCCTTTATCCCTGTGAGGCTTCTTCTAGGGCAGTCTTTTAGACAAGTTAGTCTTCCCTCCCTCCCTTTCTTCCTACCTGCCTTCAAAAAACTCACTTGGGCTTCTCTGCTGTGCATGTTACTTATTATCTGCCTCACCAAAGATCAGGGGCTTGGTGCATGATGCTGAGCTATGTCAATGTTGCACCATAGTGTGACTGGTGGAGATTGTCTCATTCTCTTAGGTACTGACCAGGCCAGCCATAAAGCAACAGAAATGAAGTGTAGCATCCCTGCTCAAAAACTGCTTTTGCTGCCCCAATCCAGGCCCATCACAGTAAAAAATATGGGTAGTATTTCTGGTTGGCTGTAATTACCGAGAAGTTGAGGCCAGACTTGGGTGGAAGAGGTGGGCTGTGGCCTTAGAACAGAATATTTTTGAAATGAGAGATAAGTAAAGAGAATGTAGTATGGAATTTTAAATTTTCACAACTACACAAGTCTAGGTCACTGGTTGCCGTCTTGAATTCCCTTCCCTTACTTCATGACACTTCTAAAATTCCAAATCACTGTTTTATGTATAGTCACAAGGTATTGTTTTTAACAAAGGGAATCCAAGGTGGCTGATTGAACACATAATCCATCTCTTGGTAAGCTAGATGTTTCCTTCCAGATTTATATGTGTTTTTTCAAGTGAATATTATCAGAGGAAGATAGCATCACTGGGTGTCTTCATAGTTAGCATCCAGCCCCACCTACACCTTCTCCAATCAAACCAGGCCTTCAGGGTTACACTTTAGTCAGCAGGGTACTATGCTGCATGATTAATGAACTCACTTCCCATTGTTGGATAGTACTCAACTCAACCTGGTTCAACCACTGGGTTACTTGGCAATATGGCAACCTGCCTGGCTGGCACCAGCCCTGTGTGGTGTAATCACTGATTCACACTTTGTAGCTAGATAAGACTGTCCCTGATAGCATCACACCAGCAACCCAACTTGCCTGGGCTTTGTAAATATTGGGGGAAGGTGCTTAACCCTGAAACTTACTGATGAAATAGAAAACTGGTGGAAGAAAGGCCTGGATGGGGCTATCACGAGAAGGAATCAATGGATGCTGTGGAAGGAAGAGATCCTGAAGCAGAATTAGGCATAAATACGTGGAAGACATAGAGGCATACCTCCTTTCAAGCAACCCCTGAGGTGTTTGGGGCATGAATGAAAGGATGCCTAACATACACACACACACACACACACACACACACACACATACCCCACCACCACCACCACCACCACCACCCCCAAACTGAGAGTGGTACACTAAAGGTATAGTAGTGCACAATTTCACATGGATCAAAGGTGTGGTGACAAACAGCTGATATTGTGTACTACAGGTTAGTAAGTAAGCACAAGTAAGCCCATGTGTACCTTGCTTATTAGGTAAATCCATACCTGATTCCAAGTGGTTGCTTTCAGAAAACCCAGTCATTGTGTGGAAAGGGAAGAGGTCTCCAGAAGGGGAAAGAACAGTCAGACCAGTTGCTGGGACAGCGTTGAGGACACAATCACTCACCAGTCAGTCATCCACAGAGGCCAGGAGCAAGCCTGGCCCCCGGGGCTGCCCCACTTAAAGTCACAGCTTCTCCCAGCATCCTAGCTCTATAAACCTTGAAGCTTCACCACGAATTTTGCTTGGAGGTTCCCACATGCTCATCTCTAATATTTTCAACAATTGATCATTTCCACAGCCCTATGCAAGAATAAAGGAGCCTTGGTGGGACAATGGTTAAGCACTTGATTACTAACCAAAAGGTCGGTAGTTCAAACCTACCCAGTGACTCTGCAGGAGAAAGACCTGGTGATCTGCTGCCATAAAGATTATAGCCTAGGAAACACTGTGGGGAAGTTCTTCTCTGTCACATGGGGTGGCCATGAGTTGGAATCGACTCTATGGCACCTAGCAACAACATGCAATAATAAGTGTGGATCAGGGTTGTGGGTAGTGTGATGAGGCTTTCCCCAATTTTCAGTAAAGACTCTGCATGCAAATGGTCTTTTTTCCATGCTCAGGCAGGAAAGGACCAGGCCCTGACTCTGCCTGGATCCTCATTCCCCAACCTCATCATTGCTGGTTCTTCTCTGCTTTGGAATTCCTGCCACCACCCCTCCTGACCACCAGGGGCACAGTGTTCCTCTGCTCACTGACCCAGGTGTGGAAACACTATTTATTCCCCTATGGCAAACATGCAGATGACTAGAAGAAATGTTTATGAGTAATTTCACTAAACAACTAATGCAAATAGCATATGGCTACCAAGACACAAAAAAGAATCAGTATAAGGTTCTAGATTGTGTTGACTACTCAACAAAATTTATAATTTCTAGGCTGAGTCAAAGTTAGACCTAGTTTCTTTAATATTGCCTAATCTGCTTCCTAAGGAGCCCTGCTGGTGCAGTGGTTAAGAGCTTGGCTGCTAACCGAGAGGTCGGTGGTTCAAACCAACCAGCCACTCCGAGGAAAAAAGATGTGGCAGTCTGCTTCCATAAATCGTATGGGGCAATTCTACTCTGTCTTATAGGGTTGCTATGGGTCGGAATCGACTCCACAGCAACAGATTTGGAATCTGCTTCCTGGCCTTGCCTCCAGTAAGACCCTCCCCACCCTCAGTATTTGCTCTCAAGGTGTCTCTGGTTCACTTAGATCCCAAAGTCACTGGATAAAGAAGGTGTTTTCCCTGGGCCTCTGGCATCCTGCAGTCTCCCCTTTACCCCATTCCTGAGGATCTGTAGGGTTCCACAACCCTCCAATCCTATCACTGCTCCAATGCTGTTCTCTGGGCCCTACTCATTTTGCATGAAGCATAATCACTGGTCCTTCAGGCTGGTTCACCCCAAAAGGCTAACCAGGGCCTGCAGCCATATTTGCCCTGGGTCTCTCAAAGTGGCATCATGACCCAATCAGAAACAGCTCCTCTTTTCTTGCAACAATAGACTTGAGTTCCCTTTTGGGTTGCCAACAGAGTTCCTAGTTATAATCTCAGGAATGCTTCCACCTTTCACCTCCTTTGAGGAAAAGAGATGTCTGATGCCCCTGAGGCTGGGAACACATCAAACCCTCCTCAGGGGAATTTGCCCTTGTCTGTGGATCTGTATTCTCTGGGATGGCTCACCCCAAGGGTGGCCACCCTCCCAGAACCCATTAGTACCTTGCTCCCACCCAAGGGAGAGAGATCAGTGACCAGAACAAAACAGGGCCTCCAAACCCTTTGGCTTCTTCTCAGCTACAGGCTGCAAGACCTCTGGAACTTTCTACTCCTAGGCATTTGGCCCCTGTAGGTTGTCTGGATGCCTAAAGGTCTTCCATCCCTTCTTGTTCCCTTGTCCCCACTGCTTAGGAATATCAGGTAATCTGAGCAGGAAGACAGAAAACTTTTGGCACCCATGCAGCCCCAGCGTACTAGGGAAAGCCTTTTTGAGGGCACTTGTTACTTACTCAGGTCTGTCCTGAAAATTAAGAGGCAGTTTGATAACCCAGCAGCTACTCTGGCTTTTCCCTCAATGGCCCTTAACCTGCTGTGTAATCATTACCTCTGAATCTCAATTCTGCCACTTTCTTGCAATGTGACTGTAGACCAGTTTCTTAGTCTCTCTGAACCTTAGTTTCCTCCTGTGTTATCATATTGCTGTTGTGGATTTCAAATGAGGTAACGTATGTAAGACACCTAGCATGGTGCTTGGCTCACTGTGATGTTCCATACATGTTATTTATTTTCCTTGTCCCTTATCTTTGTCCCCGTTCCCCATCCTCCAAACACAGTTGCAAGAAGGGCTCTGTCTCCATCAGGGATTGGTATGCCAATTCAAAAACAGCCTGAGGACTTTGCAGTCCTCGCCACCACTCCCAACTCCTGCAATCCACTGGATATCTATATTCTGAAAAATGGGTCCTCTCCACCCCACACCACAACCCACCTAAAGAGGACACTAGTCCTTCCCCTTCTTGGCTACAGCTGATGCTCATTGTTGTCATTTCCTAGCCTGGTTCCTGACTCCTTCCCAGGTCCTTTTGTCCTATCTCTCTCACTGAGATGGGTGGATGTAACACCTTCCTGTTCCAGTATCACCTGCAAAGCTAATTAATGTGTCATTGGGTTGTTACCTGCTTCCTGATCCTTATCAGGGATTTAAATAAAACGCAGCAGCCCCAGTTCTTCCCAGTCCCTCTCCCTTGATCCCAGACTTGTTTTTAGTCATCAGTCCTGACCTCAGTCTTCTGGCTGGTTCTCAGCTTCCAGTCACAGGTTTGGTGCCTCTGCCTTTGCCCAGCTCTAGTTTTGGAGCAGAAGTACCATCTAGGGCTTTATGGTCAGTGATGGTCTGTGACAGAATCATGGGCATCAGGTCCCTTACCTTTCTCACCAACCCCAGAAATGTCCTTCTTGATTTGTTGTCATAGGGGACTTTAAGAATCCAACACATTTCTTTTCAAATAAGGAAACAGAGGCCTACCGAGGTTCAGTGATTTGTCATAGACGATACCTCCAGTAAGTAGCAGAGCTGGAATTTCAGACACAGACCATCAGTGGAGGGCCCAGCAGAAAGGTGTTGATTGGTTCATTTATTTAATAAATATTTGTTGAGGGTCTATCATGTACAACACACTGTTCTAAGCACTGGGGACATAGCAGTGAACAAAAAAGTCCCTGCAATGTCCAAGCTTACCTTCTCAAGGAAACAAATAAAAACAAACAAACAAGCAAATATTATATCAGATTATGTTATGGAGGAAAATATAGCAGAGTAAGAAGAATGAGGAGTACTGCATGAGGGGTTACAATTAGAGATACGTGGTCCAGGACAGCCCCACAGGGAAGGGGAGGTTTGAGCACAGACCTGAAGGAGTGAGCCATATGGACATCTGGGGGAAGAGTGTTCCAGGCAAAGGAAATAGTAAATGTAAAGGCCCTGAGGAGACGGTGTTCTTGGACTATTCAAGGAATAATATGGAAGCCAGAGTGGTTGGAAAGAAGTGAGGAAGGGAGTCAGTAACAGGAGATGAAGTCAGAGAGGTAGTGTGGGACCAGGTCATGGGAGCTCTTTAAAGGAAATTAGTACACCAAAATGTATCCAAAGGAAGCAAACGAACTCTGAAGGCTACAGTCAGAGAAAGGCCTGACAACCCCTGGGGAGAGCCATGACCTGTATCTAGGCTGCCAGGCCAAAGAGCAGTTGCCCTCTCCTTCTTCCCAGGCTGCTTCTCCTTTCAGCCCCCACAGCCTCATTCCTCTGCTTGGCCTTCATAAGACTGATTCCAGTCTTCTTAACCTTTATTTCATGCCTCCTCAGAGGCCACAGATATATTCCTAAACTCCAGCTTGGCCAAATAGAGAAAGAACTGCCTCATTGGAGAACCACAGCCTGAGACCGTCTTCTCTTCCTGTTGACATTTGCCTTGGTGCCAAGTTCCTAATAAGATGGATGACTCTTCCTGCTGCCCAGCCTAGGAGTGGGAATCTCCCTTGGCCTCCTCTCAGAAATTGCTCCTGTAAATGCAGCTCCCTCCTTTGTCCGTGGCTGGATCAGCCATGTTTCCTGCCTTTGCAAAGAGCTGGTGGATGGCCAGGTTCTTCCAATGTGGTCATATTCTCACACATAGCCAGATCCCTGAACATCCAAGATGTAACACTCTTAAAATCACTTGATCCACAATACTCCTTGCCCTGAATTCTCCATTTCCCTAGATTGTTGCAAATCTCAGTCTTTTATTTAGCATCATTTCAATAGACTTGTCCAAGCAGTTTCATTCCTGAGAAAAAATTTCAACCCTCCCTCATGTTTTTGATCTTCCCATTTCATGCCTCTCCAAAAGCTTCCCTCAGTCTGTCTTTCTCTGGTTACTTGGCCATTATTCAGAGCTTCTTCACATTTCATTCATTCATCTATTAATTTTGCAAAACCGTACTTAGCCAGGCCCCTGAAGTCTTCTTAAAACCAAAAAATAGTTTAGCTTAACTAGTAAAGAATATCTGCCTTGAGCATTGTGCTCTTTTAAACTCTATCTATATGGGATCAAATTGACAACAGCAACTCGAAAGGTTAGATAGGAAACTTAGAGGGCAGTGAGTTTATGTTAATGGGTGAGGAACAAATCAGAAAAGGAGGGTGAGAATAGTTGCATAACTCAAAGAATGTACTCAATGTCGCTGAATTGTACGTGTAGAATTTGTTGAATTATGCATGTTCTGCTTTTTATATTCTCAGCAACAACAACAAAATTTTTTTTAAAAGTAAGAAAAAACTATATTAAGCCAAGTATAGTGCTCTGCTCTGGGGCTGGAGAGTACAAAGATGAACAAGATACAGCCTCTGATCTTGGGGATCTTACATTCTTTCAGAGAGAGAAGATACATAAATACATCATTTCAGTACATTGGGACTGGTGTCACATTAGTGGTGCTCCCCAATAGTAAAGCACCTAGACAGAAAGAGTCTGGTGGGAGGTAGGAGAGGCACAGGGGGCAGTGGTGAGGGAAACTTCCTGGAGGATCTCAGAAAAGTCCCTTCCAGCTCCCCCAATAATACCTACACTACTAACATGTGCTGAGTACTTACTACATGCTAAGTACTGTGCTAAGGACTCTAACAAATTATCACATCCGTCTCCAACCCACCAAACCAAACCCACTGCCGTCGAGTCGATTCCCACTCATAGTGACTCTACAGGACAGGGCAGAACTGCCCCATACGGTTTCCAAGGCTGTAAATCTACAGAGCGGCTAGTGGGTCCGAACTGCCGACCTTTTGGTTAGCAGCCGAGTGCTTTAACCACTGCACCACTAGGGTTCCACATTGGCTCAGGTAGAGTGAAACTACCCCAGGATGCTCACCTGGTGCCCTGTGGGGTTGCTTACTCTTTTGTCCTTGTTCCAGAGGAGGGAGAGAAAATCCCAATGGCCCACCTGCGCTGGGAAACAACATAACAGCTTGGCATCTTTGGAGTGTGCCCAGCTGGCTTGGTGGAGGTTGTCCAGTCCAGATGACACTTCCCTGTGTTACATTGTGGTTGCTTCTCCTTGCTACAGGGCAGACTTTTCTAGGGCTGGGAGAGGGGCTAGGATGTGGGCTCCTTCTTCTGATTCTCCTTGGTCCACGCAGAGCAGCCCTCCACTGACCTCAACCTGCCCTGCCTGCCTGGGGAGCCAGCTCCTCAGCCCAGGACCTAAATGGTGAGCCTCCTCCTCTTTAGGCATCTAGAGTTCTGCTTCCACAATTCCAAGCATGGACAAACCTCCCCAAGCCCACCCACATGTTTCTTCTTCCACCCCAGAGTTGGCCACTGTGCTGCTGAAAGGGCTCACGCCTCTCAGCCAAAAGATCAAAGCTGGAACTTCGGTTCCAGCTCAGCCTTTCTCTCCACTGGAGACCATGAGTCAGTCTCTTAACTTGTTTGAACCTCTATTTCCCCATCTGTGGTGCAGTGGGGAGATATACCCCTTACTCCACAAGGTTGTCATGAGGATCAGCTGGAATGTAAAATTATGTAAGAGAGTTGTCCTGTCCCAGAAGCCTGAAGAAGACTTTTTTGCCAAGGGAAGTGGGGAGGCTTTGCTCCTTCCATGGGTGAATATTCTGGGAAGACGTTCTAGATGCAAGTAGAAGCTGGGTCTGAACTAAGCCACTATTCTTACTAGGTAGGTGAGAAAACCACACAGGATACAGGTGGCTCAGAGGTGACAGGCACAAGAATCCTCCTTGCTTCACTGTTAGAAAATGTATTTTCTGGATCTTAGGGCACTGAAATCTGCATCAAACAAGAATATGTATGGTCAAACAGCTCTAGATCACACAGCCCCAGGAGTCAGGAAAGCTGGCTCCTGGTCCTGGCCCTGACACTAGGACAGGCTGTATGACGTTTCCAAAGTTACCATCCCTCATCACTCTCTGGGTCTTAAATTCCTTGTCGGAAAAGTAAGCAGCCCTAGTAGGCGATCCAGATGGCAGCTCTAGCTCTAATATTCAGAGGTCCCAAGATCATCACCCTGTGCACAGCAGCAAGACTGACCCTCCATCTCACAGCTGGAGGGCTGGGCCAGGGCTCTGCAAGGGTGAGACTTGGAAGAGAACTCTGCCTTTGTCCTGCTGGGACCAAACCTAAAGATCCTGGTTCCTGCTGCTCGGAAACAGGGGTTCTCTCCATCCTCCATGCGGCTCCACGTGGCTTCCCTGGGGCTGTGACTCTTAAGGCCACTCATCCCCTGACTCTAATCGTGGGAGTTCCATCTGGCCTCAACCCATGGCTGCACTTGTTTCTTAGAATGTGTGTTTTTTGTTTGTAACCTTTTCTATCTTATATTTGTCTGAGAAGTGTATAGAAATGACACTTGGTGAGGTCTTCTGGTTTGGGCCCCATTCAACCCAACCCAAAAAATGCTCAGCAGCAGAAAGGTAGCCTGTGGAGCACAGATCAGCCTCCTGTCCATGCGACGGAAGGGGCCAAGGGTGGCCAGTGCACTGGTGAGGGAACAGCAGGGGACCAGAGGGCTCCAGTCAAGCTCTCTGCCATCTACATCCTCCGACCCTCAGGGTTTCTGAAGACTGTCCTGTAGGAGTCTCAACAAGTATGACATCCAGCAGATAAGTCCAATAAAATACCTGAGAACAGGGCTCCAGACCAAGCCTCCAGAAGTTGCAGGTCACCACTTCCCTCCTCACTCCACCCTACACCTTTTAGGAGCCACCAGGAGAACTTCTACTGCTGGGAGTCCTCAGTTTTTGAATTTTGAAACCAGAAAGAAAAAAAAAAAAATAGTTGCCATAGAGTTGATTCCAACTCATGTCAGCCCAAGTGTTTCAAAGTAGAACTGCCTTCCACAGGGTTTTTAATGGCAGAAATTGCCTTTCTTCTGAGGTGCCTCTGGGTGGGTTCAAACCACCAACCTTTCTTTTAGTAGCCTAGCACTTAACTGTTTGCACCACTCAAGCACTGTCTTTTTAGCCCCAAGGTAAACCCACCATCTGAGCCTCTGCCTGTGTACTGGGAACTTCTCTCAGGAAAGGCCACTTAAAATGTCCTGCGACCTCATTCCTTCTGCCCATCCCCAAAGCCAAAGTGTGCTCCTCCCCATCCTCCTCCCAAATATGAGCTGCTCGGAACCCACGGCCCCTCCCTCTAGGCACGCCTGTTCTCCTTTATCTTGACATCACCCATTTATTCCATCCTCACCCCACTGTAGCATCTGCTGGGTTACCCAACCACCCCTAGGTCAAGCCTGTGTCGGATTGACTGAGTCATTACCTCCATCTCCTCCCCAAACCTTCCCATTCCCAGCTGGTTTAGCAGGCTGGGAGGGAGGGCTCCGTAGCTTCCATGTAGGCAGCCTCCAATGCTCCATGGGCCTTCTGTGACCAGGATTTTCCTGGTGTTCAGCCTAAGCTTTTCTTCCCTGGAACAATTCCCGTTGGACCCTCCTATGCTTCTCAGCACTATACCCGCCCCCCCATTATAAACTAGATCACCTGGGTTTGCTTACTGCCCATCCCCCTATGCCACATCCTCTGACCAGTCATGGAACCCTGGACACAGCAACTAAGCTCTCTGGGCCCCGATGACACATCTGTAAAAGCAGATAATAATACCTCCCCTGCCTCAAGGCAGGACACACGGCCAGCTGATTTCCTAAGGTCTTCTTCCAGTTCTCTTAGGCCTGCTAATTCTCTGCTCTTTCTGTCCCTTACCCTTAGAATAATTCATCAACAACCACTTAGGATTCTTAGTTCACTGCATCCCCATTATCCATGACACCTGTTCTCTCTCACTAACAGTTCTGTCTTACAGTCAAGCTCTCTCCCATCTACATCCTCCGACCCTCAGGTTTTCTGCAGACTGTCCTGTAGGAGTCTCAACAAGTATGACATCCAGCAGATAAGTCCAATAAAATACCTGAGAACAGGGCTCCAGACCAAGCCTCCAGAAGTTGCAGGTCACCACTTCCCTCCTCACTCCACCCTACACCATGCAGGGAAACCCAGAGATTAGACAGCAAAGACCAGTTTCCCTCTGGGGATAAGAAGACCAGGTCTCTCCTCTGCTTACACTGCACTCTGGAGCTAGTAGGGCCCTGGGCAGTCTTTCCTGCTTACAGTCCAGGGGGCTGTGCACACTCTCGTCTTTGCACCCACCCTGGGCACACATGCACTCACAGTCCTACTCAATTCTCCCACAAGCACACGCTCTCCTGCTTCCCTCCCCCTCGCTATCTTTCTCTTTCTGTGCTGCTCCCCTAGAACACACCCTCCCATCCCACCAGTCCTGCACATGCCACTGCTGCTATACAAGCATCATCTCAAGAATTTCCCAGTTCTCCGCTTGCTCCCTCCACCCCGTCTCCAACTCCTCCACCCTCAAAGGGTGGGCCCCTGTCTGCCCTTAAGGCAAAGATGCTGAAGCTTCTCTAAGCCTGCCTTTATGGGGAGGGTCCTTGCTGGCTTCTCCCCAACACCTCCTTCCTTAAGGCCCTTACCTCCCTCTCCTCATAAAGAAAAGCAGCCTAAGGGCCCCCCAGCAGCCTAGCAGCCCCTCCCCAGCATCTGGTGAGATAACAAGAAGAAGGAAGAACCGTGGGTTCTTTTCCCTGAGACTCCTAGATTCTGCACCAGAATGCAGGGTGTGCTCCTGTTTGCTTTTTTTTTTTTGTTTCCTTTCTGAAAATAACCACGAAACTATCATTTCCTCCCACTGCCTTTTCCCTATCTTATTTGGATTAGCAGAGTTGCTGGGAGAGGTGGTTTGGAGCCAGTAAGAGCCTCCTTCTCTGACCTGGGTCCAGAGAACTGACAGGTGGCTTTCAAGCAGATGCGGTCAGATGGGTGCTGGGTCCTAAGGGGTGGAGAAAGGAGCACAGATACTGGGCATGGTAGGTCATTGACAACCCTCTGAATCAGAGACCTCTGGGAAGCCAGGGTTCTGCCTTGCATTGTCTCCAAGTTGACAAATGTTGGAAATGCATGTCTCCCCTGGTTTTCCCTTAGCTGTAGCTTCTTGGGTGGGCAGGAAACCAGCAGCTCAGCTTCCTCCCTTGTCTGCAAAGCAATCTTTCCACTGAGAGACAGGTAGGGAAGCTACAATGGATGCAGACTCTCAAAAAGTGTCACAGGAGGTCAATACAGAAGAAATAAGGTGCATGGTGGGGAGAGGGATTTTTTCTTTTTCCTTTTTGTTTTCATTCAATAACTCCTTCCGTTCAGCCATTTCTGGGCATTCATGCTGTTCCACCAAGAAGCAAGCCTCTGAAGATGTCAGATCCACGATGGGGGTGCTGGACCAGAGAGGCGCCAGAAGGACTCTGTCTCTAACTCCAGCTGAGTGCTTTTAGGGTCCAGACCACTCAACCTGACAACTTGCCTTGAGAAGCTGGGCTCTCCCTACCTCCCCTTGCCCTCAGTGTTGAGGTGCCACTGGCCCAGCAAGCCTCAAGCCCACTCTGATACCTCTGGTAAACCAAGGTCCTCTTTAGCAGAGGAGAGAGCAGTTAAAAATAGAGGGGGGCTAGAAGCTAGGCTTCCTTGCCCTGAGGACAGTCTTTTCTTAAAACACCACATCCGAAATGTGCTGCCCCCAGCTATAGGACTCCAGCCTCCAAGGCCACAGCTGCCTGATTTTGTGTCTGGTTGAAAAGGGCCCTGAGGGAGGTTCCTCTGATGGTACTGCTGGTCCCTGGGGCCTGGGAAGTTGCAGTCCCAAGCAAAGTGAGGGATGGCTGAGGCTGGAAGAGGGGCCAAAGACTCGAGTCAGCCTGGAGAACTTTGGCCTGGCAGGGCAGGGGGAGTTCATGCCCCCAACAGTCTCCTCACTTTTGGCCTCTCTTCCCTATCTGTTGTTTACCTTCTTTGGGGATTCTTTCCTGATCAGTCCAGAGGTACAGCAGGCCAAGGATAGGTGGCAGCTGGCCTAGCCTCAATGGCACTACTGGCTTTTCCTATACAACAGTGAAGTCCTCTCCACATGCCCCCTCATGCTGGCCACCACATTTTCACTGTGACCAGGTTCCACTCAGAAGGGCTGGAATAGTGTCTTCTGCCCCATCCGATTTCTCCAAGGTTGGCCTGCTACAGTGGGATCATATCTCTTTCTTTGAGGGTCCTGGACTGCCCAAAAGACAGAGGCCTTGACATGAAATCTGCCCTGTCCCCGCCCTCTCAATCCTTACCAACACATCCTCCCCACATACCCCCTCAATCCTGGCCCTTCCTCCCCATCAGGACCTTTCTCCTCCTCCCTCTCCCTGTGCTGGCTGAGCTGCTGGGCTATTTGGGGCACTAGCTGGCCCTGCGGTGTAATCAGTGCCCAGGGATAATTGCTACCTGGCCCGCCGGTGTCTGGGGGCTGTCTCGGCCACAGCAGCAGGGGGTGGACACTGGGCAGCCAGGCCTGTAGCAAGGTCAGGCTAGGACAGTCCTTCCTACTCCCAGGTCTGCTTCTCACCACGCGTGGGACCCACAAGGATTCCCTAGGAAATCATGCTTCCTAGGAGCTGTGCTCACCTGGGACACCTGCGACTTTAGCTGGGGGGTGGATACCTATCCTAGCCAGGGAACACAAGTCCGCAGGCTACTCTGCTCACCTACTATCAACCCAAACCCTCTCCGTACTGCCTTTAGTGGATCCCCTCCTGGTTGCAAGCTGTCCTCTGGGCAGTGCAATGGCTGGAGCATGGGATTTGCAGCCAGATGGACTTCTGTTTAACCTTCAGCTCCATCACAAGCTTCCCTGTGGTCAAGCCCCATTGTCCTCATTCAGGGAGGTAGCAAAGGTCAATGAGATGACATGTGCGACTGAGTCTTCAATAAATGTTACCTCTCCTCCTCCTTTGCTACTTTTTTTTCCTACTCCAAGGCAGTTTAGTGCGCCTGAGTTTCAATTCCTGTCATTCTCCCTTAGCCAACCTGTAAAACAAACCAAACCCCTTGCCACTGAGTTGATTCCAACTCATAGTGACCCTTTAGGACAAAGTAGAACTGCCCCACAGGGTTTCCAAGGCTATAATCTTTACAGAAGCAGACTGCCACATCTTTTCTACTGCGGAGCAGCTGATGGGTTCAAATTGCTGACCTTTTGGTTAGCAGCCAAGCACTTAATTGCTCCACCAGAGTTTCTTAACCAACCTATGACCTTGGGCAATTATTTAAGCCTCAGTTTCCTCATCTGTCAGGAGATAATCAGAGGCGCTGCATCATCAAGGTATTGTGAAGAAAACATTGTCTAATACATTTGAAATGCTTAGCCCAGTGCCAATAAGACTCTACAATGGTAGTTCTTATTATTAGGATCTGCAAAGGGCAGAGAATGGGGGTGGGGAGCATCCATATGCTGGCTATAAGATGCTCAGGGAAGCAAATCTGAGGAAACATACAGGGGCTGATGGAGCCAACTACAAAGCGAGCCCATGGCCTGCCCCCCCCCCCCGCCACAACCCCCATTGCAACTATGCATCTGGTGGCCTCTCACAGGCCTTTCCCTCTAGGAGATCCTACTTCTACCTCTTCCTAGCCCGTTTACTCTAAGGTGGTGCCAAGTAAGCTTTTTGAGGCTAAGGTCCCCCAAACACATATAGATACCTTATTTTTAAAAGAGAATCCTCAGTAGCAAAATCATCTTGGGATATGCTGAAATAAAAATTGCTTCTGTCTTTTTCTTTACTGTTACGGTAAAAAGGTTATTTATTCTAAACCTTGGAATTATTCATGCAAATATTCATGGCCCTGCCAGTTTAAGGGCCATCAGATACATGTTTTCTTTCCTAGGTGGAGAAATATTGTGGGGGGAATGGGCTGAAGTGCTGGGCTGAAAGAACAGGATTCACAGGGTCAGCCTGTCCTTGAAGCAGCCCAGTTCCATCCCTCTCTGCCTTAGTGCCTTCCCCAACAGGGCCCAGAGCTCCCATCTCTGGCACCCTGGGCCAACAAGCCAGACTGGGTTAGCTCTCCTGCCCCACCAACACAAAGGCAGGAGCAAAGAAAGCATCTTTGGGTAGGGAGGCCAGCCTAAAGTACTAGATACTGCCCTCTTGGGGATGGAGAGGAAGGGAGACTGCTAACTGTGGGGAGTAGAAAGTGGGTACCATCCCCACCTGCCAGCAACTTCTCAACCCCAGTAAACAGCTCCCCCTCCTCCTGCAGCCTGGGCAGCAGCCCCACATTACAGCCATCATAGACTCCACCATGGTCTTCCTCATCCTTTGCAGTCAGCAATGCCCCACCTCAGGATGGATGACAAGGAGCAGACATCCTCAGTAATTTCTTCTGGTGATTTCTTGGGTATATTCTGGACCTACTGTAGGAACAGACTACCTAGAGCCCACTCAGTACCCCAGAAGGAGTGGACTCAGAAGTGCTCCTCCCACCAATTCCCTTTCTAGTGGGCATCTCCTACTGTGGGTCTGGGGCCACCTCAGAGCCAGTCAGGGGGCTGCCCAGCCTTGACCTCCAAACCCTCTCTGCAGCCCTTGGACTGGTGCCTGGGGAACATATTGTCCAATGGGGATTGTTTTCCCTCCTGGGTGCACTCTCTCTCACTCGAAGTCTCCTCCCTGGGTCCTGTGAGCTAATCAGAGAGAAAGAGGGGGAGGAGGGGGAGGAGGGGGTTGCTGCTTGCCTTCCCCGTTATCTGCAGCAATCCACGGTGACTAATGCTCCCAGTTGGTAAAAAGGCAGTGTAATCAAAACACTTTTTTTTTAGTCCTTAAAGTTAGTCATTCTCCCAGAGTGGAGGAAAAAAAAGCTCACAGCAGGCACCATGAAATGCTAGCTGAGAGGTTTACCCTGCCCGGTGGAACTAAAGCATTGGCCACGGCAGCTCCCCAGGGGCCTGAGGCTCAGGCTGTCCTCCTCTGGATCCTTGGCCAACCTTTCTCCACACCCTCATGTGTTCTTGCTCTTCTCAACATCTGAGGGGTCTGATCCCAGCTCAGGGCCAAGTCAGGCTCTGCCCTTTTTTCTCATCCTGCCAGGTGCTGCCACCTGCTGGTCCTGAGCTCTCTGAACTGGAGGAAGCATATAAAAGCTCCCAGGATGAGGCCGAGCATTGGATGGTTGTAAAATGTCTGGTCGTGAGCTGGCCCCCACCCCCTCACCAGGTCATTCAGTGCCTGTGCCTCTCCTGGCTCCATCTGTCTGCTGGCTTCCAACCCTGCTTTGCCCTGACAGGACCGTAGATTTTCAGAGGTGGCAGGAACCTTAGGAATCATCTAGGAGAAGTGGTATACCATAGTGATGAAAAGCAGAAGGGTCAGAGCCAGGCTGTCCAAGTTGCAATCTCTGCTTCACCACCTAATGGCTGTGCTTCAGCTCCTTCAACTGTAAAATGATAATAATAATAGTACCTACCTCAGAGGGTTGTTATAAGGATTAAATGTGAACTGCTTAAGCATACTGCCTGGCACACTGTGAATGCTCAATTATTGTTGTTATTAGTTGCCATTGAGTCGATTTCCACTCATAGTGACCCCATGTGGCAGAGAAGAACTGCCCCACAGGGTTTTCTAGGCTGTAATCTTTATGGGAGCAGATTGCCAGGTCTTTCTCCCAAGAGTTCAAACCTCCAACCTTTTGGTTAGTGGCTGAGGGCTTAACCGTTGCACCTCCAGGGCTCCTAATAATAATAATAACTCATAATAATAATAAAAAAAAGTGATAAAGTGCAATGTATACCATTACATTCCCCTTTCTTAATCTGAGGCAGACATTGCTGATTACTCACAGAACTTCATCAACTAGTGGCAGATTCGCCTAGAATCCTCAATACAGCACTCCAGGAAGCCACTAGCAAGTGATCAGAGTTGGCATATGAGATGACACTCATCTGCCATCCCAAACCAGCCAATTGCCATTGAGACAACTCCGGCTCATGATGACCCCATGGTGTCAGAGTAGAACTGTGCTTCATAGGGTTTTCAATATGGATTGATTTTTTGGAAGTAGATCACCAGGCCTTTCTCCTGAGGTGCCTCTGGGTAGACT
The DNA here is from genome assembly GCF_000243295.1 of Trichechus manatus latirostris. Classification (NCBI taxonomy): domain Eukaryota; kingdom Metazoa; phylum Chordata; class Mammalia; order Sirenia; family Trichechidae; genus Trichechus; species Trichechus manatus. The sequence goes on along the minus strand of NW_004444026.1, from coordinate 9,137,879 downwards.
GAACCACCCACCTTTTACTTAGCAGCCAAGTGCATTAACCATTTGCACCACCCAGAGGACTCCCTTTCCATCCCAGATCTAACCTAAACTCTTCACATTATAGTCAAAGAGGATGAGTCCAGAGAAGGGAAGAGACTTCCTCCAGCTACTTGGAGGCAGAGCCAGGGTCCGGACAGGTATTCCTGGTCCTGACTGCTGCTTGCCAGTCTAGTTTCTGATTTGCCACTTTTCCCTGTCCTTTGAACAATCAGTGTGGGCTTCCCAACACTGGAAACTGTAACCCTGATATTCTCCGCGTTCCCCCACTCTTGCTCTCCTTCCCATGTCCCTGGCCCTTGGTTGCTCAGGGAACTCTGTTGTTCTGAGGCATCTTGCTGAGCAGGTGCAAAGCAGGGAGAAACAGGGTGGTAACACTACACGAAAACCTGAGGGCCTAGGTCTTAATTTATGCTGTGGCACAAGGGCCTGCAGGGCTGCAAGGGTGCTCAGCCCCTCAGTTTGGCCCCTTCACATTCAGTCCCTCAGCCTTAGCCCTGATATCTAGTGAAGCCCCTAATGGCCCAGGTTCTGGTTCTGGGCATCCTTACTCTTAGCTGACTAGATGCTGGCATGGTGGAAGAATCAGAGGGTCAGCCCTAGGCCTCTGTGTGGGGAAGTCTGGGAGAGGGCAGGATCAGATGAGTCTGGAGGTAAGATTCAATGGAGAGCACCTGCTTACCAATTTCTGAGTAAAAAGCTCCAAGGAGAGTCAGGGATCTGATGGCCAACCTGGTTCTTCTGCTGCTTTCCCTCTGGTGAACAGCTTTGTCCCCCAAAGTAGATCTCTGCCACCTCAACAATTTTAACTTCCTCAGGCTCAGACTTCTGGGGAGGAAGCAGTATTTACCAAGCTTTAAGCCAGAAGCAGAAGCCCCGGTAGTGTAATGGTTAAGAGCTCAGCTGCTAACCAAAAGGTTGGTAGTTTGAACCTACACAGCAGCCCCACGGGAGAAAAGGCCTGGCGATTTGCTTCTGTAAAGATTGCAGCCTAGAAAAACCTATGCGGTGGTTCTACTCTGTCACGTAGGGTTGCTGTGAGTAGAACTGACTCAATGGTACCTAACAATAACAAAGCCAGGAGCATCCAGCTCTTCCTGAAGCTCTTCCACTCTTAGCCTCTGACTAGAAATTGAATTTGCTCCTTTACATGCCTCCTCTGAAGGGGCAGGATCAACCTCTGTTGTGCTGTCCTTTGGTTACAGAAAAGAAAGACATAGCGCCTGACCCTGGGTCTGGAGACTCTGCGGGCTGAGTTTTTCAGAGCAGTGGGAGGTGTTCATTCTTTCCCATGTCTAGCTCCCTAGGGATCAATGCCGCATGGCATGTCAGGCTCACACAGGGAAGCAGATGGATCCACAGAAGAGCAGGATGCCTGACTGTCCTTCATAAGTCCAGCACCATTCAGGTTGAGCAAAAGAGCCACATGTAGGGAGAAGGCGTTTACCTCAGAGCAGGCACTTTCCAGACAGACTCCTGGGAGGCCAGGATTCTTCCCAGTAACCTCAGAAGTCCTGCTGGTTACGTTAGAGGTTTGGTGTTTGTGATGGTTAAGGTTGTGTGTCAACTTGGCTGGGCCATGATTCTCAGTGGTCTGGTAGTTATGATGTAGTTTGGAAGTTATATAATGATGGAATCATCTCTGTGATGAGATCTGATATAATATAATCGCCTCCATCATGAGATCTAGTATGAGCAGCCAATAAGTTGAAAGGGAGTTTCCTTGGGGGTATGGCCTGCATCCAATATATACAGACTTTCTGGCAAAGCTCACTGTCTTTTGCTCTGCTCTGGATCCTGCATTTGGCTTATTATCATCTGACCTCCAGTTCTTGGAACTTGAGCCAGCAGCCTGCCATCTTACCTGCTGATCTTGGATTTGTCAGCCTCCACAGTCCATGAATCAGCAGCCTGCCATCTGAGCTATGTGAGTCAGGAGAAGCCTCCAGTCTGACATCTTACCCACAGACTGGGGACTTTCCAGCCTCTCCGTCTCTCTGTCTCTCTGTCTGTCTGTCTGTCTCTCTCTCTCTCTCTCTCTCTCTCTCTCTATATATATATATATATATATATATATATATATATATATACATACATGCGCTTCACTGGTTTTGATTCTCTAGAGAACCCAGCCTAAGACATTTGGTACCAAGAGTGGTTCTAGAGAAACAAATTTGTTTTGTTTTGTTTTGTTTTAACAAAGAGAAGTTTATTTCCTTACAGTAAAGTAGGCTAAAAGTCCAAATTCAGGGTGTCAGCTCCAGGGAAAGGCTTTCTCTCTCTCTTGGCCTTCTCATCAGTGTTCCCCCAGACTAGCAGCTTCTCGGCGCAGGGACCCCAGTTTAAAGGACGCACTCTGCTCCTGGCACTGCTTTCTTGATGGTATGAGGTCCCCCACTCTCTGCCTGCTTCCCTTTCCTTTTATCTCTTGAGAGATAAAAGGTAGTGCAGGCCACACTCCAAGGAAACTCCCTTTACATTGGATGTGACCTGGGTAAAGGTGGTGTCACAATCCCACCCTAATCCTCTTTAATATAAAATTACAATCACAAAATGGAGGCCAACCACACAATTCTGGGAATCATGGCCCAGCCAAATTGATACACGCATTTTTGGGGGGACATAATTCAAACCATGACATTCCACCCTTTGGCTCCCAGAAAATCACATCCTTGCAACATAGAAAACATATTCACCCCATCATATCATAGCAAAAGTCTTAACTCCAAGTCCAAAATCCAAAAATTCCTCTTCGTCTGTGAAATCTAGAATACAAGTTATTTGCTTCCAAAGGTACAATGGCAGAACAGGCACAAGCTAGATATTTCCATTACGAATGGGAGAAACTAGAGGAAAAGAAGTGATAACAGGCACCAAGCAAGTAGCAGAACACATTACATTAGCCCTCAAGGCTTTGAAAATAATCCTCTGTTCTCTGAGACAATTTACACAATAGCCCTGCCCTCCAGACTCTAGGTATAGGCCACAGTCTCTGGATTTTGAGTGGAGGCCCCTCGGCCCTGGGCTTCAGCTCCGCCTTCCAGGCTCACTGGGATGGCAACTCTGCTCCCTTGGCTTTAGGTGCACCATTCTCCTAGTCCATTGGAGTGACAACTCCACCCTTAGAAACACTAGAGGCTATGGCTCCACACTTTGAAACCCCTGAGGTCATGGCCATACCTTTTGAGACCGAGGCAGCTCAGCTTCTTGTGTCCCTTGTCTCTTCAGCTTCTGCTTCTGTCTCCTGTGGCCTCTTGGCCCTCGGGCCTCACGCCGGAATCTGCCCTGCTGGGGCAAGTGTTCCAAAGCTCAGTAGCTCCACCAATAAGTGCCCGGAGGCACCCCACTCCACCAGAAGCCTCCTGCACGCTGGCAGTCAGCTCTCTCACTCCATGGGTCGGCAAGCCTAGCTCCACCAATAAGTACCCGGAGGCACCCCACTCTGCCAGGAAGCCTCCTGCTCACAGGCACTCAGCTCTCTCGCTCCGTGGGTTGGCTCCAGTGCTGTCTCGCACTGGTCTTCTGGTTCTGCTGCTGTTGGTTCTTTGCTGCTGCTGCTGCTTCTCTGCTGCTGCAGGTTCTCTGCTGTTGCTGGTCCTTTGCTGCTGCCACTGCTCTGTCCATTCACAGTTTCAAAACCACTTCCACATTTTAGGTATCTGTTAGAGCAGCACCCCACTCCTGGTACCAAATTCTGTCTTCATCATCTAGTGCTGCCATAACAGAAATACCACAAGTGGATGGTTTTAACGAAGAGAAATTTATTTCCTCACAGTCAAAGTAGGCTAAAAGTCCAAATTCAGGGCATCATCTCCCGGGGAAGGCTTTTTCTCTCTGTTGGCTTTCTTCTCTTCAGTGTTCCCCCGGACTAGGAGCTTCTCTGCGCAGGGACCCCAGTCCAAAGGATGCGCTCTGCTCCCAGCACTGCTTTCTTGATGTTATGAGGTCCCTAGAGAAACAAATTTTAAGGATGAGTTTTCTAAATTGGTTCTCAAAACTGGTTAGTCTTAAAGATGTTGATGACTTTGTTTCCAGTAGTAAAGAGGGCACTGCTAATCCATTGCGTGAGGTGACAATAGAAATGCACAAAGTATCACCACCAATAGATCAACTATTGGTGAGAGGTGAGGCTCTGGGTGATGGCACATATGATACTTTTCTACTATTTTGTCAGAATGACAAGTATAAGGAAGTTAGTTGGTTGGTCCTACTTAACTAGACAAAGTGGTAAAAAAAAAAAAAAAGGAGAGATGAGCTCAGGGCTTCAGAGTCAAAGCTCAAGTGCCACATAAACAATCTCAAAGTTGTCACTTGTGCCCTGAAAGAAAGCCTTATTTCTTGTGGTAACAGAGCTGATATTGCCAAAAAAACAAACCTAGAGTCTTATCATAACAGTGGCTGAATTACAACGGCAATTGAATTTCCAACTTTGAGTGGTGTCTGAAGTTAAAGTGAAAGCATTGATTGGGAAGAAATGGGATCCTGAAACTTGGAATGGGGACATATGGGCAAACAATCAGGAACCTGGGCTCCTAAATTCCATTGAATCACTCCTGCCAATGAAACCATTAGCCCCTCCACCCCCATCTGATAAGATTAACCCAGCTGTGTCTGAAGAGCCTTTGTCTGAGATATCACCTGGGGCAGCATGTGAGTCATCACCTGGGACATTGCCTGAGGCAGATGCCTTACAAGACATTGCTGAGTGTTCTCAAAACACATCCCCACCATGCATTTTTGCTTCTAGACCTATAACTAGACTTAAGTCCCAGCAAGTCCCAAAAGGTGAAGTACGAAGTATGACCCAGGAGAAGTATGCTACACTCCAAAAGAACTGCTTGACTTTTCTCATATGTCAAAACAGCAACCTGGGGAATCTGTGTGGGAATGGCTATTAAGGGTGTGAGATAATGGTGCAAGGAACATAAAGTTGGATCAGTCTGTGTTTATTGATATGAGCCCACTAAGCACATATTCTTCATTCAGTGTGTCAGCTCAAGAAGTTAGGAAAGGATCTAATATTTTATTTGGTTGAGTCACTCAAGCATGGTGGCCCACAGTAAATCAAGTTGAAGTACCAGACCTGCCTTGGTATACTGTAGAAGAAGGAATCCAAAGGCTCAGGGAAATTGGCATGTTAGAGTGGATTTATCAGGTTAGACCCACAGATCCACACATTGAGTGCCCAGAGGACATACCTTTTACCACAATGGTTAGGAACAAGTTTGCAAAAGGAGCCCCAGCATCCTCAAAGACTACTGTGATTGCTATTTTATGTAAGTCAGATTTGACAGTGGGGGCTGTCCTAACTGAATTAATACACCTAACTACAATAAGGCTGATTGGACCCTGTGGTGGTAGGGGCCAAGTGGCTGCACTCAACTGACAAAGACAAGGTGGGCGTGGTTACCATAGTGGACAGTGTAGTCAAAATAGTAATCAGAATAGTCCAATTCGTATAGACACATGGCATTGGTTACTTAGTCGTAGTGTCCCTGAGAGTGGTATAGACTGGAAATCTACTAAATTTTTACTTGAGCTGTACAAGCAGATGAATTCTAGGGCAAGTGAACAGCAGTTTAATACAAATCACCAAATTAGAGAGTTACAGCCCCTCAATCAATTCCCAGGATTGAGCCAGTTTACAGACTCACAACACCTTGAATGAAGGGGAGGCTGGATCCCCTTAAGGAAGGACCCCACTACACTGCCAAAAATTTTTACTGTCAATCTTTCTTCCAGCCTTCCCTAAAGGGATCTATGGCCTTTCATGAGAGTAATTGCTCATTGGGGAAAAGGAAATAATCAGACTTCTCAGGGATTACTGGATACTGACTCTGAATGGACACTAATTCCAAAAAAACACACCAAACCCACTGCCATCAAGTTGATTCCAACTCATAGTGACCCTATAAAACAGAGTAGAACTCCCCATAAGGTTTCCAAGGAGCAGCTGGTGGATTCGAACTGTCGACCTTTTGGTTAGCAGCCAAATGCTTAACCACTGTGCCAACAGGGCCCCACACTAATTCCAGGAGACCCAAAGCATTACTGTGGCCCACCATTTAGAGTGGGGATATATGGGAGTCAGGTTATTAATGGAGTCTTAGCTCAGGTTCACCTCACAGTGGGTCCAGTGGGTCTCCAAACCCATCTGTAGTGATTTCGCCAGTTCCAGAATGAATAATTGGAAAAGATATACTCAACATCTGGAAGAACCCCCACATTGGATCCATGAAAAGTGGAATAAAAGCTATTATGGTAGGAAAAGACAAGTGGAACCCATTAGAACTGCTCCTACCTAGGAAAACAGTAAACCAAAAGCAATACTACATTCCTGGAGGGATTTCAAGGATTACTGCCACCATCAAGGACTTGAAGGATACAGGGGTGGTGATTCCCACCACATGCCCATTCAATTCACTTATTTGGCCTGTGCAAAAAACACATAGACCTTAGAGAATGACAGTGAATTAAATTATCAAAAAGTTAACCAGGTCGTGACTCCAATTGCAGCTGCTGTTCCAGATGTGGTTTCATTGCTTGAGCAAATTAATATATCTCCTGGTATGTGGTATGCAGCTGTTGATCTGGTTAGTGCCTTTTTCTCTATACCTGTTTTGAAGGACCACCAGAAGCAGTTCCTTCAGCTGGCAAGGGCAGCAATACACCTTCACAGTCCTACCTCAGAGTTACATCAACTTCCCAGCCTTATGTCATAATTTAGTCCACAGGAAACTTAATCACCTTTCCCTTCCACAGGAACTCAAGCTGGTCCATTGTATTTATGACATTATGCTGATTGGACCTAGTAAGGAAGAAGTGTTGATGACTCTGGATTTATTGGTAAAACATTTGCATGCTACCTGTTAAAAAACCCATTGCCATTGAGTCAATTCTGACTCATAGCAACCCTATAGGACAGAGTAGTACTGCCCCATAGAGTTTCCAAGGAGCAGCTGGTGGATTTGAACTGCCAACCTTTTGGTTAGCAGCTGTAGTACTTAACCACTGTGCCTAGAGGGTGGAAAATTAATCTGACAAAAATTCAAGCACCTTCCACTTCAGTGAAATTTTTAGGGGCCCGGTGGTGTGGGGTACATTGCCTGGTGGGCCTCTTTGGATTTTGGAGGCAACATATGCCTCATCTGGGTATGTTACTCCAACCTATTTATCAAGTGACCCAAAATGCTAGTTTTGAGTGGGGCCCAGAACAAGAGAATGCTCTGCAACAGGTTCAGGCTGCTGTGCAAGCTGCTGTGCCACTTGGACCATATGATCTGACTGATCCAATGGTACTTGAAGTGACAGTGGAAGTTAGAGATGCTGTTTGGAATCTTTGGCAGGCCCATATTGGTGAATCACAGTGCAGATCCTCAGGATTTTGGAGCAAAGCCCTGCCATCCACTGCAGATAACTATTCTCCTTTTGAGAAACAACTTTGGCTTGTTACTGGGCCTCAGTAGAGACTAAATGCTTAACCATGGGCCACCAAGTCACCATGCAGCCTGAACTGCCAATCATGAACTGGGTGTTGTCTTATCCACAAAACCACAGAAGTGCACAGCAGCAGCACTCCATCGTTAAATGGAAGTGCTATATACAAGATCAGCCCCAAGCAGGACCTGAAGGCACAAGTAAGTTGCATGAGGAAGTTGTCCAAATGCCCATAGTCTCCACTCCTGTCACGTTACATTCCATCTCTCAGTCTGCACCTGTGGCCTCATGGGGAATTCCTTATGATCACTTGACTAAGGAAGAGAAAACTCTTGCCTGGTTTACAGATAGTTCTTCGCGATATGCAGGCATCTCTCGAAAATGGACAGTGGCAGCACTGCAGCCCCTTTCTGGGACTTCCCTGAAGACAGTAGTGAAATGAAATTCTCCCAGTGGGTAGAACTTTGAGCAGTGCATCTGGTTGTTCACTTTGCTTGGAAGGAGAAATGGCCAGATGTGTGATTGTATACTGATTCATGGGCTGTGGCAAATGGTTTGGCTGGATGGTCAGAGACTTGAAAGGAACATGATTGGAAAATTGGAGACCAGGAGGTATGGGGAAGAGGTATATGGATAGACCTCTCTGAATGGGCCAAAGAAGTGTAGATATTTGTGTCTCATGTGAATGTTCACCAATGGGAAACCTCAGGAGAGGAGGATTTTAACAGTCAAGTGGACAGGATGACTTGTTCTGTGAAAACCAGTCATCCTCTTTCCCCAGCCACTCCTGTCATTGCTCAATGGGTTCATGAACAAAGTGGCCATGGTGGCAGGAATGGAGGTTATGCATGGGCTCAGCAACATGGACTTCCACTCACCAAGGCCGACTTGGCTACAGCCACTGCTGAGTGCCCAATTTTCCAGCAGCAGAGACTGAAACTGAATCCTCAGTAAGGCACAATTCCTCGAGGTGATCTGTCAGAAACCTGGTGGCAGGTTGATTACACTGGACTGCTTCCATCATGGAAAGGGCATCATTTTGTTCTTACTGGAATAGACACTTACTCTAGATACAGATTTGCCTTCCCTGCACACAATGCTTCTGCCGTAACTACCATCCATGGACTTTCAGAATGCCTTATCTACATCATGGTATCCCACACAGTATCACCTGGGATCAAAGGACTCTCACTTCACAGCAAATGCAGTGTGGCAACAGGCCCATACTCATGGAATGCACTGATCTTACCATGTTCCCCATCATCCTGAAGCAGCTGGTTTGATACAACAATGGGAATGGCCTTCTGTCTTAGTTATCTAGTGGTGCTACAACAGAAATACAAGTGGATGGCTTCAACAAACAGAAGTTTATTTTCTCACAGTCTAGTAGGCTAGAAGTCCAAATTCAGAGCATCAGCTCAAGGGGAAGTCTTCCTGTCTCTGTTGGCTCTGGCGGAAGGTCCTTGTCATCAATCTTCCACTGAACTAGGATCTTCTCCACACAGGAACCCCGGATCCAAAGGATGCACTCTGCTCCTGGCACTGCTTTCTTAGTGGTATGAGGTCCCCATGTATCTCTGCTCTCTTCTCTCTTTTATGTACTAAAAGAGATTGGCTTAAGATGCAGCCTAATCTTGTAGATTGAGTCCTGCCCCATTAACATAACTGCCGCTAATTCCACCTCATTAACATCATAGAGACAGGATTTACAACACATAGGAAAATCACATCAGATGAGAAAATGATGGACAATTACACAATACTGGGAATCATGGCCTAGCCAAGTTGACAGATATTTTGGGGGGACACGATTCAATCCATGACACCTTCTAAAGTCACAATTACAGCACCAACTACTGGCAATACCTTGCAGGGTTGGGGCAATGTTCTCCAGAAGGCTGCATCTGCTCTAAACCAGCATCAAATATATGGTACTCTTTCTCCCATAGTCAGGATCCATGGGTCCAGGAATCAAGGGGTGGAAATGGGAGTGGCACCACTATTATCCCTAGTGACCCACTCACAAAATTTTTGCTTCCTGTCCTCATGACCCTATTCTCTGCGGGTCTAGAGGTCTTAGTTTCAAAGGGAGGAATGCTCCACCTGGAGACACATCACTAATTCCACTGAACTGGAGTTAAGAATGTTGCCTGGCCATTTCGGGCTCCTTTATGCCTCTGGATCAATAGGCAAAGAAGGGAGTTACCATACTAGCTGGTGTGATTGATCCTGATTATCAAGAGTAAATTGGATCGATATTACATAATGGAGGTAAAGAAGAGCATGTCTGGAATGCAGGAGATCCCTTAGGATGTCTCTTAGTACTAACATGCTGCGTGATTGAAGTCAATGGAAACCTACAGCAACCCAATTCCAATATGACTACTAACGGCCTGGACACTTCAAGGATGAAGGTTTGGGTTACCACACCAGGCAAAGAACCACGACCAGTTGAAGTGCTTGCTGAGGGTAAAGGGAACACAAAATGGGTAGCGGAAGAAGGTAGTTCTGAATACCAGCTATGACCACGTGACCAGTTGCAGAAACAAGGACTGCAATTGTTATGAGTATTTCTTTCCTGTATGTGTACTTCAAATATTTTTTATTTCTTCACTTGTATAAGATGTAAACAGGGCTAGTGCATTTTCAGTTGTAAGTATGTTAGTTGTATCATGTTAGGTGCAAGTATGACTTTATAGTTGTCTCTATTTAGAGATTATGTATGATTTACGGAGATGTGTACAGGTGTCAAATTGACAATGGGTAGACTGTGATGGTTAAAGTTGTGTGTCAGCTTGGCTGAGCCATGATTCTCAGTGGTTTGGCAGTTATGATGTAGTTGGGCAGTTATGTAATGATGTAGTCATCTCCGTGATGAGATCTGCTATGAGCAGCCAATAAGTTGAAAGGGAGTTTCCTTGGAGGTGTGGCCTGAATCCAATATATATGGACTTTCTGGCAAAGCTTGCTGGCTTTTGCTGTGCTCTGATCTTGCATTTGGCTCATCATCATCTAACCTTTCGTTCTTGGAACTTGAGACAGCAGCCTGCCATCTTACCTGCTGATCTTAGATTTGTCAGCCTCCACAGTCCGTGAATCAGCAGTCTGCCACCTGACCTGCTGATTTTGGGTTCGTCAGCCCCTGCAGCTGCTTGAGTCAGGAGAAGTCTGATGCCTGCCTGATGCCTGCCTGATGCCTGATGCATGAACTTTGGGCTTTCCAGCTTCTACAACTGCATATATACATATATATATATATATATAATATTTGGCTTCATCCCAACACATCACTGACTCCCTCAGACCTGCTCACTTCCCTGGGCTTGCCTCTCCATTCAGGCCCCACCTCACATGCCTCCCCCCTTCTTCTATTTCCCAAAGGTTTCTTGAGTCAATAAGACAATTGACTTAGAACCTTAGAATGTTGGAGACTTTGGTGATGTTACCTACCTTGCTCAATTTATAGATGAGGGGACCAAGGCCCAGAGAGAGGATATGACTTGTCTGAGGTCAGTATTAGTGTCAAAGGTGGAACTAGAGCCCAGGATTCTTCCAGAGACTGCTCATCACTCTCATCCTAAAGGATGTGTCTCCCTAGAGAGCTGAAACAGAGCTTTCCCTGGGATATGGTGGTGGCCTGGGCTAATATTTCTGGAACTTCTTTAGCACTGTGGGGAAATAATTGAGAGAGGCAGAGTGTGAGGGAAGGGAGGAAGCAGGTGGGAGATCCATCCACAGGTTTGCAAAAAAAGCCAGGAGGCTTATAAACATGCAGCACCCCATTCCACTCATCCTACACTGTGTGAAGCGGCAAGGACTGTCCCACCCTTTGCCCATACTCCCTGCGTAGCCTGCTGATGCACTTTGGTAACTTCTTCTCCCTCTCTTTGCTCTTCAAGGATGCTCTAGATGCTCACTTTGGCCTGTTTCCTAAGGAATAACATAGTGATGGAGCTGATCTATGTGATGTGCTTGGGGACCCACCTACCCCCACCCATTGGAAAAGCCCTATTGAGTTAAAGTCTAGAACCTCAAAAATGGAAACAGAAAACACAAATGAGAAACTACATCCTCTGTACAACCCTCTGAGCTCCGCTACTTCTCCTAAGCAAGCCTTCCACCCTGCCCTGAGAGGTCAGAACAAATCACAGGGAGTAATATACATCCTCTTCTCTAGTTCCTTGGCTTAGGTACTTCCAAGCAGCCCTTGAAACACTTGTGGTCCATTTGATGGAAGAGAATTCCTAGAGAGAAGGTCCTCGGTGCCCCAGCAGTTACTTGCATAGGCCTCACTGACTGCTCTTCTCTCTTCTAAGGCAGGGAGGTACTTGGGGTGGGGAGGCCAACAGGACCTCAGGTAGCTTGTGAGAGACTGAGGACCTGAATTCTGTCATCGAGAAACCCATTGCGAGTCAATTGCTTGCCTGGACCTCAGTCTTTTTATTAGCCAAGATTAAGTTCCCTCTGCTTGGACCCTCTCCACCCCTCATTAGATTCACCTGGTTAGCCCTGATTTTCCTTCAAGACTTGCTTAATACATTGACTCCTCCTGAAGCCTTCACTAACACACCATGTGCAGGTTGTTGTTAGCTGCCATTGAGTCAGCCCTTGACTCATGGCGACTCCATGCACAATGAAACCAGGGCTTCCAAAAGGTTCGTTTTGGTTAGAACCTCTGCTGAGGATTTGCATTTCCACCCCAAACAGTGAATCAGAATCTACAGTTTAATAAGATCCTCAGGTGATTCTCATGTATAATAAATTTTGAGAACCACTGCTCTACTAGTGGTTCTCAGAATTGGTCCCTAACCAGCAGCATTAATATCAGCTAGAAACTTGTTAGAAATGCAAATGATCAGCAAGGGTTCAAACTGGAACAAACTGGTTCAAAGTCCTGAATGAAACAAAAGGCTATCCACTCTTGTGCCATCCCCATGATTGATTGCAGATAGGACCATTGTGATCTATAGAGTTTTCAATGGCTGATTTTCAGAAATAGATCAGCAGGCCTTTCTTGCTAGTCCCTTGTAGTCTGGAAGCTCTGCTGAAACCTGACCATCATCATAGCAACACATGAGTTCCCACTAACAGACGGGTGGTGGCTGCACATAAGGGGCATGGGAGGGCCCCCTTACAGGCTGCCATAGCACCTTGTTCTTTCCCATCATACATTATTACTGTAATTGCCTGCTTACCTCTCCCTCCAGGTAAGTAGCTCTGTAAGGGCATGAGAACAGTAACCATTTTTTTTTTAATGGTTGTATCCTCAAAGGAAAATTGGAAGTTGTCAACAATGAAGTGGAATGCTTGAAGATAGATACCCCAGGCATTAGTGAGTTCAAATGGACTGCTATTGACCATTTTGAATCAGACAATCATATGGTATACTATGCCAGGAATGACAAATTGAAGAGGAATGGAGTTGCATTCATTGTCAAAAAGAACATTTCAAGATTTATCCTGTAGCACAATGTGTCAGTGATAGGATGATATACATACACTGTTATGGATTGAATTGTGTCCCCCCCAAAATGTGTATCAATTTGGCTAGGCCATAATTCCCAGTATTTTCTGACTGTCCACCATTTTGTTATCTGGTGAGATTTTCCTATGTGTTGTAAATCCTATCACTATGATGTTAATGAGATGGATTAGGGGCATTTATGTTGATGAGATCTACAAGATTAGATCGTGTCTTAAGCCAATCTCTTTTGAGATATAAAAGAGAGAAGCAAGCAGAGAGACAGGTGGACCTCATACTACCACCAAGAAAGCAGCACTGGGAGCAGAGCACATCCTTTGGACCTGAGGTTCCTGCATGGAGAAGCTCCTAGACCAAGGAAAGATTGATGACAAGGACCTTCATTCAGAACCACCAGAGACAGAAAGCTTTCCCGTGGAGCTGGCACTCTGAATTTAGACTTCTAGCCTTCTAGACCGTGAGAGAATAAATTTCTCTTTGTTAAAGCTATCCACTTGTGGTATTTCTGTTATAGCAGCACTAGATGACTAAGACATATGCCTACAAAGACAACCAGTTAATACAACTATTATTCAAATTTACACACCAACCACTAATGCCACAGATGAAGAATTGAAGATTTTACCAACTTCTGCAGTCTGAAATTGATCAAACATGCAATCAAGATCCATTGATAATTACTGGTGATTGGAATGTGAAACTTGGAAACAAACAAAAAGTTCAGCAGTTGGAAAATACAGCCTTGGTAATAGAAATGACACCAGAGACGGCATGACAGAATTTTGTAAGACCAACGACCTATTCATTAGAAATACCTTTTTTCAAAAACATAAATGGTGACCATACACATGGACCTCATCAGAAGGAATACACAGGAATCAAATTGACTACATCTGTGGAAAGAGACTGATGGAGAAACTCAACATTATTAGCATTACAAAGAATGGGAATCCAGAATTTATTTGTGGTGGAACCTGTACAAAGACCAAGAGGCAGTCATTCAAACAGAACAAAACGATACTGCATGGTTTAAAATCAGGAAAGGTGTGCGCCAGAGTTGTATCCTTTCACCATACTTATTCAATCTGTATGCTGAGCAAATAATCCAAGAAGCTGGACTATATGAAGAAGAACAGGGCATCAGAATTGGAGGAAGACACACTAACAACCTGCGATATGCATATGACACAACCTTGTTTGCTGAAAGCAAAGAGGACTTGAAGCACTTGTTGATGAAGATCAAAGACTACAACCTTCAGTATGGATTATACCACAACATAAAGAAAACAAAAAAACTGGACCAATAAACAACATCATGATAAACAGAGTTGTCAAGGATTTCATTTTACTTGGGTCCACAATCAATATCCATGGAAGCAGCAGTCAAGAAATCAAATGATGCATTGCATTGGGCAAATTTGCTGCAAAAGACCTCTTCAAAGTTCTAAAAAGGAAAGATGCCACTTTGAGGACTAAGGTGCACCTGATCCAAGCCATTGTATTTTCAATTGCCTCATATGCATGCGAAAGCTGGACAATGAATAAGGGAGACCAAAGAAGAATTGATGCATTTGAATTATGGTGTTGGGGAAGAATATTGAATACACCATAGACTACCAGAAGAATGAACAAATCTGTCTTGGAAGAAGTACCGCCAGAATGCTTACAAAGGAGGATGGCAAGACTTTGTCTCACTTACTTTGGCCATGTTATCAGGAGGGACAGTCCCTGGAGAAGGACATCATGCTTGGTAAAGTAGAGGGTCGAAAAAGAGGAAGACTCTCAACTAGATGGATTGACACAGTAGCTGCAACAATGGGCTGAAGTATAGCAAGGATTCTGAGGATGGCGCAGGACCGGGCAATGTTTCGCTCTGGTGTATCACAGGATCACTATGAGTCAGAACAACTTGATGGCACCTAACAAAAATAACAATCCTCGAAGATTAGCACAGTGCCTGATACATTGGAGGAGCTCAATTTATATCTGTTAAATGAATGAGTAGAAAGAATGGAACCATTCACATAATTCGCCTTCTGTAGTGAGGAGCACAGAAGGAATGACTGGAAGACTAGGAGCAGTCTCTTCCTTTTCATCCTCGTTTGTTGAGTAAATTCACAGAACTTTCTTCCTTTCTTGAAAAGCACCTATCCTATTTTATTCAGTCTCTGCCTGCTCAGAGCCCTGTGACATCCCGAGGGAGGGAAAAGATCCTTTTGTTTGTTTTAAACAGGTAATGCATGTACATTACAAAATTTAAAAGAGCGAAAAGAACATACTTTAAATCTCCCTCACACCTCTTCTCCATTGCTGGAGTTCCTTCCCTCATAGACAATTACTGTTACCAATCTTTTGAGTAGAAACCACTTTACAAACAGAAAAACTGAGGTAATTACCCGGTTAAGGGGGACGTGTGGGCAGAGAAAAAGATTCTACAACTGACTGTTTAAGGCAGAAAAATAGGCCCAGAAGTCTTCACCTCTCCCCTACAAGTGTGTCTCTAACCCCTAGGTCAAAGCGTGACGCTCACCCGCAACGGAAACACCGCGGGAAGCAGAAGGTTAATACTCCGGGCCCCGCCCTCTCAGCCGCCTCTTCCGGGCAGAGGTGGTAAGTAACACGTCACTTCCTGGAGACTGGCTGAATCCGGAAGTGATCCCAGAGAACCGAGTTGCGGCTGAGGACCCCGGCGTCTAGGGTTTCGGCCTTCCCAGGGCCAGCTTCGGGACTATGAGCTGGTGAGTGAGGTCCAGAAGGCAGGGGGGCGCTGGATCCCCAGACTTGCAATGCACCTTGCCTCAGCGTCAGTTGAATCCCTTCGCCCGCCGGCGTTTACCTTTCTTGCAAGGACTCCTCCGCCCCAGAGCAGGGCCCAACTGACCCAAGTTCTAGGGTAGTTAGTCGTTCAAGTAGCCTTCCTCTGGGTGCTCACCTGAAGTCTCCATGTTCTGGGATCCCGCATCTGACTCCTGTTCCAAGGAGCTGGCCCCGTCTTCCAGCTCCTTGGAGTAAGAGACTTCCCTGGTTCCTCCTCTCTTAAATATCCTTTAGGTAGGGTAAATGTCTTTTCCTTCTTTCCTTTGCGCCTCTCCACAGCTCTCATCAGCTCCAGAGCTGTGGCCCTCGGGTGATCTGGGCCCCATTCACTGACCAAAACCCATGCGCTTTCAGATAATTAGCCTTTGCACCGTTTAACAGTCTTCACAAAACAAAGAAAACTTGCTTCTCTTTTGGGAAGAGCCAGGATTACCCCTCCCCGGCACTCCCCCCCCCCCCCCCAGTATGAGATTGGACTATTTTTAATCATTTCTAGGACCATTACCCACCGCTCTCCGTCTAAAATGGACATAATTAAGGTTAAACATTATGGGAACTATCTTGTCAGGAGAAAAGAAGCCAGGGAGTGTCAGCGTAGTAGTCACAACTCTAGAGCTGGCAGGTACGTTGTTGCAGAACGGTTTGGTACTTAGCACATAATAGACACTTGATAATGTCTAATGGTTGGTTTATTTTATGAGACTCAGGTTGCCCAAAAGGTAATCCCTGTATGTTGCTCTGAATTATTACTGTTTTTAAAGGAGGTACAGCCATGGCTTGCCTGCTCTCTGGGGCTTCCTTAGAGGCCAGCCATATGAAGAACCTTACCTCAGGCCCAAGGACTGACATAGCCAGAGCCCCAGACCTCAGGGGATCCAACTACAGTGTGCTTGTATGAATACATTGATCCCCAGAGATGTACAAGATGAATCAACCCTTTTAGAATCTAAGTTCCATTAGTGTAGGACCATATTTGCCTCCCTGTCCTCAGAGCTAGCCTGATTCTTTACACAAAGTGAATACACGATAGCTACTTGAGAATGAATGTAGTAGAATATCCTTAAGGAAGGCTTTTGCAGGCTAACATTTGGTGATCAGTGGAGAATAAGTTCTGGCCACAGTCAGCTGATGTGTCAGTCAGTGTCAAGGCCAGCTCTCTAAAGTAAAACTTAAACCATTTCTGCTCCTCTCCTTTGCTTCTCAGACTAAGATTGATGGACAAATGTCAGACAGTTGGTGCCATCACATGGAGGGAAGCCTGGAGCAATGTCCTAATAAGCCCCGGCAGGAGCTGCTCTTTTTCTCCCCACGTTTTGCTCTAGGAGGTTGTTGGGGGCTGGAGCCATAAAAAGCTAACTTTCCCATCTTGTTATAACCTAGTTAGTGATGGACAAACTGGCAGTTCTTCCATTCCCTCTCCTAGAGGAGTTGCTTCTTTAAAGTGTCATTCTCGGTCCCGCAACCTTGCAGTGTAGATGTACTCTTGCCTGCTGCATCTTGAATCCCTGCAGTTCTCTTGCCTGATTTTTTCAAAGTAAAAAGCAGAAAGTACAGATACTTTATATTGCTTAGATTGCCATTTACAATTTTAAAAAATCAGCACAAATTGGGAGAAGATAGAGCAGAGAGCACTGAAGGTAAATGGTTCTCTGAGTGATCTGAGGCAAGTTGTTTTCACCTGCCTTGCAGAAAGTTTCTTTTCTGAAAAACTATTAGCCCATTTCCTAAAGTCTAACAGGTTGGAGACAGTTGAAATTGACTACTAACTATAGCAGGAACTGAGATTTTCATTTAGTAGAACTAATTTACCAGTACATTACACATCCTGGCATCTTCTTGGACTGAGGGTCACAACCAAAAAGGTGGCTTTGTCCCCTCAAAGCTGAGATTCCTTTCTCTTCCTCCTTAGAGGGCTTCTACGTCATCTCTTGCGTGGACCCTGACCCTCTCTCCCTGACAGAGGAACAGCACCGGCGCCTTGGCACACAATTGCGCTCAGTTCCTGGCTCAATGGCTGGCAAGGGGAACAGGACTGGGTCCTTCTGATTCACTCCCAGAGTGGTTTTCCTGCCCCCAGAATGAATCCATCCATTCATTTAAGATTGGAATTCTTAGTGGGGGAAGAGACTAGAGTGACGTAGAGCCATCATGGGAGGCTGATGCCCAAGGTCAAGTTCACCAAGCATGTGGGATATGCCAGCTATCATTGAATATAGCCCGTAGTCCCCAGAGGATAACCATTGTTCTGGGCTAGGCTGGGCTTTGAAAATGTCACACTGAGAAATGTCCAGTATTGATGCCCTTTGCGCACTGTGGACTTTGCATGAAGAGTGAGAGGTCTTTGTTCTCTGCTTCCTCTGTGCGGGCAGCGTGCCCACCCCGTTTATTTAGTGGATACATGCTGCCATCATGCACTATCCACCCATCCAGACAGCTACTATCCTCCCATTTGCCTTTCAGCAAGGTTGCTCAGTGGTCAGCCCTACTGAGAAGAAGGCGTTTGATACTCACATTTCAGATCACTGATTCACTTCTTGGCCGTGATCCAAGTGTTTCTTTCTCTCTCTCTCACGCTGTCACTCTCATTCTATGTCTTTATTATGGTATGGAATTAGATAGAATTAAGAATAGTGACCTTAATTTGGCTTAGCTGTCTCCCAGGATTGTAGCCTTCCCTAGAACCACACACCTTGATGATTTCAGGCTTAAACAAAAACAAAAAAACAAAAAAAACAAACCCTTTGCCATTAAGTCAATTCTGACCCATGGCAACCCCATGTATTACAGAGTAGAATTGCTCCATATAGTTCTCTTGGCTATAATCTTTATGGAAACAGATCACCAGGTCTTTCTTCCACATAGCACTGAGTGGGTTCGAACCACTAACCTTTAGGTTAGTAGTCTAATGCAAACCGTTTGTGTTTATGATTTTAGGCTTATGATAAGAAAAAAAGGTATATTGGAGGAAATCTTTATCTAGGGATCCAGTAGTTTGACTCAGAACAAAGGAAATTGGAGGCAGTGCAGATAAGGTTGACTGGGAGTTAGAGTGCTGAGTTCAGGTTCTGATTGAGTCACTCACGGTGACTTGTGTTCTCCATCTGTAAAATGGAATGCATAATCCCAACTGACACTGGGTGAGTGTCTGTTGTGAAAAGAATGGAGACTGTCTGACTCTTCTGGGCTCTTCTGCCTCTGCACCTTAAATATTGGTATTCCTCAGAGTTGATCCTTTTTTTTTTCTTCTGTTCTCAGCCTATATGCACACCTAATCATCTTCAGGGTAAAGTTTATGACTGTACCCTGGCTTACAAAGGTCATGGCTTATCTGGATCTGGCTGTTCCCGTTCACCCCCATATTAGCAATTCTCCGAGCTTTTCCTGGTCTCCTTTGTGTATACTGTTCCTGCTGTCTGAAATGCTTTTCCTTTACTCCCATGCCCATTCACCAGGCCAACTTCTGCTCATCCTGCTGCAGTCAGATCAGATATTCACCTCTTCTGAAGATCTTCCCTGAACTACCCCCCACACCCTGCCAACTGGGTTCAGTGCACCTCCTCTGACCCCCATCAGCATCTGTACTCAAATTATCGCTTTACTTGTCAGTAACCCCACTAGTCGCCTATGAGTTGCTGAATATAGGGACTGTCTCTTGGTCATCACTGCAGCCCTAGCACTGTTCCTGGCCATTGGTAAATGTTTATCGAATATATGAATGAGGACTTTTTTCTTTTTTACTGACTTGCCTCAGCTCAGGAAAATTTGTAAGATAAAAATGCAAAACCTGCAAGCCACTCCTGAAATGAATAGCCTCTAAGAGTGCTGTTGTTAGAATTGACTGACAGAAGAAGTGGCATCCAAGCCTCTCTGAGGCCTTCTCTGATTTTAATCCTCCCTTCTCTTCTCCATTCTCCCCACCACCAAACTGCTTTGATACATTTATTCTGTGCTTCCATAGTACTTCTCTTCAGTGCTTCCACATTCTGCTAGGTATTGCAAGTGTGTACCTCTCTCCCACATAAACTCCTGGAGAACAGGATCTACAACTTCTCCATCTTTTGTACACATACTATCTTGCACATGGTCGGTACCTAATAGTTAATTATGGAATGAAATAAATGGAATATAAAGAAAGGACGGTAAACTGCTAGATCAGATAAAACTCTCCATTCAGTTTTCAGACGTCTTCTCAGTAGAGTCTTTCCCCCCCATTATTACCATTGCTGCATTACACTTATATAGTGCCTTTAGCTTTTCAGATTACTTTCTCATCTATTATCTGATTTCATCCTAACATCTGCCCTTTGAAGTATGCAGTGCAGATCTTATTATCCCCCTTTGACAGCATCATAGAGTTCACTCAGCTAGTAACTGGGAGAACTGGAACTAAAACCTGTGTCTGCTGAGGATTCTTTCCACTTGAACAGGAATGTTAAAAAAGTGGAAGACCGTTCCCAAGTTGGTTGTGATCCCAAAGGAAGGCTTTCCACTTTGTTAGGATATAGTTATACTGCCAGATTGATAGTGAATTATAGGAAATTGTTACATATGAAATGACGTAGGAAGTCCTTTTGTCCTGTAGACCTCTAGGTATTCTGTAACCATTTTAGTTTCTTCTTACTATGGGTCCTCCAAGCCTTTTCCTCGTCTGTAGAGAGCATAGTGATGCCTAGAACACAGAGACCCTGTGAGGAGTATACAAGATTCTGTATACGACGTTGCTTTGGACAGCAAATGTAAAATATCTCACTCCTGTTTCAGCTTTTTGTTGTGAGAGGGGAAGGGACTTTTTCCAGATTTTGGAGCAACTAGAAAGAGTCAGGTATCTTGAGTCCCACCACTCCTTAGTCAGAAGTGTTTTCTTATGTATTTACTCTTTAAGTAAATCTGTTGAGGTAGCCTTTAGAGTTGGCAACCAAGCTATTAGAGTTGTGTTTTCCAAGCCCATTGTTTTGATGGCTACTCCATCAAACGTTATTGGGTGCCATCAAGTTAATTCTGACTCATAGCAACCCCATGTGACAGAGTAGAAATGCCCTGTAGAGTTTTCTAGGCTGTAATCTTTACAGAAGCAGATCACCAGGTCTTTCTCCTGCAGAGCCACTGGGTAGGTTTGAACCACCAACCTTTCTGTTAGCAGCCAAGCACTTAACCATTGCACCACCAGGGCTCCTTAATCCATCAGATAGGGCTTAGTATATAATGTGTTGCACACAGAGGATGCTTAATGAATATTTGTTGGTTTAATGCTTATTGAACATTTATAATGAGTAAGGTTCTGTGCTAAATGTTGGGGAACATTCAAAAGGCTGTAAGATTCTATCTCTTTCTTCAGCCAGCATATGAAAGGTCCCAGGGATTCAAAGGAGGGACAACAGATCATTAAGTGTTGACATGACATCATCAAGGAAGACTTCAAGTAGATGTAATTGTAACTGAACCTTGACCTAGCAAGTATATAGTTTTTCAGTGGAGAATGAAAGAGGGATCCAGGTTAGAAGAATGGTGTCAGAAAAGGTGCATGGAGACAGAATCCATAAAGAGCATTTGAAATGGACAGTCAGGAGGCTGGTTTGGATTTCGTAACGAGTGATTTGGGTAGAGGCTTTATTGATGAGAATTGGCACTCTAGTTTGGGGCCACATTGTATAGTGCTTTCAGTGCCATGCTGAGGAGTTGAAATTGAGCCTAGGTTTTTGAAAATTGAAGGTTTTTGAGCAGAGAAGTGGCATGGCAAAAGCAATGATCTAGTCAGATTAATTTGGCAGTGGTCTGCAGGATAGATCAGAAAAGAAAGAATGGAGCCAGGGAGACAAAGTTGGACAGTAGCTTTCAAAAATTTTTAAATGCACAATGCATGCACATGTGTGCACCCACACACAATTATACTTGAAATAAGTTTCATGCAGTATATGTTTGGTGCACTCTAATATTTTCTACTATGTTTTGTTTCATTTTTTAAAGAATAACCCGCCTCAGTTTATTTCATAGCTAATTTTGATTTATGTATGCAATACAGTGCTGTGTAGCAGTTTAAATGAACAACAGATGATAGACATCCTACGTGAACCTGATTAGAAAAACACTTATCTAGGAGTTTATTACAAAAATTCAGACTGTAAACTATCACCTCTGGCCCCTGCAGCTGAAGATAGGGTTGTTTATTTGGTTGTTTTTAATTAATTAATTTTAATTCTTATTTAACAAATAAATACATAAGGGGCAGCTGTAAAGAACACTGGCCATGTTCTTTAAAAGAACTATTCCATAGATTTGAAAACTGTTGATCACTTCACAGGAAAGAAAACCCAAATGGACTATGGTGTGATGGATTGCATTTATATGGCTTTTCTAGCCATGGTCTTGTAACTCCCATCAAAAGATTGGGTGGGTCTATGCAGATAAGGTGCTTGTGACCCACCAAGGAGATTGGACAGCTTGCTAATAATACAGATAAGGTGTGTGGCATGCTTGTAGGGGTGGGACCATGCAAATAAGGTGTACAGAACCCTAATGAGAGGACTGGTCAGTTTTGCCATCTTGCTAGACTTAAAATGAGCCATCCCAGAGGGAGAAGGAGAGGACCTCACTACCATGGAGAAGAAGAGATAGGAGCAGAGCTCATCCTTTGGACCTGGGTTCTCTGCTCTGAGAACCTCCTAGACCCAGGAAGCAGAGACAGAGAGCTGTAACACCCAAGACGGCAAGAGGCAGCAGCAGACAAACAGCAGTGGCAGAACCAGGAGACCAGCATAAGACAGCACAATGAGCTTCCTGGCCTAAGGAGCAAGGTGGTGACAGTGAGTGTGCCAACCCATGGAGCGAGAGAGCTGAGAGCCTTCGGGCAGGAGGCTTCCTGGCAGAGTAGGGTGCCCCTGGACATTTATTGGCAGAGCTAATGAGCTTTGTAACACTTGCTCGAGCAGGGCTGAG
Source organism: Trichechus manatus latirostris (assembly GCF_000243295.1). Lineage (NCBI taxonomy): Eukaryota > Metazoa > Chordata > Mammalia > Sirenia > Trichechidae > Trichechus > Trichechus manatus. Next base: position 9,115,174 of record NW_004444026.1, on the reverse strand, counting down.
GCCAGGCCAAGAGGCCATGAGCCACAGAGAGGCCTACTTGCAGGCACGCCTGAGAAGAGGCTGTCTTGATGGAAGAACTGTATCCTGAGTTGTTCCTGATTCTGAATTGTAACCTGTTACTTCCTTAATAAACCCATAACTGTGAGTATGGTCTGTGAGTTCTGTGTGGCCATTGCAATGAATTATCGAACCCAGCAGAGGAGTATAGAGTCCCGTGGGAGAGATACCTGGTGTAGGAATTGGTAAAAATGTTGGAGGGTTGGTTGGAGGTATGTCTGACTTCCACCTCATAGAAACCAGCTTTGTGCTGATCCTTATAAAAGAAATTATTCATTTAATTGGCATCAGAAGTGGGACTTGTTACAATGGCTCCAGACTCATGGAAACATGACACTTAGGAAGAGAAAGAATGAAGGGGCATGGGAAGTGAAACGTTTGATTATTACATAGTTACTTTGGTGGTTGTTACCTGTAATGGCTGAAAGGAAATTAAGAGATGTTATGTTGCAGCTGAGGGGAGAAGAGCCATATCTGGAGTAGCTTGGGGCAACAGCCAGGCTGGTTAAACAAGACGATTGATAGGCGGTCAGGGTCTTCTGATACCACCCAGCCAGAGGCCAAAGGCTATATGCATCTGAATGGGAAGATAGTCAAGGTGTGGAGAAGAGACGATGAAACTGGAATGTTTTTAAAAGAGTTATGTGTTTATCTGAATGTACTATGGATATTGAATATTTCTCCTACCTAGTGGTGTAAAACAGACCTAAATGTATGGTAGAAATGAATATTGGGTATTGATAGATAACAGAGATCATGTAACTTTATCTTTAGCCAATACTTGATTGGATATGCTAAAAGGGGAACTAGAGTTTGCCTGAAGGAAACACAGGGTGTTGGTTTTGAATGCAGTAGTCCTGTGTATAGAGTATTGGGGGAGGGTGGGTTAGGTCAAAAACCTGAGCCGCACCCAGAACCTTTGGTGTCAGGAAATTTGCATTTGAAAGGACATGCAGCAGAGAAAAAAATGACTGTTTTACTTTTGAATTTTGAGCAAGTGGTTTGCTTTTGGATGCATTGAGGCAGGAAAAGACTGCCCGTCAGTGGAACCCCCTTCTAGGATTGTAAGTTAAAGGGAGCCAGCAAGTAGACAGCCTTGTGTTTTCACTTGAGGAGACCACCTGGGGCCACAAGATGAAGGGAAATGGAGGAAGTGCAGCAATGAAGAAATGAACTGAGCTTGGACATGTTCAGTTGGCACCTGTTGACCTAGCCCACAGGAGCTAGGGATGAGAGAGAGAGAGAGAGAAGGGGCTGGCTGATCTGAAGTACAGGGAGTTGTGTAGACTTCTGAGCCTGTGGATAGTGCCCATTGACTTAGCCTCCGGGAGCTTGGGGTGAGAGAGAGAGAAGAGACTGGTTGGTCTGAAATGCAAGGAGGTATGTGGAAAAGGGCTTTGAACCAATTTGGACTGGTTCTGTCATGACCAAGGAAGTGACCTGAATTTTTACAATTTGTGTTATCTGAAACAGGAAAGATTACAGTTTTAAGCCTTGGAATGGGTAACTTGGAGGAGGCGTAGTGAGCCCTTTCAGGAGCCTGATGCATGAGACTGGATTATCAGCAGGACTGTGGAAAGTGACACGCTCAAAGAGGCTCAGTAAGCCACCATCTTTGAATGGGGCACCATTGTTTCCAACTCGGCTCAAAATCCGACAGGCAAGAGATTTGGTTACTATGCAACACATAACACTGCCCTTGTTTTCTAAGAGGGAGGTTAAGTTTCTAGCTTCAACCTGTAATTTTTCCCATTCCCATTATCATTCCAATTCACCCAAATTTTAAACATTCAAGTCTGTTTCGGTGTTGCTTCTTCGGCTATGACTGAGCCAGGAAGAACTGGTTAAAGCTTGTGATGGGTACCTATGGCTGGTACCCATTGACGTAGCCCACTGGGGCTAGAGATGAGCTGACCAGAACCTGACCAAATGAAGAAAGAGAGGTGTTTAACACCATGAGCTGGTATGAATTGCTGCAGTTTGGTGGCTTGCTGTGGACTGGACTTTGCTTATGGATGCAGATGCTAAAAGTTCCAACCAGAACAGAAGATTCTTCAGACCAAGGCACATGCTTGTCTCCTCAGAGTACTGGCTTGATAGGGATGGGCAATTCTGAAAATGGCTGTCTCTAATGGTGAAAGATAAAGGCATGAAGTGGCTGATTACATGCTTCTGTGGGTGCGTTTACATTCAAAATGAGGGAGACAGAATAGATTCCACTGAATAGATTCCTCTTTTCCTGATAGGTCTGGGGAAGAGAGGGTGGGAGAAGATGCTGATAGGATTATTGGATTTAGTTGTGAGTGTTGATTGTTGACAGGGTCGATTGTGATTGTAAAAACTATAATTGTAGAAGCAAAAACTGAAAGAGTGGACTTGGGGAGGCACTGCTAGACTGGGGTACAGTGGCTGAACCTAAAGTCCCTTAAAGATTTTGCTATGCTAATACCCCATGAGGCTCAGAGCAAGGGAATAATCTCTCAGTTAAATTTTATCAGACACCAGAGAGGGTGAAGCCAAGATAACTTTTAGAGAACCTGACCGGCTCAGATGGATGACTGCAGCAGACCTGAGTAACCTCACCCTGAGAACTCTCTGCCCTACTGAAGGAGTAATTGTTAATGACTGTTCTGGACTGGTAACATGATTGGGGGGGGGGGTAAAGTTATCCTCCAAGTGTGAAAAGAACCATGGCTAGAAAAACCAGGAGGTGGCCTGCCATGTGATAGATCACTTTTATATGACCTTTCTAGCCATGTCTTGTAACTTCTACCAAAATATTGGGTGAGACTATGCAAATAAGGTGTTTGGAACCCTAACGAGGGGATTGGACAGTTTTGCCATCCTACTGGGCTTAAAATGAGCCATCCCAGAGGCAAAAAGGAGGAACCTCACTACCACCAAGCAGAAGAGACAGGAGCGGAATGCGTCCTTTGGAGCCAGTGTCCCTGAGCTGCGAACCTCCTAGACCCAGGAGACAGAGGCAGAGAACTGTAACACTGGAGACAGCACAAGACAGCAAGAAGCGGTGACAGAGAAATGGCAGCAGCAGAACCAAGAGACCAGTGTGAGACGCCGCAGGGCACTTCCTGGCCCAAGGAGCGACGTGGTTACAGTGAGTATGCCAACCTACGGAGTGAGAGAGCTGGCACAGGGTGCTTCCTGGCCCAAGGAGCAATGTGGTTACAGTGAGTGTGCCAACCTACGGAGTGAGAGAGTTGAGTGCCTTCAGGCAGGAGGTTTCCTGGCAGAGTGGGGTTCCTCCAGGTACTTACTGGTGGAGCTAAAGAGCTGACACTTGCCTGAGCAGGGCAGAGGCCAGGTGTAGAGGCCAGGGCCAGAGAGAGGCCTACCTGCAGGCACAGCTGAGAAGAGGCTGTCTTGATGGAAGAACTGTATCCTGAGTCATTCCTGACTCTGAATTGTAACCTGTTACTTCCCTAATAAACCCCATAACTGTGAGTATGGTTGTGAGTTCTGTGTGACCATTATAATGAATTATCAAACCCAGCAGAGGAGTAGAGGGTCCCGTGGGAGAGACGGCTGGTGTAGGAACTGGTAAAAAGGTTGGAGGGTGGAGGTATGTTTGACCTCCACTTCATAGCAATCAGCCTTGGGCTGATGATGCTGATAATGATACTCTCTCCTTCCCCTTGTGAAGTTAGATGAGGAGGTCTTATGCTGCCATTTTATTTTTACGGTTGGTGCCATTTTTTTTTACATGGATAAAAAATTATGAAAAGATGTTCAGTCTTATTAGTAATCTGGGAAAAGCCAATTAAACCAGCAGTGAGCTGTCATTTCATAGCCATCAAACTGGCAAAAACTTTAAAGTCTTAACGATACCAAGTATCTGAGAATGAGGAGCAGTGGGAGCTCTCATATACTGCTGGTGGGATTGTGAATTGGTACAACCACATTGGAGATTCTGTTATCCTTAATCCATTTGAAGATGTACATATCCTGTTACCCAGAGAAACTCTTGCACCTGTGCAACAGGAGCTAGGTACAAGAATGTTAATTGCATCATTGTAGATATCCACCTGAAAAATGGGTAAGTAAATTGTAATATATCAGTGGAATATTATGTAGTCATTAAAATGAAGTGGTATGATGTGTATCAACATGGATAAATCTCAGAAACATAATGTTGATGTAAAAAGCTAGCTTCAAAATGATACATTCAATATTTTAATACAGGTATGTGTCACTTAACATCCATTTGGGCAAAGTCTGACTGCATATACGTCCATGGGCCGGGGCATACAGGTATCTGAGTGCTAGGACGCCAGACCCCAGTCTTGCGGTCGGGCCCCCACTTCTGCCTGGCTGCTGGGCACAGCCCAGCAGCCACCTAGTCTTCAGCAGTGGAGACCCCAGCCCAAACTCCCAACTGCGGTCCCCCTCGGCTTCTGTGACTCAGCTCGTCTAGTCCTGTGTTTTGCTGGGTGTGGTCCTATAGGGCACTGATGGACAAGTATGTGCCCTGGACGACCCAGCCCTGGCTCAGGCTCCCTCGGCCCCCTTGGCCTGCACCATCCCCTCCCTGGGCAGTTTCTCACAGGTGAGCTGGCCTTCCCTGCAGCTGGCTTGGCGGGAAAGGCAGCAATAGCTGGGCCTACCTGAGTGTTCACCTGAGGCATCCTCAACATCCAAATAATTTAATGTCCTGTTTCACAAATTATATTGTGGATGTTAAGCAACGCATATCTGTATTTATATAAAATCTAGACCTGTTTTACTTACGAGTTTAAACATGCATAGTGAAAATATTAGAATAATAAATGCTAAATTAAGGAGAGTGGTTACCTCTAGAGAAACAAAGAGGGAGAGAAGGAAATGGAATCAGGGTGCAGTACTCAAGGAACTTCAGCAGTATCTGTACTGTTCTCCTGCTTAAAGAATAAGATCTGAAGCAAGTAGGGCTTAATGTTAGAGTTCGAGAAAGCTAGATAGTGGGTATAGGAGTATATTATATATTCTCTATAATTTTCTGAGTGTTTACATTCTTTTTTTCTTTCTTTCTTTCTTTGACTTTTGTCATACCAAGCCTGACCAGCATCATTACTAGGGCAGACCGTTCTCTTCATAGCAAGAGAATTATTGCCTCCTATGACCAATAGGTAGGGATGATCTAGGGAGCTGAGGCTGTAAGTGAGTTTCCATTATCAGTCCTCTGGTCCTCTACCTCCTTCTTTCTAGGGGCCAAATAGATGTAGAGCCTCAAATTAAACAGCTGGTCTGTGCTTCTCAGAGTCTGTCTGAGTCTAAACCACTGTTAGCCCATCAGAGTGAAAATCAGGTTTCTCTCTGGCTTGTTGAGTAAGCAGGACAAGTCTTTTGCCTCAGAATACCTTATGTTTCTCTCTTATAAAATGGGAAAACTAATTTTCTGCCCCTTCCTGTCTTACAGATTAGAATGAGAATAGATGATAGTCTGTTGAATACTAGGAGTTTCTTAAGAACTCCCAAGGAGGCTAAAGTGCCTCCTTGAATTACCTTTCATCCTCTTTTTTCTTGATCTTTATCCTATTTAGGCGACTTCATCATCCTCCAAACGTCTGTCACAAAAAACTACTTAGGAGGAAGTCATACTCAGTTTTAAGCAAACGTATTAACTTGGGCTTGGTAATAGTGTGTTATGGGATGGGATGGGACTGCTGCTTGCCCCAGAATAGAAAAAAATAATTTTAGGTCTCCAATCTTTGGGGCATAGTAGAAAGAACACTGTACTGGGAGTCTTGGATAACTGGGCTTTTGTCCTGTATCTTACACTCATCTCTGTGTAACTTTGTGCAGGTCACCCCTTTTGGGCCTCAATTTTATCATCATCAAAATACTACCGCCAACATCTTCTCAACCAATACCTAGAGCCTGCTTACTATATGCCAGGAATGATTTTAAGTATTAAACTCATTTAATATTCACAGCACCTCTATGAGATAGGTATATTATTACATTATTTTAGAGATGAGGAAACTGAGACACAGGAAGATTGGGCAACTTGCTGAAAGTCCCACAGCTGATGAATGGCAGCGTGGCTCCAGGGTCCATACCCTTAACCAATGCACTGTCTCATCTGTAAAATACAGTCGTGAACCACATTGAATGATCTGATGTATCTGAAGCACCCAGCACAGAAGCTGGCAATAGTAGATGTTCAATAAGTGGTAGTTTTGATTAGATGATCTCCAGATCACACGTGACTGTTAACGTTCTGTGGTTCATTGTCTTTGCTTTTCAGAGATCACCCTGGGGAGCAGTGGGGAAGGAGGGAACACAGCTGAACCGGATGATTGCTGTGGTCCAAGTAACAAATCAGCCAAGTCACAGAGTCATGACTTGTATTTTTAAATACACACATACTTCCTCGGACTATTGGCAAATGGGGGTAGTGTTCTATGTGCTCTGGTTTTGGATCCGGCTAATTTAGGGGATGAACTGAACTGGGGCCAGAGAGGCTGTGGTCACAGGCACTGGGAATGGATAATTTACAGCTCAATTCATTTCCCTTCCAATGTTGTCTCTCTTGTCCTTGCTCGAGCTGAACTTTCCTTGGCCCTTTGGCATTGTGACCAGCTGGCCCTTCATAGAGAGGATGGCATCCAACAAGCAGCTGCTCTCCCAGAGCCAGATGACCCTTGATAAGCCCTGCCCTGCCCCAGCCCTCTGTTTTTTCTCTGATTGTTAGGGTAGTAGTATCCTTGGTGGGGCCTCAGACCAGAAAAGGCAGTGAGCCGGAGGATAGAGTAACAGAAGGGTGGGGGTGGGGGAGGAGGGCTCGTCCTCTCAGCCCGCAGAAGCTGCTGCCTTTCGCCCACCTTCCTGCTCTTGCCCAGACAGTGACTCAGGCCCGGACCACTCCCTGGGGGGCCAGGATTTCAGCCACTATCAGCTGCCTCCTACTCTTTGCTCAGCCTTCCCTTCACTGCTGCCTCCCTCACATCTTTCCCCAAAACCTGGCTTAACAGTTCAAAGTGAACCTATTGCCTAGCTAGGGGTATCAGAAAGATAAGGGATGGTAGACTGAGTCACTCATTTCTCTATAGAAAATCATTTCAGGGTTCTGTCCACCCCTGAGTCAGGCCTTAGCTCATTCATGTTCAGTAGAAACAAATTCCAGAGGCCAAGTGAAGATCAGGGAAGAATGCTGAGGTTTTCATTTCTTTATACTCTGCTTGGTAATAGAAGTGGAGACTCTGCCAAGAAGGCAGGGATCGAGGGATCTGCTAGGGTGACCAGGGGATCCCCACCCAACTGCCATCTGGGCCTGCCTCTTGTCTCTGCGTCTACAGTGGCGGGGGTGGGGAAACAAAGATTGAGAAGCCTAGCAAATTGAAAATGCAAAAGAGCTGTTTTTGTAAATAGACATTATACAAGAGCAGGAGTTTTTTGGATAGGTTTTACTGAGACAGAATTAGCCAACTGGCATCATGCTGCTAATAGAGATATTTACTGTTTGAAAAAGTATATTTGTAGCTTTGGAGAACATCCTGTTGACTTTTCTTTATTGTGAAAGAAAATAGAATCTTTTTTCCTCCTTTCCTTCTGTACACATAGAACTTTTTTTTTCTTTTTTTGAGGTGGGGCGTGTTGAGGGTTGGAGAAGGGTAGGGTTGAGAGAAATGTTTTCTCCATTTTGTTGCTGAGATTAAAATATCTCTTCTCCTGCCCTCTGGTGCTCATTTTTATGGAGTGGCAAGCAGAACTGAGTAAGGAGTCCTACTCCAGAGGCAGAGAGCTCAGAGCCTGCTTGATTCCTTCCAGAATTCAGAGACTCTCAGGGGAGCAAGCCCTGTCTTCTTTCTGGACTTCTGCTTACCCACAAGATTCCAAGGGGAAAACCCCAAGGAAAGCTGTGAGGAAGAGGAGGAACAAAAGTCAGGGAGCACAGTGAGCCTCCCCATGGACTGCCAGCCTTGGGCCCCAAATGATCCAGCTGTGCCAAGGCAGCCACTGCTCTTGGAGATGCTGTGATACTATCACTATTGCCACACATTTTCCAAAGCAGCTCTTTCTCATGAGGAAGTCCCTGTGTTCCAGCAGGGGAACAGAACTACAGAGACGAAATCAGGGCTTCAAATCAATTTGTTCTGATTCAAACCCCTGCTGAGAATTTGCATTTCCACCCTAGATATACTGAATCAGAATCTGCAGTTTAACAAGATCCCCAGGTGATTCTTATGTATAATAAATCTTGAGAGTCACTGCTCTACTAATGGTTCTCAGATTGGTCCCTAACTAGCAGAATTAGCATTGCCTGGGAACTTGTTAGAAATGCAAGTTCTCAGCAGGAGTTTGAACCAGAATGAACTGGTTCAAATCCCTGGGTGAAATCATTGCTTCAACCGGAGGTAGTGGCAGAAGGTCCTGTTGAAATACAGTTGTTTTCCTCGTTTCCACTTGCTTTCCATCCTTGCCAGCTTTCACTGTTTGCTGCAAGAATGCTGCTTTAGTGGCAGAGAATCTCTGAGCCTTGCAGGAGGGCATCTGCCCCATTCTTCCGGCTATTTCTCTGGCAGAGTGGGAGCATATCTACCATTTGGCAGCCTCTGAGTAAACCCAGGAGTCTCTTCTCCCTTCATATTTCCTTTTAGACTCTTTTATTTTCCCTCGACCCATACTCTGAAAACTTCACCAGGCTTTGCTTCCAATGCCAAAGGCCAGCTACGTTTTCTTGGTCTCCGCTGAATGTACTGTCTCTTGACTGCAGCTGATACTTGTGGCTGGTATGCTTTTTGGGTTTTGTTTTGGTCAGATAAGAGCTGGGAGACCAAAGACAATGATACTACCTTTCTTTATTCTTTATATACCTTATCTAAGAGTAGCTTTTTTCGGGAGCCTTCAGTTAGAGTACAGTGTTTTACAGGGCCCTTGGGGAAATGTGGAGCCCTGGTGGCACAGTGGTTAAGAGCTAGGCTGCTAACCAAAAGGTCAGCAGTTCAAATCCACCAGCTGCTTCTTGCAAACTCTATGGGGCAGTTCTGCTCTGTCCTATAGAGTCACAATGGGTCAGAATCAACTCGATGGCAGTGGGTTTTTTATTTGGTTTTAGGGCAATGTACTTATTTTACTCATTCATTGGTGCTTACTAATGTGCACAAAACTAGACTATAAGTGCCATGAGCTCATAGACTGTGTCTGTCTTTTTCATCCTGATAGCCCCAGAGCTTAGCACAGTGCTTGGCACAAAAGAGGCCCTTAATAAATGTTTACTGCCTATACGTTCAGTGAAAGATTGAAAATAGCACTGTGCCTAGTATAGTACTGGCATGGGTTGCGAAGTAGTATAACATTTAGCCCCTGCCCTTGAGGTGCTTGTATTTCATAATCAGACACAAATACTTATCAAAGCTGGTTTATATGTACCCTTTACCAAGCAGAGTTTACTTCAGTAATGAAAGGACAGCTCAATATGAGGAAATGTATTAGCACAGTTCATCACAATAAGTCATGGGGGAACAAACTGGTCATCTAAATGCATGCTGAAAAGGCACTGATGTAATTTAAAAAATCAAATCTTTATATCTTTTTTAGTAAACTAGGAACAGAAAGATATTTCCTTACTATTAGGAGGCTTTCTGGCTGAAACCACTGGCCCCCTTCATATTTAATAGTGAAAGATCAGACTTGAAACATTATTACTAAAGTTGGAAACATTTTTTTCTACAATTTCTAGCCAATGTTGTAACAGAAGTCAAGAAATAGGATATAAATATTGGAAAAGAAAAGGTAAATTTTATTATTTTCAAATGATATGGCTATCTACTTGAAATGCCTAATTAGTTATTCCCCCTACCTCCAGTTGACTTTCTTGGGCTATATAGGTTAAGTATGGAGATGTGATGGCTGGTTTCAGGGTAAATATTAAAAACTCAGTAGTTTTCCCATATATCGGGAAGATAAAATGAAAAAGAGAATCACATCCAGAGTATAACCAAAAATATAAAATTCTATGCAACACACCTAACAAGACATATGTAGGGCTGAAAAATTCACATGTAAGTGTTACTTTGGGATCTTAATATTTAGCAAAATAAACTTAGTAAAGAAAACTCTTAAGACCAAAGGACATAATAAAAAGACTTGAATTAATGGAAAGAAACATTATGGCCCTAAATGAGCAAACCTCATGTTTGTAAAGATGTTGTTTCTTCAAAACTTAACCTATAAATATAATGCTTTTCCATTAATAAATATCCTTATGGGATTGGGGCATGGGGAGGACCAACACAGATGACTTGAAATTCATCTTGAATAATAAAAACAAATGAAAATAGCCAAGAAATTATCTGAAAAAGAAATGTAATCAGGAAGGATTCACTTTACTAGAAATTAAGATCTGTTATAAACCTAAATAAAACTATGTTACTGGCAAAAGAGTAATTAGACCTATGATATAGAATAGAAGTAGTTAACACTGATAAAATTACTTTTCAAAGATGAATTATTCAGAAAATCGTGTTAGAACAACTAGCTAACTATACATTCAATTTCTAAATGGAATAAAGATTTAAACATAGAAATAAGCAACTAAAATTCACTGGAAATGCAAGGGACACAGCATAGCCAAACAATCTTGACAAAGTTGGAGAACTCATACTTCCTGTCTTAGTTATCTCGTGCCGCTATGACAGAAATACCACAAATGGGTGGCTTTAACAAACAGAAATTTATTCTCTCACAGTTTAGAAGGCTAGAAGTCCCAAGTCAGGGCACCAGCTCCAGGGGAAAGCTTTCTCTCTCTGTTGGCTCTGGAGGAAGGTCTTTTGTCTCCTTTCAGCATCTGTGCACCTGGTGTTCCTTGGACATCTCTCCATGTCTTGGTGTCAGTCTTCCCCTGGGTCTAGCAGGTTCTCAGCGCAGGGACCCTGGGTCCAAAGAACACCCTTCGCTCCTGGGTTCTTCTTTCTTGGTGGTAGTGTGGTCCCTCTCTGCTGGCTTCTCTCTCCTTTTATCTCTTGTAAGATAAAAGGCATGACTCAAGCAAGATTGTGACTTGAGTGAGGTGGTGAAGTCTATGACTTGAGTCACGCCCTTTAGTGAGGGTTTGACTCAAGATACACCTACCCTAATCCTGCCTTATCACACAATACCACGAAATGGAGGATGATTACACAATACTGGGAATCATGGCCTAGCCAAGTTGACACATATTTTGGGGAGACACAGTTCAACCCATGACTCTTCCAATTGCAAAACTTACTACAGGGCTATGGTAATTAAGACAGCGTGGTACTGGCAAAAAGATAGAGTTGTAGTTCATTGGAATAGAAAGTAAAGAAGTAAACCTTTACATTTACAGTTAATTCATTTTCGAAAAGGGTACCAAGACAACTCCATGGAAAAAGAATGGTCTTCAACAATTTGTATTGGGACTACTGGATTTCCATATGCAAAAAATGAAGTTGGACCCCTATCTCACACCATCTACAAAAATTAACTCAAAATGAATCGAAGACCTGAATTTAAGAGCTAAAACTATAAAACTCTTAGAAGAAAACATAGGGTAAATCTTTATGACCTTGGATTTAACAGAAGTTTCTTAGGTATGACACCAAAAACATGAGCAACAAAAAAATAAGCAAATTGGACTTCATCATCATTTGAAACTTTTGTGCTTCAAAGAACATCAAGAAAGTAAAAAGACAACCCACAGAATGGGAGCATATATTTGCAGATCATATATCTGACAAGGCATTTGTATCTAGTATATGTAAAGAACTCTTATACCCAACAGTAAAAAGACAACCCATTTTTTAAAACAGATAAAGGATTTGATTAGACATTTCTCCCCAAAAAAAGACATACAAATGACCAATAAGCACATGAAAAGATTCTCAACATCATTAGTCATTAGGAAAATGCAAATCAGAACCACAATGAAATACCTTCATACCCACTAGAATAGCTACAGTCAAAAAGACAGTAAAGACGTATTGGTGAAGAGGTAGAGAAATTGGGACCTTCAGACATTGGAAATGTAAAATGGTACAGCCCCTTGGGAAAACAGTTTGGCAGTTCCCCAAAAGGTTATACGTAGAGTTACCATGTGACCCATCAATTTCATTGCTAGATATGCCCAAGAGAAATGAAAACATATGTCCACACAAAAACCAACATTTTTCATAATAGCTAAAAAGTGGAAACAACCCAGATGACCATCAACCACTGAATAGATAAGCCAAATGTGGTATATCAATATGATGGAATACTATTCAGTCATAAAAAGGAATGAAGTACTGGTACATGCTGCAATATGAATAACCGTTGAAGTTGTCATTCCGTGTGAAAGAAGCCAGACACAAAAGGACACATATAATTCCATTTTTATGAAATGCCCAGAATAGGCAAATCCATAGTCAAAAAATAGATTAGTGGTTGCCAGGGGCTGGAGAGAAGGAGTAGGGATTGACTGCTAAAGGGTATGGGTTCCTTTTTGGGGTGATGAGAATGTTCTGAAATTAGTGGTGATGGTTGTACAACTTTATGAATATACTAAAAACTTTTAAATATACACTTTAATTTTTTTTTTTCTTTAAGGCTGTTTTTTTTTATTTCAGGTGAAGGTTTACAGAACAAATAGTTTCTCATGAAACAGTAGTACACATACTGTTTTATGACGTTGGTTAACAACCCCACGACATGTCAACCCTCTCCTTTCTCGACCTTTTTTTTGGCAGGGGGGACGGGGGGAAATATACACAGCCAAAGATACACCATTTCAAAAATTTTTACATGCACAGTTCAGTGACATCGACTACGCTATTCCTGTTGTGCTGCTATTCTCACTTTAGATGAAGGTTTACAGAACAAAATAATTTCTCATTAAACAGGACACATGTTGCCCTATGACAATGGTTAACAACCTCACAACACATCAACACTATCCTCACTCAACCTTGGGTTCCCTATCACCAGCTTTCCTGTCCCCTTCTGCCTTCTAGTCCTTGTCCCTGGACTGCTGTGCCTAAATATACACTTCAGTAGGGTGAATGTTACGTAAATTGTATCTCAGTAAAGCTATTATTAATAAATAAACCAGGTCCTTAGATGGTGCCGGGCTACCATCAGTCACCACCCTGACAGGGAACACAGCAGAGAGTCCCTGACAGAG
>NW_004444026.1:9099155-9100833 GCF_000243295.1 Trichechus manatus latirostris | reverse complement strand
ATCCATGTGCTCAGAGGTTTTAATCAGCTTTTTTGTCCCCCAGTCATGTATGTGAGGAGGCAACCAGGAATTACCATACATCCCAGGAGAAAGCATTTAGTATGAAAAACAGAGACCAAAACAAACAGTAGAAAGCGTAGCATTTAGTATGAAAAACAGAGACCAAAACAAACAGTAGAAAGCGTCTCGGAGGGAAACTGAGACTATCCAGGGAGAAGAAACCTTTTTTTGAGCTATCATTAAGATCCTCAGGGAGATAATGGCATCCATGAAATAAAAATAGGATACAATTTAAAAGAAAAAATCTGAAGAAGTAAGAAGAACTCTTGGAAATTAAAAATATGACAGCAGAAATGAAAAAATAGCAGTATTAGAAGAAGATAAAATTAGGAAACATTGAAATGTAAGAGAGAAATTAGATGACCAACCGAGTAGGGTCACTATTGGAATTATAAAAAGCACAGAAATAAGAAATAGAGAAAATGGAGGAGAAGAAATCAACAATCTTTTTTTACCCCCGTAACTAAAGGTTATAAATTGCCAGATTGAAAGAGGCCTGTGAATACCCAGCACAGTGGATAAAAGTAGGCCCACAAGGCACATCATCATGAAATTTTACACCAGAGACAAACGTATGATCCTATAAACTTGCCTAAAGAGGAGAAAAAATAAAACAGGTCACATACAAAAGATAAGAATCAAGAGTGACTTTAGACTTCACAACAGCAGCACTAGGAAATTAGAAGGCAGTGAAACAGTGCCTTTGAAATTCTGAAAGAAATTATGTCCAGCCTATAATTCTATACCCATTCACAAGCGTGAGGGTAGAATAAAAATTGTTCTGGATATGCAAAACCCCAAATCTCCCACACAGTTTTTCTTCACCAAAATGAGAAGTAAACAATTATTAATTTGGGGGAAAACAAAAAGTTATGCATTGTTACTGGTTATCTATTGCTGTGTAATTAGTTAGCCCCCAAATTAATGGCTCATAACAACTATAACGTTTCTATTGGTCAGGAATTTGAGAGTGGCTTAGCTGGGGGGTTTCTGGCTTGGGACTCTGGAAAGTTCATTACATAGGCCAGGATTGCAATCTTCTGAAGGGTTGGCTGAGACGGGAAAATCTGCTGGTTACAAGAATGAGGGAAAACAAATCACATTATGCTAATAATAGTTTACTTAATATTGATCTAACAAAATTACAATCTGAGTATATTGAGAGGAAGGGAAGTTGCAAGTGTGTGTTTAGTGGGGGTGGGGCCCGAATGAGTTTTATTTGTTTAGTTGAATCCTCATCTTCCAAAGTAAGAAAACCAATAGCTAGTGCCTAAAACCTAACAATCAAGAAGTAGCAATACAAGTATTTTATTTAGAGATGCAAAGACAAATACCAAAAAATCAGCTGAGTTGAAAGTAGCTGCCTCTGAGTAAATGAGATTAGGAGGCCCTAGGACTGTTTTTCTTAGCAAACCTTGTTGACTAATTAAACTGTGCACGTGTATAACTTTGATGAAAAGAAATGTAGATTAATAAAAGGAAGCCACAAAAGTAATAAAAAAAACATATAGGTGAATATTTACGTGTTGTTGGGTGGAGAGGGTTGCTCTTTCTCAATATGACACCAGAAGAAGAAATTATAAAGGAAAAGATAGATTTGACTTTATAATAACCAAAA
>NW_004444026.1:9096786-9099055 GCF_000243295.1 Trichechus manatus latirostris | reverse complement strand
AGGAGCTGCTTGAATGGACACGAGAAATCCAGGGTGGAAAGGAGGAGTGTGCTGTTACAGAGTAGGGAGAGCAGCTAGGGTCACATAACAATCAATGTGTATAAATTTTTGTATGAGAAGCTAACCTGAATTGTAAACTTTCACTTAAAGCACAATAAAATAAATAAGCCAGGTTCTAAGTAAAGATGACAGATTGAATACGTATATCTAGTTTGTTTCCCCCACAAATCCCACAAAAAGCACATTAAAACAAATTTTTTAAAGAGACAAATCTAAAAAGTTCTAGGAGA
Source organism: Trichechus manatus latirostris (assembly GCF_000243295.1). Classification (NCBI taxonomy): domain Eukaryota; kingdom Metazoa; phylum Chordata; class Mammalia; order Sirenia; family Trichechidae; genus Trichechus; species Trichechus manatus. The sequence goes on along the minus strand of NW_004444026.1, from coordinate 9,098,765 downwards.
ATAGAAGAGACATCAACAATGAAATCTGGGAATTAGAATGCAGTTACAAGAGATGACTGACTTAGGAGTTCCAAGAAAGGCAAATCCTAAACTGGCATTTGGGGAAACCAAGAGCCATCCTAACTTGCATCACAGAATCTTGAAAGGTTCAGAAATTGGTGGCTGGGTGGCACAAATGGTTAAGCGCCCTGCTACTAGATGAAAGATTGGCGGTTTGAACCCACCCAGAGGTACTTCTGAAGACGGGCCTGGCGATCTGCTTCTGAAAGGTCACAACCTTGAAAACCCTATGGAGCAGTTCTGCTCTGCAGGGATGGGATTGCCATGAGTCAGAATCTTCTCAACAGCAACTAACAACAACAGGTACCTCTGGAAGTGGGAGTGAAGCCAAGCGCTAAAGTAAAGAAGATTGCATAAAAGCTGTTTAGGAAGTTACATCTCCTCCCCAACTCCAGCTGACTGGAAGACTGTCCTTTCCCCACCCCAGAAGAAGAATGAAGGGTTTATCCCGCCCCTGGAGAGTATAAAACACGGAGTCTGTATAGTAGGGGACACAAAAGTATATTTGCTGTGTAAAACTAATAAAGCCTCAGGCCCTTCACTTACATGGACTTTTTCAAACGCCCTGGAAGGAACCTGAGCCATGCGTTCCCATGGGCCTGTGTTTTTGTGAACTTTGAAAACGTAAGTATTTAAACGGCCATCAGTTAAGAAAGCCTCTATCTTCACTTCATACTTTTTCTGCTTCATTCTGTCCCTCATGTCAGGTAGATATGGAGTAGCCTTGGCTTTTAGGGGGGATGGGACTAAGGAGAGTTGAGCTGGAAATATACCATTTTAACTGCAATTTGTAAAGACACTTTTGGGAAATTATAATAAGACACGTGACTTCTGAGTTGGAAATACATGAAGACTATACCTTTTTTGATCATTATTAAATTTATTAAAAAACTATGGTAAATTTAGATTAAAAATAATGAATACAAAAGTGACAAAGGTGAGCAATTAAATACAGATTATCCTGAAATCAAGCAAATTGTAACAAAAAAATTATTTTAATTGTACCAAAAGCTAGTAATTCATTGAAAGAATGAGATACATTTTAAATAAGGGTGATGTTTGTTTGCCGATCCAGTTAAGGAAGAGGAGGAGGAAATCTTAGGAATACATTGACATTTCTAGTGGATTTAACAAATACATAACAGAGATAACATAAAACTCATTATATGCCCTCCTACAAAGACATCGGTGGCAAGCTGGTTACTGTCATTAATTCGAAGAACATTTAAGATTAGTTGCTATATAAGAAAACTTGAAACGTGCCCTGGAATCCTACAGTTCATTTATGAAAGAAACATGAGATTTTCCTAAATTTGACAACACTCCTAAAATTTATAGGATATTACTAGTAAGCTGAAAAAGAAACTTTTCTAATACTCTCAGTAATAGGAAACAAATTTCAATCAACCATGCTAGAGGAAAGACTGAGTTATCTTTGTATTCTCTCCAGGGAAATGTTACCAACTCTGTCATCTGAAAAGGCAATCAAAGGTTGTATAGCCAAAAAATGTAGGGGAAAAAATATATAGATGTGTGTCAGGCAGATGATTAGTAAAAATACTAGGTTAGTCTTGATTTTCTGTTGTTTGTGTTGTTAGCTCTTTATAACTTGTAATTTGTTGTGCTTTTTTCTCTGTCTAAATAAATACTTTCATACCTATTTTTATATTTGTAATTTTATATTATTTTTCTTTAAAAGGGCACATAAAATGATTCTAATCTTGAGGCCCACAAAACCCAAATCCATCCCTGAGAGGACATCAAGCACAGTTGAGAGCCGGACTACCATACTGAAGTCCGGAGGATTAAGCAAATGTAAGCATGCTGAATGGGAATGCTGAGGAGAGAGACACACACACACACACCTTCTTCCCCTCACTCAGCTCTCAGCCCCCAGAATACACACACACACACACACA
>NW_004444026.1:9043414-9095860 GCF_000243295.1 Trichechus manatus latirostris | reverse complement strand
TTTTTTTTCCTTTTTTTAACTTCTCTGTATTTGTAAAGCTTTTTTCTGATAAGCATGTTTTGCTTTTTAAAAGGATAAAGTGTTGTTAACTATAAAAAGTAGAATATTTAAAAATGCCAAGTAAGTCTTAGACATTTAAAAAAGATAAGAGAGATTTTGGACTTGAGAAAGCCAGGAGAAGGGAAAACATTCCATGCAGGTTGGGTGACCATAAGTCCTGGTTTGTCCTGGACAGTCCAGGTTTATGCCTGTTGTTCTGATGTGATTATGTAAGGTAGTTAATGGCACTCCCTTTGGCACTCAGAAATGTCCCAGTTTGGGACAGGAAATTATAAGAAGTCTGCATTTTGGGGATTCATGAACAGAGCCATTTGGCTGAAACAGCGTAGTTGTTCTGAGTGTGATGGGAAAGAAGACTGAATGAAAGGAGGGTTGAGACCGTATCATAGAGGCACATTGAATGCTGATGTGAGAAGTTTCTCTGCTGATTCTAGGACTGGGGCAGGAAATATACGGGATGAGCCTGGACCATGTTGCGGTGCCAGAAAGTAAGGAAGTGCTAAAACATGCACAGTGTTGGCGGTATGTCACAAGGACACGGGAGCCAATTGAAAGAGCTCCCAATGGCCAAAGCTGAGACAATTTAAGCAATGAAATAGTACTGGATTGTAAACCAAAGTATAAAATAAATATCCATGAGTTCATACTAAGATAAATAAATGATTGAATAAATAAATAAATGGTGGAGAATAGACAAATGTCCTGTGCAGAATTCCAAATGATATATGTAGACACTCTTCCCTCAAGGTGGAGCATAACTTCCTACTCCTTCATGTGGGCTGCACATAGTGACTTCCATTCAAAGACTGTACTGTGGAAAGGGGTGCAGGGAGTAACTTTGCAGTGGAGAAACCTGGGAAACACTACCTCAGCCAGGTAATCAAGGTCAGCATCAACAGTGATAAGTCATGTTGGTAGCATGTGCCTTTGATAGGATGTGATGAGAATGGCACTTTATCTCTGTAATGTTCCTCCCAAAACCCATCACCCTAGTCTAATCACAAGAAAAACAGAAGAATTCTAATTAAGGGACATTCTATGAAATACCTGACCAGCACTCCTTAAAGCTGTCAGGGTCATCCAGAACAAGGAAAGTCGGAAAAACTGTCACACCCAAGAGACGCCTAGGGAGACATGACAACTAAATGTAATGTGGTTTCCTGGATGGAGTCCTGGAATAGAAAAAGGACATTAGGTAAAAACTAAGGAAATCTGAATAAAGTATGGACTTTAGTTAATGTATCAATATTGGTTCATAAAATTGTGACAAATATATGATACTAATCTAAGATGTTAATAATAGGGGGAACTGGGTATGAGGCATATGGGAATTATGTACTATCTGCAGTTTTCCTGTAATTTTTTTTATTTTTAAAATCTAAAACTTTTAAAATTAAAAGTTTATTTTTTTTTAAAAAAAGGACAGTCTTCCAACAGGTAGAACTAAGCCTTGAGCAAGTGAGTTAAGAAAATAATCAGAATAGTATGATAAAGTTATATATATAGATCTTCAGTAATTGAAGTGGGAATACAAAAAAAGAGGCCTGGTTCAATCTACATTGTATACTTAACCTTTAATTTGTATGGAAGCACCCAGTTCAGCACAAGCCTTCCTCGTGATAATGCTCTTCTCTTTCGTTTTCAGTCTCATGTAGAATGCTGAGCCCCTTCCAATTCCGTAGTGCTTTAAGACTGGATAGTTGGATCAAATGATTGTTTTATAATTTCTTCAAGTACGTTTAACAAATTCATATAAACACAGTGTTAAAATATTAGTAGTAGAGAGAAAACTGGACTGGAAGTCAGGAGATCTGATTGTTTATTCCTGGTTCTGTTGTGAACTAGCAGAGTGACCTTGGGCTAGTCACTGGACCTCTCCAGATTTCTTTCTTCATCTACAAAACGAGAGGGTTGAAATGGAAACATTTCTATGGTAACTTAGAGATCTAAAAATACTGTGATTCTAAAGATTTAGAGAGAGGCTGTGACACTACAAATAATGGAATCTAAGTTCCTAATTTCTTAGTACCTGGTCCATAGTACTAGACTTTCAGTTAGAATCATTTTGAAGACCACTCTGCGAATTCTGTAGATACATCTTTATTCGCCATATTCTTGGGATAGAGATTCCATTTAGACTCCCAAGTTTTAAAGCTGAAGGGACCATCTATTTTAACTTACTTGTTTTAGAGTTTAAGAAACTAGGCTCCAGAGACTTGTGATTTGTTCAAACCACAAAACTAGTCAGAGGCAGAGACCAGGTCTTCTGATTCCTGGTCTAGAGCTTTTTATACCATAACGTACTTCTTAAGGAGAACAACCGATCTTTTAACAGTGCCACCAGGACTTCATTTGCACTGTTACCAAAGTGGTCCTTGAGGGCAGTTGTCTGCTGTCCAAAACCGTTGTGTCAGTCAACTCCAATCCCTGACTTGGGGGAAAGTAACTGAGGCCATGAGGACAGGGCTGAGGAGATCATCTCCTCTTGAACTTTCTCTCTTTAAGTCTGAAAAAAGGAAATAACAATTGTATTTTTCTTCTCTTTTCAGCTTCATGGCCAGTCTTTCCCCCGGTAATTATACAGCCAAAGATTATTTGTTTACAGAAGCCACGTGAATCAGCCAGCCCCCAAAGGGTTAACGCTCCCAAATTACGGGGCTGGGTTAACAATAAACAGGATGTCCTCCAGAAATTAAATTTAAACCACTGTGACTCAGGCTGGCCTATCCTCTCAACCAGATCGTTGTCTGGGGTTATTATCGGTAGTTAATTATACCGTTGGGTTTAGAAACAGTGTTGGTCAGTTTGGGCCATATCAAACCAGGCTCAGGGAGAAGGGGGTGTGAAGGGAAGGGTGGGATCTGGGGCCTGGAGGACTGGGTCAGTTGCAGCATTGGACGCGCGGGAGGTTTGAATTAAAGCCGGAAGGAAAAGTAGTGAGAGTAGCTGGTTAGTCTGGTACCCTCAGGACTCTCCTGCTATAGCCCTTACCCTTGTGCTAATTCCAGGAATTCTTCACTTCTCCCCCAGGTAGGGGAGAAGCCTACCATTCCTGTAGCTGTCTGGATGCACTTGGTTTGCTTTCTAGCCTGACTCCAGTTCTTTTATTCTCAGAATTATAGAATCATATAATTTTCAGTGCCTTAAGGAAGCTTCTAAATTATCTAGATTAACTCTTCAGTTTTACAGAGTAAGAAATTAAACCAAAAGGCAGCCAGTTTATTGGAGGTGGAGGCTGGGCCATCTTCCGTTATGCCTAGCTGCCTCCCTATCCATCTTCCATTTGAAAGCAGGCAGTCGGGTAGCACTTCACAGCAAGTTCAAAGCACACTTGGGCTGAATTTCAGATTCTTCTCCAAGTTAGCCACATTTCGATTTTCTCAATTTTCAGAAGGAAGTAACCCAGCCTGGCCAGTCGTTAATGCCCCTACAATTTGCCATCTCCCCAGCCACCCAAGAAGCTCTTCAGATCCACAGTTTGTCCCTCTACAGAGAAATAGTGAATAAACTAATATAAATGATAAGTGATTTTTATGGTGTTTGTAAAGGAATATTTTCAAGGATGATAGCTATTAAAGTCAGCCTGTAATTTTGAACTTTGCAACTCGTCAAGACACAAGGTTTATAGATTGTTAATCTTACATTATCTCCCCTTTCCTACCCTTTAAATGTGTTTAATGACAAACTGCAAGTAGGGAAAATGCTCTGGGGCAGAAGGCAGTGCCCAGGAACCTCTGTTGGATACTGTTGATGGGAGGATCACTCTTCTAGAACCAAGCCTGAATGCTAACGATTCTAGGCCCACCAGGGCCCTTGGCACAAGTATGAAATAGCTAGCCACTGCACGGTTCTTTACCCTCCTGGGAAAAAAAAGGGCCTATGTTGTATCATTTCTCTTCAGCCACATTTCTTCTGTTCTACCTCATTTCTCATAATTTCCCTCTTTGTCTCTTTCTCTTTTAGGATTCCTTTCAAGATTGGGCAGCCCAAGAAACAGATCATCCCTAAAACAGTGAGTAATTCTTTCTGAGATTCAGTTCTGTCTCACATGGCCTTTGTAGAGAACCAGAGATTTGATTCAACACATCTTGTGTCTGGGAAGGCAGAAAACCTGGGCCTTATTCCCAGTCATGTCTATCTAGAACCTCATATAGACTGGAGCTCTCAGGGGCCTCATGTCCTGGCACTTTTTCGCCTCTCAAATCAGCTTGGGCTCTTCCCCTTCCCTGAGCAAATAGAAGAAGTGGATTACAGGGCGTAGAGGAAAGCATGACTTCTGAACAGTCCATTTCTAGGATTGGTATAGTAGTCTGCACTTTTCCTAAGAGGGCTCCAGAAACACAGGCCTCTGCCAAGGACATGTCCAAGGCCTGCGTTTCTGGCTACCTCAGCTGGGTAAAAGACCAGGAAGTTCTCCAGGTGGTCCAGACCCCTTTTCTCATCACTGCTAAATGCGTTCTTGGCTGTGATCTAGAGACACTCAGCAGGAGAAGATGATTGAATCAGGTGTCCCCCCCCCCACCTTTTTCCCATCCTTTTAAGGCCATGGGCTTTACCCTGTTTTATCTCCAGAAGGGAGAGGAGGAGAATTGTAGATTTTTAAAAAGTTAGATCTGGAAGCCCTTAGAGATCATCTAATCCAGCCTCCTGATTTTTCCTGATGAAGAAATCAAGGCCCGTGGAATTGCAGTGACTTTGCTAAGGTTATAAAAACATGATCCAGGCAGAGCTGAAATTAGAACTCCAGTTTGAGTCTCTTCAATACTCTTTTCATTGCTTTATGCTGCCTCAGGCAATGAAGATCTCCCAAGATGCTGGAATTCTTGTCAAGAATAGCCTCTTCAGTCCCCTCTCCCACAAATCTGAGCGAGTCTCTTGGTTTTAGCATGAAAGACAGTAACTGTAGAGCATCTTTTACGACAGTCTCCAGGAAGTCCAGCACTGTCAGCGTGTGGGGACCTTTGTCTCTACCGTGTCAGCCCCTGAGAGTTCTTATCTTAATAATTTCATCCCTCCTTGGCTCAGGTCTCAGAACTACAGGGAAGAGATTGCTTCAGTTTGGTGGGAAGTTTGGCACACATCTGACCAGTGGCTCTATCTTTGGGAAATCCAAAGTTAGGTCACTTAAAAGGAAGTGGGCCAGAGTTAAAAGAGCCCTCCCCTTTTTCATGCAAGCAGGTCGCTGACAAACTCAGAGTTTACCTCCCATGCAGAGGCTGACCATCTGTGTAGGCTCTCAGCTGAAACTCAAAGAATCTGGGCGTGCAAATGTTGGGCTCTAGCCGGCTACAGGAAGTGGGAAGGTGTGGCTTTGAGTCTCTAGAGTTTAATCCAGGGCAGATCTGAAAGGGAAGTGGTTTGGAGAAGGGTCTTTAATTCCCAACACTCACTAAAAAAAAAATTAAAAGTAAAATAACTCTCAGTACCCTAGTCTTTGTGGAAATAACCTTTGTTTTCCACAGAAACGTGTAGGCTAGAAGCCAGTTTCCAGCTTCTTTGCCTGAGCTTGTTGACAGAAAGATCTCTGGGTCCTTTAATCTGAGGAGTGGCAGTGACTTCCCAGGAGAAGGACAGATCACACATCTGAAAAAACCGTTCGCTCCTGCGGATGGCCTTTTGTGGGCCCACAGCTTCCCTCTTCTTGCATCTGTCTTGTTTGGAATGGAATCTTAGACCTCTGACTCATGGCATCAGCTCTCCCAGACAGACTGGATGTCATGTAGAGGTTAAAAATCCAAGGTTGGGAGGCTCCCAGCCTGGATTCCAATCCTGATTCTGCCATGCGCTGAGACCTTGGGCAAGTTCCTTAACCTCTCTGAGCCTCAGTTTTTGCATTTGTAAAATGAGGACAATAATAGTATTTCAGTCACACTATTACGTAATCAATACACTAATACTATTTCATTGACGTATTGTAAGTCTTACATGAGGTAATACATATAAAGCTCTTAACACAGTGTCTGGCACATAGCCCTCAACAAATATTAACTACATGACAGGAAGTTCGTTGATTTTACTCTCTATAAACTAACCCGGGTTCCGCCTATCCCAAGCAGCTGGGTTCCCCAGTGCAAAGGAATCATGGCTGGGCCTTTGATCTCTGACATGGAATCAAAGCCGAGTTACAGCTTGGAATAGAGTTATTTGCTTCCTTGACTTATGCCCCTAAGCTCCCCTAAAAGCACTGAAGTGTATGTAGCAAGACCTTGCCTCTTCAGAGGCTCACTCTCTATAACTCCCTCCCGGCCCCCAAACAGGCCTGGACTGTGCAGTTGTCTCAGCATCTCTGGCAGCTGCCCCCTGAACAGTGGTGACGCACAGTTATTCTTGCCCAGGCACTTTCAGGGAGGGGAGCAGATGTGGCTCCCTGGGTTATTAGAAGTCATGGAGCCCCTGTCATGGGAAGAAATGCTCATGTTATCTTCAGGGAGTTTCAGAAGGTTTTTGGCTCAAGGCACCCAACTGTCAGACACAAAGAAAGCATTGTGTCTTTGCCCTGACTGTTCTCCTGTGCCCAGGTTATTAAGGCAAATTCCATTATTGTTAGGGCTTTTGCTAGAATGGCATGTTCTCTGCAGGAGCTGACCATTGGAACTGAAATGTAGGAACAAAAGCTCCCCACCTCCCAATTTTAACCTTCCACTTAGTCCCTTCCCACTCCCCCAAGTCTCATAAAATAGCTGTAGCATCTTGGTGTGGAGAAAAGAAGCTGAACTTCCTTCCATAACCTGGAAGGATGGAAGAGCACTTTGAAGTTCTGCTCTCTGTCTCCCTCCCAAGCAAGTGTTGCACAAAGGAAAGTGCCCACTTGGATTCACAGCTAGATGGCGGTCTGTGAAGTCAGGGCAACACAGGGTCTTACCAAGTTGAACCTCTCCACTTGGGAAAGATTTTCACATGCAATATGGAGGGGCCCTTAGCTTCATCCCTTAATCCTGTTGTAATATTCGAAAGGGAAGGCTACTTTCTACCCAGAGTGTCCCCTGAAGAGGGGCATTTCAGAATACTGAGGGCTCCCTCTGCCTCAGCTCTGATCTGACACACCTTAGCTCTGGGATCAGAACCCTGGGCCTGTCTGTCCTTTTTCACTTCACCATGAGTGGAAGATTGGGTGGGACTCAGCCCATTCGTTCACTTAACAGGTGGTTCCTGCTATGTGCCAGGGCCTGACCATGGCACTAGATATAGAGCGGTGAATGGCACAGTTCCTCCCGTCCACCCTAAGCCTTTGAGAATGCAGGGAGTAGCTGAGGGTAGCCGTTTGGTGCTTGATTCTCCCTGCACTAACCTCGCCAGCCTGACCCAGCCCATCCTGATCCCCTGACAGACTGTGCACATGTGTTTACACTTGCATTGTTGACTGGGGTCCAGTTGTCTTTTTGGCAAAGGAATCAAACATTCAGAGATGTTCAGATCTCTTCTATTTGGCTCTTTCCCTCAGAATGAATATATTGGAATGAGACTGCTGTGTGCCCCTTTATTCCCCTAGCCATTATCTGAGGAGGTAGGATTCTGGCGTTGTCCCCCTTGGGTCTTTTCCCACTGGAGGAGAGTGATCTCAGGACCAGTGAGCTATATACAAGCAACCCAGCATCTGGCTGCTGGAGGCATTGGAAGTGAAATGCTTATGAACTTCTCTTAAGCTGTCAGATGGCCTTAGGTGGCATAAAGCAGAAGGATTGAGCTCCCATCCTTGACACCATTGTCAGCTTCCAATATGAGACCTTGAGTTTTTCATTAACCAGAATTATCCAGCCTACTTGGAAACCTGAAGTCATCCTTCTCTGTGCAAGTCCCAGCAGTCCCCAGCCAGGGAGACCAGGTGTTCTCTGACATCCCACACACACATCAGCACACTTGGAGAATTGCAAAAGAGAGGAGTGGGAGCCAAAGGCTGTATCTCTGGTGGTTCAGCAGGTGCTCCTGCCTCCCCTTCCAGAGGGTACCTACTCTGTGCTCTTGATCTTGAGGAGAGCTTGATTCTGCCCAAGAAATCCTGCACTTTAATTTCATCTTTTTTGGAAATGAATACTTCTGATATTTAAAGATTCTGCTCAGCATATCCTATTCAATAAGGAAGGCGATGTGTCCACTGAAGGGAGGCACAGTTATAGTGCACAGGCATAGGGCAACTCCAGGTTTAGCCAACCGAGGGTAATCTCAGCTGTCAGTTTACTGTATGCCTTGGGCTGCTTCTCCTCTCTGCCAAAAGTGGACCAGAACCAGTCTGCATCTCCAGACTGCTCTGGTCCTTTCATCACCCCAGTATGTAGGACAGGAAAAAGGAAACCAGCAATTAGTACACACCATCTATGGGCCAGGCACTTTGCTGTATGCTCTATGTATTACCAATTACCAGTTGCCGTCGTGTCGACTCCGGCTTATGGTGACTCCATGTGTGTCAGAGTAGAGCTGTGCTCCATAGAGTTTTCAATGACTGATTTTTTGAAAGTAGATTGCCAGGCCTTTCTCCCAAGACATCTCTGGGTGTACTCCAACCTCCAACCTTTCAGTTAACAGCTGAGTGTGTTAACCATTTGCACCACCCAGGGATTCCGTGCTCCACATACCCTGCCTCTTTAATCCTCGAGACAACCCAGTGAGGCAGATGTTGTTATCCCCGCTTACTTATAAACCCCCTAAAATTTACATGGGGTATGACTAAGTGAAATTCTCGTCATTTTACTAGGAAAGAAACTGATGCTCAGAAATGCTAGGTATTATTTTTTAAGGCTCCACAGCTAGTATCAGAGTTCCTATCTTGTCTGTGCTCATTCCTTTAAACCACATTCCTTCATGGACTGTTCAAGAAAAGATTCCACCTGCAGTTGCACCATAGGATTTCCATTCCTTTGGCTTAAGACTTCGATTCTTCTTGAACTACAAATCCCCTGGATAGGTAACACTTGAAACTTTTGTCAAGTGTGTGTGCTTTAGTGTGAATGCATTCTGAATTTCTTCTTAAGAGCAGCTTTTGATGGATCATAAGGAAGCTGATAATGAAAATATTGGATTCCCTGGATGGAGAAGGGGTAGGTCTGTTTAAAAAAAGGAAAAGAGATTGTAGGATCAGAGGCTGAGGTACCAGTGATGAATTTTACTTCACAGCGTTGTGTAAGGCTTCAATGCTGGGATCGTAAAGTCAGGAATAGACCATGTTTTTGTGCCTCTAAATTTTACAGTTTAAATGATTGAAGGCAATTGAGTGTTGTGCTCTTTTAAAGAACTGTCTGTAAGGGATCAGATTGACAGCAGCAACTCCAAAGGTTAGACAGTAAGCTTAGGGACAGTGAGTTTATGTTAATGGAGGAGGAACAATTCGGAAAAGGAGGGCGGGAATGGTCACACAACTCGAAGAATTATACATGTAGAAATTGCCGTATTGGTGTATGTTCTGTTGCGTATATTTTCAACAACAACAAAATAAAATAAATTATTAAAGGGAAAAAAAATGATTGAAGGCAAGATAATATCTCCATAGAAGGGAGACAGGTTGTCATACCCTGACTAGCATGTCTAAATAACTTCTCCATGTAATTCTTTCACAGTCCCTGCCCTGCACAGGGCTTCTCACAGTGTGCAGTTATATGGGTATTTGTTTGTTGTTTATCTCTCTCATCAGGGACCTGTCTTTCCTTCACCAGTGTATCCCCACCACCTGACAGAATCCATTGCATGCAGTAGGTGCTCAGTAAATGTTTGGAGATGAATGAGTGTTGTTTTAAAAAAGGCCTGAACTAGGAGTCTGCATTCTGGCCTTGCTTTGCCACTAACCAGCCATGTGTCCTTATGTAAGGCGCTTTCCCTCCCTCGGCATCAGTCTCCTCATTCATGACATGAAACAATTGGCCTGAGTAATGTTCTGTGATTCTGTGACTGTAAACCCAAACATGGCATGGTGAGGCCGATGGGGTTTTAGAATAGTCTTTAATTGCATAAATGTTGGTGGAAGAGCAGTTGTGGTAAAGAATAGTGTGGCTTTGAAGATTTTTGCGTATACACACTCTCTGACCCTCAACCTGTAAGAAAAGAGTCAGGGTTTTGGTTTCTCACTGGCAGGAGCCTCAGGGTAGCAGCCAAGAAGCCTACCTTCTTAGGTCATGGCTTTAATTCATCAGCAAACACCCCACACACACACCTTTTTTTTTTTCTTTCAGTAGAACCGCAGTGAGAAGCACAGGTTCTGGAGCCAGGCCGCCTGTGTGCAAATCCCACTCCTCTGCTCACTAGTTGTGTGATCTTGGGCAGGTCACTCAACCTGTCCGTCTCAGTTACCTCCTCAGTAAAATGAGGCTAATAGTTATAATTACCTCACAGTGAGGTGTGGAGAAGAATCCAGGCCATGTGAAGTGCCCAGTGAGCGCTAGCAGTTATTACTCCCAGCGCATCTTGGCCCCAAGCCCAACCTGCCTGCCTCGGAGCCTCCCTCTCACCAGGGAGCCAGCACTGCCTCTGTGGCAGAGAACACATCAGAGGCCTCCAGCTTAGTCCCCTTCTTTAGCAGATCCTGGCGCCTCGTAGAGGCTGTTTACTTCACATAGCGCAAGACAGTTGCTGAGGTGCCATTTTACAGGGGAAATTTGGGCACTGTAAGCACAAGCCACTTTCTTGACTTCACCTGACATGTAGGTGGCAGAGTTGGGTTCAGGACTCACACCCATCAGTTTAAATATTGCTGGCATTGGGGACATTTGATTACTAATCAAGAATTTATAGGGTCACTATGAGTTGGAATTGACTCGATGGCAGCGGGTTTGGTTTTGGGGTTTTTTTTTGCCTGAGTTAATAATAATACTAGGATTTGGTATTTCCTAGCTTACAGAGCATGTATACATCATCTTTCTTGATCCACCCTGAACCTAGCAGGCAGGTAGGACTATGCGGGAGCCAAGGCTATGGGAGGGACGTGACCTGCTCAGGTCTCACAGCTAGTAAGTGGCAGAGGCAGCACTGGACCCCAGCACTTCTGACTCTGGAACCTGCCCTCTTTGCTCCATGCCCTGCCACCCCGCTGGATGAATTTGGATCACATTCTTAGCTCCTTAGCTGCTGCGAGAGGGGATGGTGAGAAGAGGGCTCACAGCTTTGCACCTTGCTGCCTGTGGTGGAAGAACAGAGCCACAGTCCGCTGGTACTTGCCTGGATGGCCCATCTGGGAGAGGACTCATTCTCCCTCAGTCAGACACTTAATTAATTTGGGAACACTGGGATACTGTGTCATTAATGATCTGTTGGTGCTTGTATGAACTGGACGGTGTTGTTTTCTGCAGGCTTGGGGGCAGGGGTGTGGAGAGAGTTTCAGTAAGCTGGGAGATTTTTTCCACCATGTTGTCATTTCTCCAATGATTGAGTTATCTCTTTTGTTGCAGGTGGAGAGAGACTTTGAAAGGGAGTATGGAAGACTCCAACAGTGAGTGTGAAACCCCAGAAGGATGAGGCGAGAGTCAGATAAGCGAAGAGCCTGCTGCCGGGTCTCACTCCTGCACGGCCCAGTCAGTGGGCTGCTTAAATGGCTCGTTAGCGCCCTGGGGCAGAGGGCGGCTCAGCTCACTAAGCTGCCAGAAATTAACCCCCAATAGATGGCTGTATGGGAATTGTTAACTCTTAGCCTTTGGGTGACTTGGCTTCGTGCAGAGCTTGTAGTAGCATTTTAGTTGGTGGGAAAAATCCCCATGGAAAAGGGCCCCTTCTCCCTGGCAGGCATTCCAGAGTGCCAGGTTGGGCTTAATTCAGTTATATGGGAAGAAAGGGGGCCAGAGCAACTTGGGAGCGCCAGGGACCCAGGCCTGTGCCTCTGCATTGCAGGCTGGAAGACCAGACCAAAAGACTGCAGAAGGACATGAAGAAGAGCACAGATGCTGACCTGGGTAGGTGGCTCATCTGCCCACGGCTGGCATGGAGTGGGGTGGGGGCAGAGGTGGATAAACTCCTCCCTCAGTCATCCTAAAGGCTAATGTTGAAGTAATGGCACTCAGTACATAGCCACAGTGTCCCTGAGAAGTGGCCTCAGGTCACTCTTCAATTATCAAATCACCACTCAACACTTTCTACAAAACTTTTCCTGCCCTACTCTTGATTTAGGTGCTGAGTGTGAGGCTCTCCTGAGCTTCCAGTTAGAGATATGACTGCAGCAGATAAAAGCTCACAGTTGCAAATGCATCCACTGCCTTGGAATGTGGGCCACTAGCTTAGGCTGTCCAGAGACAAAAGGCATAGCATTCCATTCTTGCAGAAATTAAGAGTACCTGGGACCGGTGGGATTGGCTGTCCAGTGGTGACAGGAACTGCAGATTCTGTATGTTTAAACAAGAGAATGGGTTAAAGTGTAGGGTTAGATACTTCTTCAGGATACTTCTGTCATTGCTAAGAGCACTGAAAGGTCTGGAATTAGGTTCTGTAGTAAGTGGAGGTTAACAGGTGCTAGGAAACAGCCAGTAGTCTTGGGAGGTTTTGTGGCTGCAAAGTTCTTATTGAAACAAGAGGGATTAGAACCAGGAGCCAAGAGACAAAGGAGGCTCTGAAATAAGACCACCACCAGGAAGCCTTCTCTTCAGGCAGTGTCCCAGGGAGTAGGCAGGGAACAGCTGGGAGTAATGAGAAACTTCTCTTTGAGTTCCTTCATCAAGGTCTTTGCTGAAATGGATGCCATCAACCTCCCCACCCCAGAACACCAAGAACTTGACCAGAAGTTGATGAGTAATTCCAACATTTGTGGAACCTTGGACAACTTAGCTAAGCTCTTGGTCCCTCAGCTTCCTCATGTGGAAGCTCGGTGAGCGTTAGCCACTATCATCATCATCGTCATCATGATTGTTAGCAGCGCCAGCAGCAAGGCTACCTGGACATAACTGTGTACACCTCGGTGGCTCCTTCCTTGGGTTACAGTGGGAAGGACTTGTCCAACGTATCACTTAATAATGGAGACCTGAAAGAGACTTAGGTGTTCCCAGGGCTGCCCACTTTATTTCATTCAACAAATATTGATTGAGAACCTACTTGTGCTAGGCATAAGTCTCAATGCTAGGGATTTGCCACTAAACCAGGTGGGAACTTACATTCTAGAAGGGAAGGCATACAGTAAATTAATAAATAAATATGTACTATAATGTCATGTAGCAGTTAGTGCTATTGTGAAAACTAAGGAAATGGAGAGTGACAGAGTGCTGCTTTAGGTGGGGTGGTCAGGGGAGACCACCCTGAGGAGGTGTCATTTGCACAGAGTCCCAGAGGAATGAGGGAGTAATCCATGCAGGTATGTCCGAAGGAAGAGCACCTCAAGCAGAGAAGACAGCGAGTGCAAAGGCCCTGAGATGGAAGCAGGCTTTTCCCCCAGAGGATGTCTACACTGACCCTAAAATTCAAGAGAAGTAGTAATAGAATTGAGAATCCATCTTAAATCCATTAGCCACACGACCCACATAGTAATGCTGTCTGATGGTGTAGGTGAAGGAAATTTCATCTACCAATTTCACCTACGTTATCTCTTCTGAAGTTGAGATTGGCAGGACAAGCGAGATCCATTTTATAAAGGAGGAAACTGAATTTAGTCCAGCTCCTCTTCTCCAGATTCAGTCCATTGTCTCAGAGCAGAAAAGCCTGTCCCCATTTATCGCTTACCCCTTTGCCCCCTCTAAGCCAGAAGGTGGGCCAAAATAGGCCTCATTCCTGAGACCTGGCCTGTCTCGGTACTGGCATGGCTGCCTCATGAGCAAAGTCAAAATGTGGGGCAGTGTCACTGTCTCCAGGGCAGTGGGCATCTAAGGGTGGGGCTTGGGGCCCATCCTGATCCTCCTGGTAGTATAATTTAAAAAGAAAACTTTGGTATGTCCTTAACAGAGGCAGTGATGGTAGACTTGTTGCCGTTTTAGCCCAGATGTTAAGGCCCAGCCAGTTACTTACATAAACACGCATCTTTCCTGCAAGGGGCACTTTGAAAAGCTGATAATGAAGGAAATGTTTTTTCCTTCCCCGGGAGCAGCCGCTGCCGCTGCCACAGCCAAGTAAGAGCTGACTGCGGTGCTGATCCAGAGGACTTGGGCTGGTCTGAACATGACCTGCACCTCACTCCTGCCTCTAGCGTCTCCAGACTATTTGGGTAGCGAGCCAAGCATTTTCTTCTGGAGTTAATCTCTTCCTGTTTGTTGCAGTTATTTCAGTCCTGAGCTCCTTGTATTGCCTCTCTCTCTACCATTCATTGCCCACTGCCCTTCCAATAAGAGCGTCGCTGTCACCTACTGATTCCTTTTCTTCCTGCTTCTCCAGATAACGTTGTCAGAGTATCAATGGAATGAAGATTTGTTGTTTTCATAGTGAGTAGCTTTGGAATCAGGTAGAACTCCAGGCATTCATGCGGTGGAGTCTGTGGCTGTGGAAAGCCTAGTTTTCCAACAGAGAAACCAGGGTTAAGTTGGTGACTCCAGGAACCTAGTAGACTGGCCTTATAGAGTCAGCCTCAGAGAACTCGACCTGGAGTCTGAGCAGAGAAAGCTCTCCTGAAACAGTGGTTTCCTGTCCCATCACAGGGCCAGAACCTGATGGTTCCTGCCAGTAGTTTTCACACCTTTGTGGCTTCAGTATCACCAGAGGGCTTGTCACAGCCCAGATCGCTGGGCCCCACCCCGGAGTTCCTGATTTGATAGATCTGGGGTGAGGCCTGAGAATTTGCATTTATAACAAGCTCCCAGGTGATGCTGAAGCTGCTGGTCTGGAACCTACTTCGAGAATCACTGATCCAGACAATTGAGGGGAATTTTTACCTTTCCTGGTCTTGGAATCTCCTGAACTCCCTGGACAAGATCTAAAATCCCAAGCTGCTGTTCCAAAACAGGGTTATCTCTGAGTGATCTGTCTGTCTTGGATCTTTGCTGACTCTTACATTTTGTCGGCTGCATCAGGACCCAGAGGCCCAGATGGAGTCTAATTAAGGCCTTGCTTTCCCCAAGGTCAAAGAGACCACCAGCCTCCTGGTTTGTACTGGGCTGACCATGCCGCTTCCCCTAGTCCCTGCAGAGGCAGAATTAGGGATGTCAGCTGTGGCAGGGGACAGTTGGGCTGGGGGAAGATGGAAGCCATGGTGATCTTGACATCGTTAGCACCATGGTTTGCCCCAGGATCTGCTGTACAGGCGGAAGGTGATGATATTACCGGGATGGAGCCCCAGACCGTTTGGCCCAGTGGTTGATTACCTGAGCAGACTCAGTTCTTTGACTTCATGTGGTTTGAGCAAAGAAAGGAAGAGACCAAGGCATGAAGAGGTGAAGGTTTTATGGAAGAAATTCTTCCCCCTCCACCTCCTTCCAGGACTTCTTGTTTTCGTTTTTCCTCAAGTATGAAAAAAAAAATTACTAGGAGAAAATTTTCAGAAACATTTCCAGTTTTATCCAAGTTTTTATTATCTTTTCATTATGCTTTATGTCATCATTTCATAATTAAATCACGTTACATGTAATGTTTGCACCTAAACCTACAAAGTCACTTTATAGATTTTAAAGAGGTTTTTTTTTTCCCCCCCTGCTCCATTGCTTCAACATTTCTGGAAAGTTCACGTTTCAGGTCTCCCACCTTTTGCCCTCTTTGGTGGGTGAGGAACCTCTGATTGTAGCACTTTCCCAGATACAAGAGAAACCTCAGGGTGGTGCTCCAGGGGCGCTGCCTGAGGGCTGTCCACTCAGGGCTGCTTTGGGGCCCCTCTGAAGGGCTTGGGTGAGGCAGGGCCCCTCTGGCTTCTGTTTCTCCCAACTCATAGTGGAAGGGCAAGCACACCTTGTGGAGGGTCAGGGTTAGGGCTACGTGCTACTCCCATGGAGTCATGGGGAAAGGCCATATCTGTCATTAAATATGAAGTGGACCTTTGTTAATGATTCTGTTGTTGTATGCTGCCGAGTCGTTTCCAACTCAGAGGGACCCAATGTAACAGAGTAGAACTGCCCCATGGGTTTTGTAGGCTGTAATCTTCACAGGAGCAGATCGCTTGGTCTTTTCTCCCTCGGAGCTACTGGTGAGTTGAAACCACCAACCTTTCAGTTAGCAGCCAAGCCCTTAACCATTGTGCCACCAGGGCTCCTTTTACCGATTGTAAGATTCTTTTTTTTTTTCTTTTTTAACATCTTAACATCTCTGAAATCAAAGTACTGTAACATCTGACAGTGTGTTTAATTGGCAGTGTTTTTTCCTTTCTTAGTGGTTTATACAGTAATGGTGTGTCTTACAATTGATAGTGTCTTCAATTCAGTGAAATACAGTAGTCAGAAATATATTAAAAAAATTGTGTTCCCCTCAGAAATACCCCAACATACACTGAAACCGGTACAGACATATCGACCAAGCATGACACTTCTCCTGCCTCTTTCCCTGCGCCTGTAGAATTTTGTTTACAAATAATGGAGACCTGAAAACTTGCATGGGACCAAAGCTACCAACAAGTCTCCATCCCTGCCTCTGGCCTGCTGTGTGACTTCCATGTCCCCCATCTGTCTAACACAGTAATGAGTAGTACGAATACTAATAGTACGCTTACTGTATCAACCACTAAGAAAGGGGAAAGAATGTTGACAATTTAGCCAGGATATAACATTTGATTTTATGGTTCCTTGATTTCAGAGATGTTACAATGTGGAAAAATGGTCTTAGAGTCAATAAAATAAGATCCACCTCATAGTTAATTACAGAGCTTTAGCCTCAATCCATGAGGACGTGTTACCAGAGAGTTCCTTTAAAAAATGTGTGGTGATTTCCCACCAGAGGATCTTGGGGCCTGTCCCCTTGCTTTCTCCAGACCAGATCTAAAGAAGAGCATGACCTGAGAAAAAGGGTAGCTGAGGTCCAGTCCTGGCTCAGCACCTCAGAAGAGTTACCAAGCCTTCTAAGCCTCACTTGCCTCATCAATAAAATGGAACCAAAATATGTCTTCCCCAAATGTTCTCTTGGATTGTTTTGAACCTTAAATAAGACAGTGCGTGCGTGCAGACCTTATAAACCAGGGGTTGGCAGACTTCAGCTTGCAGGCCAAGTCTGGCCTGTTTTTGTAAATAATGTTTTATTGAACACATCACAACTCTCTACATATTGTCTGTGACTGTTTTCACACTGCAAGGCAGAGTTGAGTAGTTGCAACAGAAATTGTATGGCCTACAAAGCCTAAAATATTTACTTCTAGTCCTTTACAGTAAGAGTTTGCCAACCCCTGATGTAAACTAGAGTCCTATGTTACTCTTGTTGATAAGGGAGTCCTAAACCAAGCTTCACATCCAAAACTCCTAGGAAGTCTTTTTAAAATGCGTATTCCTGGGCTCCATATTTACTGAATTAGACTCTTCGGAGCCAGATATATGTATTTCTTACAGCCTCCCAGATGATTTTATTACAGCCCATAGAGTATGAAAAATTAAGTAATTGCAACAGTTAAAGCTACTCAAAAGAATTACCCAGAACAGTGTCGGATGGCCAGGAATGAGCACTGTACAGTAAGGATTAGTGTCTTATCCCTGTATGGTGCTTGGTAGTTTTTATAATCTGTGGCCATGGGCAGACCGTCTGCGTGTTGAGCCCTGGAAGGGCAGGCAGCCCTGAGTAGAGGACCTTGAAGCCTAGCCTTTCGTAGGTTCACTGAGCTTTTACTTCTTATAGCCATGTCAAAATCTGCCGTGAAGATATCCTTGGACTTACTCTCCAATCCCCTCTGTGAGCAAGACCAGGAATTCTTGAAAATGGTGACAGCCCTGGATACAGCCATGAAGCGGATGGATGCCTTCAACCAGGAGAAGGTGGCTGGGGTCTTGGCCTTTGGTGGCCAGGAGCAGTACTTCCTTTCTGTCTAGTGGCGTGCTCACATGGAGGGCTCAGTCTGCTCTTTGGACTTGCTAACCCTCCGAGAGGCCTCTGTGTTGCAAGCCCAAGCTAACCTGCTTCAGCACTGCCTGCTTCCCGTGGCTCCCGTAAGCGCACATCACTCACTGTGAGGCCATGAGGAATACTCACGGCAGCTCTTCTAGCCCTTAGCCCCTTGAGTGGGCCTAAACAGCTTGTTATAGCTGCCCACCCAGCACTCTTCACCGAGCAGGGCCATTATAAGCCTTGGCAGACATTGGCTAGTAGGACGAGAACTGCCCAGGGGCCAGGGAAAGGGCTTCTTATTCCCAGCTGCCATCCTTGCCTGTCTCCAGCTGTAGAGTTAGTGGTTCCCCATCTTTGCCTGCCCTGCTCTGGTCTCCTCCCTGCTCAGGACTCTTAGGGGATCCCTGGCAGGCATCCTTCCTCTTCTGGGGAACTTGGAGCCTCCCCTTTTAGGAAGGGTCTGACTTCTCCCTGATTTTGATATCATCAGGTTTTTCTTTTGACAGGTAAACCAGATCCAAAAGACCGTGATTGAACCCTTAAAGAAGTAAGTAAACGTCATCTGGGGACCAAGGGTCTCAGAGAACTAGGCTCAGGGGACTTATGTAAAAGGTGGGAAACCCAGAAATTTGGAGGGGAAGCAGATCCACTTGCCCCTTGGGCACCAAATATCATTGCAACTGGCCTGTCCCTAGATTCAAATGGGGGCTGATGAGAATCTTAACTGGGGATGCCAGCTCTGTGATTTGTGGCCTAAGGCTTGGTGCTCTGGGTAGCTCCAGCACATGCTAAGTAATGGCAAGGAACTTCTGATCCTTCCGCAGTGGCCCGACTTTGCTCCAGTGGTCGTTTTGCCGCTTCTCCCTTTGTTGGTGATTGAGAACCAGTGGGACCAGCGCTTGCCGACTTAAGCTAGCAGAGATCTTGGCCAGCCCTCAGCGGAGATGAGCTAGGCCTTTCATCTCTCTCAGCCGGATTGGGAGAGCAGCTGCCTGCAGCACTCGGCTTTTGAAATGTGGGGGTGGCCGCACATGGGGAAGGGAACAGCAGCCTGGTCCTGCCTGGGAAGGCTCCATAATTCATGGCCTGTCAGGGTCGGACCTTCTGTGGGACTCATCTTCAGTCAGGCAGGGCTGTGGTCAGTGATCAGACAGGCCTATTCCCTGAGTCCCCTGAGGGGGGAAGTGTGCTTGGGGGGACAGGAGGTGCATTGCCTTGAAGCTCCCAAATCACTTCATCTTCTTCCTTAGCCTCGCCCAAGCAGCTCTGACCTAGAAAGGCTCCCCGCTCCAGTCCAGCAGCTGCACTTTATTACCTCTTCTGTGGTGGTCCCTGGCAGTTGCCTCGCCAGGGCCCTGGGTAATGAGGCTCTGCTTAATTATCATTAGGCCTGGATCAGGGCCCAGAGGTAGATGAAGAGAGCAGTTTTTGATCCTCAAGACCCTGGTGTTTGGAGGTTGTTGAGCTATTCATTCTCTGTTCAGGTCCAAGGGGTGGGGTTAGGACAAAGCTCTCCTAACCTCTTAAAGCTGTTCTTTCTAAACAGGGACTGTCTGGACGCTCAGGGCTGGCTGGAAGGCGAGAACCTGGAGAGGGAATTCTCTCTCCTCCCCACTCCTTTCCCCCAGACCTCTGCTGCCTCCCCAGAGTGGGCATTCACAACCCCTTCCCCCCACTGGTTCTTGTTCGGCCCCAGACTCCAGGGTCAGACGAGGAGCTCAGTGTTGAGAGAGACAGCCAGCTGGTAGGTCAGGAGGAAGGTGTCAGGATAAGCTAGATTGCTTGTAGCTTTATGTCCTGGCCTCCAAAAAAGAGGGTTCTTAGATGGGTGGAAGGAATAGAGGCGGCTGGAAGCCAGCAGAGCATACCCGCCCGTGTAGGACTCTTCTGAGTGGGGGCTCTGGGGTCCCAGATCCTGTGATCTCAATCAGCTGAGCTGGTGCCGAAGCTGCCACAACACCCGCCTGTGGTTGGCAGAGCTCGGCAGGGAGTACCAGCTCCGAGAACTGGGGGGCTGACTGCTGTCTCAGTTTCACAACCAACGAGGCGGCCTTGAAATCCGATCCCTGGCTTCTGGAGCTAGAGCCAAATGGAGAGAAACCCCTGCTGCTTCCCACCACCATGGGAGCCCACCACCTGCCAGGAAGGTGGGTGAGTGGCAGAGGGGGCGGGCCATTTCCCAGAGCAGATCCGCTGACCTCTGCATGAGCCCCTCATACTCAGGCCTGCCAGGCCACCACCCTGCATCCCCATCCCTGACTTGCGATCCCCTCAACCACAGACACCCGGCACTGCCTGTTGCCTCCTCCCCATTTGCTTCCTCTTGCCAGGAGAGAGGCTCCCAGAGACCCTAGCACCGGAAACAGGAAACTGCAGCTTTCCTGCCCTCTAATGAAGATCATCTCCACATGGCTACCCAGCTGCCCCCAAGCCTCCCCCCAGGGGGCTCGGCCTCTAATCCCCCCCCCATCTCTGGGCCTGCGCTCACATGGTGGGATGGGGATGCTTTCAATTTCCCTTTCCTGGTGGGTGGAAGATCCCGGCTATGTGGGCACAGATTGAGGAATGGCAGGCATTCCCCACCAGGCCGGCTGCTCCCAGCCCACCTCCCAGCCGGCCTCTCTCCCTCCCTTTCCCTTCTCCCTCTCTCTCCCTCTTCACCCCACGCTTACCCAGGGAAAATAACTTGATATCAAACCTTAGGACAGGCAAGAATTGGGCAGTCATCATTAGCAGAGCTTCAGTGAGGCCTAACGTGGGCCTCGCCCTGTCCTCCCTCCTGTGAGGAATCCAAGATAAAGGTAGTGGGACTTTAAGAGCTGATGGCCTAGTGGGGAAGCCATGACTGTTCTCAAGAAAGAGGAGCCAGGTGTAGTAACTGCCAGCCATGGAGCAGTGTGGCAGTGTGGGGAAGTGCTGGACCAGCAGCTGCAGCCTGCTCCAGCTAGCCTTACCTCAGGCGAGTCACTGCTCCTCCGAGCCTGGTTCCTCATCTGCAGGAAGAAAGACATGAGTGGAGTTTTCCGGATGATGTAGTTGATGCTTAGGAGCAGGGGGAGCAAGGTTCTGCAGGGAGGTGGTGCGATGTGAGCTGGAGAGCAGTGTATCCTGGAGTTCTGACCGGGGACTCTCTTGTTCCATCTCACTACCAAATATCTATGGGGGAGGGGGGTGCTGGGCTCAGAGGGTCTGAATCTCAGCCTTGTTTCTTTATGGCAGATAAAAGTGTGGGCTCCATACCTCAGAACTGGGTCCCCACCCTCTCCATCCTTCTCCTTATTAGATGGGAGTCAGCAGGTACCTCGGTGGAGTTCCAGGGGCATGTCTGGGAGAGGCCCTGGCACTGGGGACCAGCCTATGCTTGTCTTCAGCATCCCTGCTGATTTTCCTCCCCTGCTGGCACCCAAACCCCTGTTCTGAAGGTGGAGGAAAACACTCCAAATCTGAGGGGGACAGGGGAAGTGTTTCCTGCTGTCAGAGGAGCTCCTTGCGCAACACCGTGGTTATTTCCACTGCCTGCCACTTGGAGCTGGGAAAGTCTGTTCCGTTGCTTATGAGTAGAAAATGGGGAGGTGGAAGCCAGGGATCTACAAAGCCCTCGTCCCACCGCTCTCATTAGCCACCCCCAGATAAGCTGTGCCCCTGCCTCAGCCCTGTCTTAGTTTGCCTCCCTTTAGTGTAAGATGAGTGAAACCTGCCCCTGCCCCTGTTGTTGTTGTTGTTGTTAAGTGCCATTGAGTCGGTTCCAACTCATGGCAACCCCGTGTGCAACAGAACAAAACACTGCCCAGTCCTGCGCCATCCTCACAATCCTTGATATGCTTGAGCCCATTGTTGCAGCCACTGTGTCAGTCCCATCTCCTTCAGGGTCTTCCTCTTTTTCACTGACCCTCTACTTTACCAAGCATGATGTCCTTCTCCAGGGACTGATCTCTCCTGATAACATATCCAAAGTGAGACGAAGTCTCACCATCCTTGCTTCTAAGGAGTATTCTGGCTGTACTTCTTCCAAGACAGATTTGTTTGTTCTTCTGGCAGTCCATGGTATATTCAGTATTCTTCACCAGCACCAGAATTCAAAGGCATCAGTTCTTCTTTGGTCTTCCTTAATCATTGTCCAGCTTTCCCATGCACATAAGGTGATTGAAAATACCATGGCTTGAGTCAGGCGCACCTTAGTCCTCAAAGTGACATCTGTGCTTTTTAACACTTTAAGGAGGTCTTTTGCAGCAGATTTGGCCAGTGCATTGCGTCATTTGATTTCTTGACTGCTGCTTCCATGGGCGTTGATTGTGGATCCAAGTAAAATAAAATCCTTGACAGCTTCAATCTTTTCTCCATTTATCATGATGTTGCTTATTGGTACAGTTGTGAGGATTTTTGTTTTCTTTATGTTGAGGCATAATCCATACTGAAGGCAATAGGCTTGATCCCTTACCCCGAGGAGATACCAAAGTCCAGGATACAAAGCCACCCAAGTGGAAATTTGTTAGTAACTTGTCTCCAGTGAGCCAAGCCAGCTGAGCCTTCCCATGGCATCCTGGGTTGACTGAGGGGTGCTCTTGTGGGAGGCAGAAGTTATCATGGTGAAGAAATTGTTTTCCGGCCGGGGGGGGGTGTCAGGTGACTCTAACAGAGCAAACTGTTACCAGTTTCCACCATAGCCCCTTCCTCCCCTAGAGTACAGGTGGCCTTGGTTCCAGAAAGCTGAAGAGTAGGAAGGAGCCCTGTGATGATAGGCAGTGTCATGTGGACACAACCACTTTTACCCCATCCATCACCTGAAGCTACCTCAGATTGTGTAGTAATCTGTAACCCTGGTGTATCTGACTCTGTCTCTTGGACATAAACCTCAACTGACAAATTAGGGAAAGAGGTTATGAGGATGAGTTAAGGTACAAGTGCTACTGGGGTCAGAGGATATCATCTCCTGTGTTGAAGGGCTGCATGACCACTAGCATAATAATCCCATCTTGCACCTCTAGAATGCTGCTTACACTTCAGAGCATCTCACACACATTATTTCATTTGTTGTGACGCCATCTTTCCTGAGAATATAAGTTTGAAATGATGAGTTTGTAGCAAAGAAGACTCTCCACCTGCTACTTCCTCCCTATTTTTCATTCTTGCCTTGTCTCTGCCTGTACTCGCCCAGCATCTCCCAAGCAACCAGCAAGGTGGAAGTGGAAGCCCAAGAAGCAAAAGAAGCATCTAGCAAGAGAATCTGGATGGTTGCTGGTAGCCCTTGTCCAGCTGGGTGGAGGGGGAGGCGGCTGTGGTTGCTTCTCAGGCCCAACTGCACCTGCTCCCTTGAGCCACATGCCTGCTTAGCTGCCAGTCACACTCCTCCCAGGAAGGGAGAGGAGCTCCCCTAGCAACTGAGACTCCATCATAGCAACTGCCTTAGGCAAAAGCAATGAGGCCAGCTCTCCCAATGGCATCATTCATACTCGGTCCATAGGTGACCTTTTGTCCTTGAGGTGTCTGGTTCCCACTTCCAGTTTATGTAGCACTGACTAAGCCTACATCTTCTGCCTGGTCAAATCCGTCAGCCAAATATTGACTTTAATTACTCTGTATAGAGGCCTGTGGCTGAGGCTTTACAGACATTTCAGTGGTTTTACCCACTTTTCTAGCATTTCCAGTTAGGTAGTGAGCTCGTTGTGGACACTTACTGAACTAGAAGAATTCTTTGTGTCTTTATCAAGGATAAGCCCTTTGTTCCATTCTAGAATGAAGACGACAGGATACAAGGAAATAATTAGTCCAAAGTACTAATGAACCACAGCTACCAAGGCCTCCACCAGACTGCATCCAGTACAGCTAGATGGTGCCTGGCTACCACCACTGACTGCTCTGACTGGGACCACAACAGAGGGTCCTGGACAGAGCTGGAGAAGGATGTAGAACAAAATTCTAACACACACACAAAAAAACGACCAGATTTACTGGCCTGACAGAGACTGGAGAAACCCCGAGAGTATGGCCCTCAGACACCCTTTTAGCTCAGTAATGAAGTCACTCCCGAGGTTCACCAGCCAAAGATTAGACAGCCCCGTAGGACAAAATGAAACTGATGGGGCACAAAGTCCAGGGACAAGGACTAGAAGGCAGGAAGGGGATAGGAAAGCTGGTAATAGGGAACCCAAGGTCAAGAAGGGAGAGTGTTGACATGTCGTGGGGTTGTTAACCATTGTCATAAAACAATATGTGTACTAACTATTTAATGAGAAACTATCTGTTCTGTAAACCTTCATCTGAAGTACAGTGGGAAAAAAAATCTGCTCTCTGGGTCAATAGCTTAGCTTGGGGGTTAGTTTAATGCTTTGGTCAAGTTTATATCCTCTTTTCTCTGGCAAAAATATTCATTACTCTTGTCTCACATGTACCCTGGATTTGTTGAGGCTTTTAAAAACCAAATATGTGGTGATGTTCCTTTGAAAGACAAATTTGCGAGGTCATTCCTGAACTACCTGAAAACGACCCATGGGCTTATGGACCAGAATGCTTGTTAAAGGTTGAGATCAGCAACTGGTTTGTGTCCCAGTGAGGTGAGCCCCAGCCTCAACTCTTGGTCCTGCCTCTTGTCTTTCATCTTAATCAGAGTTGCTCATAAATCGTTCTAGGAGGACTAAGTCTTGTCCTAGATCACCAATTCCAGGCTTCTGAATAATCACTGAGTCCACAGTTCCCTCAGTTGACAATGGCCAGATCTATGGTAATTGCTCTTGACTGACTCCCAGCTTGCATGTAGTCTCATCCTGCCGCTGAACCATAGGCTAAGCCCTTCAGCAGTTCTGAGAGCCACCTTCTGCACTTCCGGCTTCATCTTCAAGGAAGCTGCCCATCTTCTCCTGTCCTTCCAGAAAGCCTGTTTGCAGGCTTTCCTTGTTTTCACCAACACTCTGGGTCCATAAGATGCAATCCTGCCCTGTACCCATTTCGAGATGTCATTGCCCTCCAAAGTTAAAGATGACAGTCACAATGATTATGCCCAGGGAGGCCAAAAATGCGGAAGCATCTGTTGTTCTTTCTGATTGGCCCATTCCTTAGAGAATTTCCCCTTTGTGATCTTTTTTAGTTGTAGTTGGGTAGAGAAGGCCCTTGAATCATTTTCCTAAAAGATCTGGTTTGATGGTGTGGCCTTTTCAGTGGTAGACCCATGGGAGTCTTGCTTTTCCCATGTCAAGTGGTGAAAGGATCCCTTGGCCGGGAGTGGGTTCTGATTTCAGTTCTGTCACCGGCTGGCAACATCATGGGGTGGTGGGAAGGGTACCAGACAGAGAACTGGGACATCTGAGTTCCTTCTGGACTGTTACTATATAATTGTGACCTTGAGAAAGTCATGTAATCTCTCTGGCCTCAGTTTCTTTCATTTTTTTAAAATGGAGATGTTGGACAGATGGCTCCCAAGGTGTCTTCCAACTTAATGTCCTCTATTACAGGTCTGGCCGTACTCACCTGGGGTGTGAGGCTCTATGAGGTGGGTGGGTAAGGAACAGTGGGCAGTGTAAATGGCACCGTTGATTCATTTCCCATCATATGTTACACAGGTCCAGTAGAGTGCCATCTTTTTTCCCTTGACCTTATCCCAGGACTACATTCTCAGTAGCATAAGCTCGTTAAGGGCCAGGGCCTCATCTGTCTTGTTTACGGCTGAATCCCCAAAACTTAAGAGTCTAGCACTTAGTAGGTACCTAATTTATTTTGAATGAATGATGAGCTGCCAGCTTGCCCCTCCAGGGACTAGGCCTATATCCAACCACTCTGTGTCTGGCAGGTTTGGAAGTGTCTTCCCAAGCCTCAACATGGCAGTGAAACGGCGGGAACAGGCCTTGCAGGACTATAGGAGATTGCAGGCCAAGGTGGAGAAGTACGAGGAAAAGGAGAAGACAGGGCCAGTGCTGGCCAAACTCCACCAGGTACCAAGGGAGAAGGGAGCAGGGGAGGGTGGGTGAAGGGAGGCAGAAGGGAAGGGGATGGGGGGCGATTGTGGTCATATGTGGTAAGTTCATCCCTTCACCTGGGCACCTACTTTCTGGAGCTGTGGGACCAAGATACCATATGTCCTAATACCCACCCCCCTTCCCTCTCACAAACACTGTGCACACAGCAGGGATTCTGAATAAGCCAATGAGAGTTTTGCCATCCAGCGTTTTCCTCCCTAGGCCCGGGAAGAGCTTCGGCCTGTGCGGGATGACTTTGAAGCCAAAAACAAGCAGCTCCTGGATGAGATGCCGCGGTTCTACAACAGCCGACTCAACTACTTCCAGCCCAGTTTTGAGTCCCTGATCCGAGCCCAGGTGAGGCGACTTGCCACCCTGCCTGATGGCCCAGCAGTTTTTCCCTTGGGAAATAGGTCAAGGGCTTTGTAGACAACATCTCATGCCAACCCCTACTCCCATGCTGGAAGGATAGCTTAGCCATTCTCTAGAAAGACAGCATCACCACCATACCCTACCCTGCATGCCCCCCAGTAAGGAAATTCATTTCAGTCCTAGAATCTGAGGGGCTCTGGAGACTTGGGGATTCTAATTTTTTCCTGGAATTTCTGATTTGGTTCCTACATTGCTTTCTGGTTAAGCCCAGCCCTAGGATGGACAGGGTTCCCTTTTTGTTGATCAGTTCTTCCCTCAGTCTCTCTCTCTCCTCTCACATTTACTGTGAGCAGCAGGAAGGAATCAGGCAGCACCTCCAGCCTCTCCCTGTTGATAGGCAGGTGCCCAGTGTGCTCAGGCGGAGATCAGGGATCTAGAAGCCTGTAGGGTGAAGGTGGCTGAGCCATTTTCTGAGGATCCAGCACCCCTCCCCTCCCAACCCTAGTTAGTCTTCATTTGACAGGAGACCACGAAGAGTCTTGACTTTTAGCTACCGATGGAAGGCTCACTGAGCCCTGAGGAGAGGCAGCTTAGCCTTGCCTGGGACCCAGCTCAGGGCTGCCTTCACCTTCAGGGCCGTGGTGCACCTCCAGTGGAAAGGCAGCATGGGCTGCGGGCCTGGTGCTGGCGGGGTTGCTCGGCTGGTGCGTTAGGACAGCCCCTTTTCCATCTGGAGAGTTGGATACAGGTCAGGACCCTGTGTCTCCTGTTTCTCAAGAATGTGTGATCATGTGTAGCTCCTACTCTCCTGGCCCCCATTCTTTTTCAAACCTTCAGAACTTGATTATTCTCTCCATTTATAAAAGAGAAAAGGCTAGGGTGTCAAAGCCAAGAGAAGGTCTTTCCAGGTGGGACCTCCAGCTGATTGAACGTGCTCAGCGTCAGCCCGAGGACCCTGCCACCTCTCCTACCCAGGTGGTGGAACTCACCACCAGGTAACAAAGCTAAAGACCGATCATGTCACCACCTACCTCATCCCATTTCTGGTTTTGGCCTGGGTATCTGGCTCCCTCCAGTGGGCCTTGTCATTCTTTGCAGTTCCACAATCTCAGGGGCCCAAGGAATAGCCTGATTTCCCACCTCCCAACCTGCCATCTTTGGAGAGCACCAAAATCCACAGGGCCCGATCCCTGGTACCAGCAACCCAGAAGCAGGAGTTATGTTGTAGCTGGGACTTGTTGGAGACCCCTGTCCTTGGTCATCCTGCATTGTGTCCTGCATTGTGTCTAGGGAAAAATGAAACGAGCTGACGTGTGTGTGCGTGCGTGTGTGTGTGTGCGTGTGCGTGTGTGTGTGCGCGTGCGTGTCGCACACAACCTTCACCAGCAGGAGGCAGTCAGGGAATCCCCACACTTGCACCCAGAGCATTGTCCTTGGAGGTGAGGTGTCCCCCGAGTTCCTCCCCAGCAGCTTCCCCCCTCTGACCATGGAGGAATGTGTCTAAGAGGGAAACCTATGCTTTCCCTGCCCTTCGCCGTCACCATCCCTACTTCTAGCCCCTCCAGAAACCCGTATGCTGCCCGCCTCCTCCATCAATGTTGCTCACAGGGGAAGCGCCAGGGTGCCCAGGCTTAGGCGTACTTAGGTTGGAGAGTAGGGGGACAGGGATGCCCTGTAACCAAGCAGTGTGGGAGCAGGGGCTGTTTACTGCCTCCTCAGCACCAGCCTCCTCCTCACCCGGCTGCCACTGCCATTAGTCACTGGAGAAGTGAGCATTCCTAGTGACTCACCCAGCGGTGCAGTGCGGCTTGTCGGGGGGTGGGCAGGTGGACCATCCCTCTCCCCAGCGCTAGTCTGGGCTTGCCCCCAAGCCCCCATCCCCTGAGGTGACAGCAGTAGGTTGAGACCTTCTCAGTTTAGTTCCCCTCAGCCCACTAGACACCTGGCTATGGGAGTCAGGGGGAGAGATTTCCTTAGAAACAGCTCAACCACAGGCCCCTGCCATCCAGGCAGGGCCACTGCCACTAAACTCTGCTGTTTGGCCTTGCCTTAGGAGTGAGGGCTTTCCAGCCTTCTAAAGAAGACAACTTGGAGCTGGAGATGCTAAAATTAGGACTGTTGGAATAGTGTGGACCACTTTCATGAAGTACATGCTTTCACTTGAAAGCGGGAGGTAGAGACTGAGGCAGAAATGCCTTCTGTCCTCTCCTGGAAAAGCCCCAGATCCTGGGCCTCCTCAGACCCTGGATCTAAGCAGCCCTCGGCTACCTGAGAGGTTGCTGATGGGTATTGCCCATTCCTCTGCGTGCCCCTGGCCTCATTCCTGTGTTCATCCCCCATCCCATTGCTGCACCTACATAAAAGGAAACATAGAAGTGAGCCTGGCCTCTTTAAGCCTTGCTTTCCTGGTAATACAGCTGGGCAGTGAGTAATGGTGGGATGTCAGTTGGGAAGGAACAGAAGACTAGAAAGGTGTCATCTTTCTCAACTTTACTTCTAAGACTGACTCTCAAGGCTTTGGGAGCCACAAGCCTACCATTTCCTCTTTCTCCTATGGATAAAAGCCTTGCGCTTCTGTCCTAGGTCATAAAGCAGCAAACTCCTAGCACAGTGTCTGTCTCTCCTTTGCCTTCCCAGAACCAAGCTAAGGAGTTGCTCCCACTCTCTGCAGTCCTAGCCTTGGGTTGTGCTTTGTCCTTCTCCCACCCTCCACCTACCCCGTCCCAAGTGCACAAGTCCATCTCCTTACACATCAACACTGCTGCTCAGCTAGAACCAGGAGCGGTGAGGGGCAGCCTGCACCTCAACGAGAACCCATATTCCTTTCCTCCCTTTTGACAGACTGCTACCCTGGGAACTAGACTGGAGCCTTTTCCTGTAGTGGACGTTCCTGAAGGGCTTGGGGCTGTGGCTTCACTCCTTCCCATGTTCCCATGCAGTTTACAGAAATGGGGTGAAGGGGAGAGGTAGTGGGGGGAAGGTGGAAACTAGCCCTCTCAGAGCCACAGGAGTGAACACAAGGGTGAGGGCCTCATGACCCTGGTTCTCTGGCCCTGCTTTCCCACCTGCAGTGCTGTGCCCAAGGGGTGCTTTGGGGGTTGGTACCCAGGGAGCCCAGCACTTGTTGACCTCCTCTTGTCTCCTACCAGGTTGTGTACTACTCAGAAATGCATAAGATCTTTGGAGACCTGACTCAGCAGCTTGACCAGCCAGGCCACAGCGATGAGCAGCAGGAGCGAGAGAATGAGGCCAGACTAAGTGAGCTCAGAGCCCTCTCTATTGTGGCTGATGACTGAATTCCCATCTTCCTCCAAAGACTGCTGGGACACAAGTCCCCTTTTTTTAGCTTAGGCTCGTGCTCCTCCCACTCATCAGCCTGGCAGAAGGCCCTCTTCTGGGAGAAGTATGGCAACCAGCAGGTTGGGGATAGAGGTGGCTCCTGTACTACCTCACCAGCCCTTTGAAATGAGTCTTCAGTCTCTTGAGCCCGTCACCAGCCCCAGGAGCCCCAACCAGGCTGCTGTCTCCCTACTCAATAGGAAGCAGCCACAGACACAAGGTAAGCAGTGTAGAAAAACCCCAGGGGCCTTTTTTATTTCCAAAAGAACCATCCAAAGTACAGCACCCAGGCCTAGGGCCCCAGCCAACTTCAGCCCTTTGAAGGCATGGATCTCGTCAACTTAGCTGAGGGTCTTAGCCTTGTGTGCGTGGCTGGAATCACATCTACCTCCAAAGAGACCCATTCCGGGGAGCCCCCCGAACCCCCTCTGCCTTTTCACTTTGAAGACTTTTATGGAAGGGGCCTGTGACACTGCCTTGGGGAACATGAGCGCTGTGGTCCCCCAAGCCATGACAGAGGCCCCTCACCCAAGCTTCCAAGCGTGACCGAGGCTAATTCTGCCCATTTCTATTCCTTAGTAAGGTGTGGGGAAGAGCCCCAAGTCTGTCAGGTTCCCTGGGTAACTGGGACTCAACCTATGTAACTGTTATACCATACTAAATGACACACATAATTCACAGGCCTCAAAGAACAGTGGGTTTGTGTCTCATCTGAAATTTGGAATTCTATTTTTTCAAGTACAGTTTTCAATAAAATGTCCATTTGTTATTGTGTTATAACTAAGAGAAAGCCATCAAAGATTGTCTTCAGGATTATGCTGCCCCCTGCTGATCTGGCAAGGTAGCTACAGCACACACTCTCCTCCATCCACAGGCAGCTGAGAGCCCAGAATGCAAAGGCTCTTACTTCTCACTGCCCTGCCCCACCTTCTGGAGACACCTGTACCATGGATTGGGATAAGAGCCAGGAATAAAGGAAGGGAGTACAGGCAAACCTATGAGAGGAATAGAAGAGCTATGGTAGACACCTGGTTTGTTTTTTGACTTTGGTTTATTTAAAAAACAAAAAGCCAAAAAAAAAAAAAAAAAAAAAAAAACTTCATATACAAAGTCAAACTGAAACCACGGATTATGGAAAGAGGCGAGAATTATGGGTGGGTAACAGGGAGAAAGGCTGGGCCAGAGCCAATACCACATTCTGAACATGGGGAACCAAGGGGGAAAGAGGTGCTGGTTTCTTCCGGCAAGTCTGGGGTGGCTGGAACACAGTGTTCTATACAGAAACACAGCCCAACACTGAGACCTTTCTAGCACTGACTCCGTTCCAGTGGTGACCAAGTTAGGCCCTCCCCAAGAACCTGCTCCTGTAGCCTAGCAGGATTTGTGCCATCCAGGTTATGGGGTTCTTCTTAACCCCAGCCAGACTCCCTGTCTGTGTCTTCAGTTTACTGGTGTTAGACCTTGTCATGTACTCGAAAAGCCTTTTTCCTCCCCTGTCTTATTCTAAATTGGAAGAGGACAGGAGAAAGTCAGCACAAGACTAAAAGGGCCCCAGAAGAATTCCAAGGTAGAGGGCAAAATGACATTCTAGGGGTGTAAAAGATGTTGTATTTAGTAGTAACTGGAACTGGGGTTCCTCACTTATCTGTCTCACAGCACAGATAGACCCCACCCTGACAGCTTGACCTCCCCTACAGAGGCTGAGCACAGGGGTTAGCCTCCCCTGCCTATGGCTCCTAGGTCCTGCTCCAGCTGCTTTCTGGTACCAAAAGGGCTCTAACTTCCGCAGACTCCATCGCTGACCTCACAGGATGGCAGTTCCTGTGCAAAGCCCCTCAGTTGGTAGGTGCTGGCTCCTCCTTCTCTACCCAGCTGTCGGCCTGAAACAGATGTAAAGACCATTAGAACTCCCAAGAAAGAAGGGCACAAGATTTGACAACTACTGAATACTTCCATCTGGGAGACTAAGTTGCAAGCTGGTGACTAATTCCCCAAGAAACCAGTAAATGGAGGAAGAAAGCAAGGTACGCTTGGGCAAGGGGAAGGGCTGACATACTGACTCTCCTCTAATCAACTCTCTTGAAATGACAGCTAGTTCTCCTCAAGAACAGCGGGGGGCTTTTGGAGCCCCACCCAAAGGAACTGCAGTTCCCTCCTAGCTCTTACCCTCACCTCACCTTTTCAACCATTCGCTGCATCTCAAGCTGCAGAGGGGTCAGGCGCCTTCGGAAGTCCTGTAGCAGCCGCTGAAGCTGGTTCTTCTGTCGTTCAGCTGTCCGGGCTGTCTCCTCAGCCTCAGCCAACCGATTTCGCAACTCCTGCATTTCTGCCGCCAGTGTCTTATTTGTCACTTCAGTGGCTGAGAATCGGTTATGGCTCTCCTCTGGGGATAGGAAAAAATAATAATAATACCAAAAAGACAGCTGTTCAGACAAGGACCGAAGCATAGGGCAAGAGGATGGAAGTCTAAGCTTAGAGTGGGGTCTGCCTCTCGCTTAGTCTCAGTAGATCCCATCCCGTGACAAGGCCCCTCACCCAGCTTCAGTTCCAGTGTGTGAATCTTGTTCTCCAGGTAGAGCCGTCCACTGTCCTGCTGCTCTGCACGCTGCAGCAGGTTCCCCACATTGATTAGGCTGCCATTGTGGGACACCAGGCCCTTGTGTTCCATGGGGGCAGCACTTGGCTTTGCGCTTTTCCCAGGAGGAGGTAGCAGATCAAGGTTTCCTAAAAGGGGCCGTGAAAAAGATTAAGGAAAGGGTCTCAGGAAGAAAAAGAAGCCTGCCCTGCCCATTCTCCACCAAAGGCCACAGAGTACCAGTACATACCACAGAGCACCTCCTCAGGAAGTCCGCCATCCATGCCCTCCTGGCGGCTATACTGAAGGCTCCGGTACTGGCAGATGTTCTGGGTCACCACCCTGCTGACCAGCTGCTTGGCCTATAGCAAACACACAGCCAAGATACCACTGATCAAAAAGTCGAAGCCCTTGCTCCGGTGATATGCACGACCCTGGAACTAAAGTATCATGGTTCACCCAAATGAGTTAAATGCATGCCTGTACGTATTTATGTTAGGTGAGGCCATTTCAGAAAGGACTGGTGGTGGAAGTGACAGGTACCTGCTCTGCACTAAGCCGTAGCCCAAGGGTAAGTAGAATCCTCTCCAAGTCTCTCCGGTGCAAGTAGCCACACCAGTTGGCATCAAAGAACACAAAAGCAAGGAGACAATCCAAGGGGAGCACAGCAGAGGGATCCAGCTCCTTGGGCTGCCAAGAGAAACAAGGATGTACAGACAGTTTACAAACAGCTGTCTCAGTGGCTAAATCACCCAGGACACAGCCCTTCTAAACTGAATGGCTTGGGTGACTTAATCACACCCAAGCAGGTCTTCCAGTTGGAGACACTGAGCCAGGCTGGGTCACCAGGCCTATAGTCAAAGGCCTATTTGGGGCACTTTCACAAAAGCCCCAGGGGCTGTCACATGCATAAGAACCTAGCATGCTCCTCAGTCAGATACTGATGGAGATACTGAAATGGTCTCCTGGATCCTATGAAGTGCCATTCTGTGAGCCAGGAAACACATTTTGTCTTCCGTCAATCAAGAGAAATCTTGTGCTGCCTCCAAGATGCCAGAAGTCACGTGGTAAACACACAGGCTCATGCAATGCTCAGCACCCCTCTCCCAGCAATGAGTCAGAGGCCTTGGTAAGCTTCACTATCAGCAAGACCCAGAGAGGTAGAAAAGAGGTCTCACCATGTCCTGAAGTGAAGAGAATTCCATCTCTGACTGGTTTGAGGCAACGGACCGTACCTCCGAATCCTCCAGCTTTGCTCCTGCTACAGAAAGCCTGAGATAAACATGCAACAGAGGCCACACCTGGCCCAAACTCGATCTACAGTCACAAGAGGAAAACTGTTACAGCTACAGACCCAGAGAGCTACCATCCCTCTCACACCACTGGACGTACCAAATTCCTCTTCTCCATCATCCCTCAGAAGCAGCAGTTCTGGGTCCAGAGCCATCTCACAAAGGTCCTCAGATGCCTCACCCCGGGGCTTCTCTTCTTCCTCTCCCCCAGAAGATGGGGGTTTGGGCAAAAGTCCATCCTCCTTCTAGAGGGGGCAGACCAAGATGAAGGAGAGAAGGAATTGTTAACTGTAATTACAATAATAATGGCTACCATCTTGGAGAAGGAATTGTTAACTGTAATTACTAACAATAATAGTGGCTACCATCTTGATATTAACTATGTTCCAGGCACTGTTAAAGGCTCTGTATGCCCAGTCTCATTTAGTGTATTTAATTACACAGGATCCACAGCACACGTGGGGGATTTCCAGATACCTGGGGTTTTCCTCACGAGTCAATCTCAGTGTGATAATAAATTTATGCTTACTAGATAGTACTTAGGCAAAAACTAGACCCATATGTTTTAAAAAGAAAAGGGTTAATAAAATGCATTTTTCTACTTAGCCATCAGGTAATCAAAACACCTCTAATCTCAAAGCATTCTCATTAACTGGAACCTTTGTGCCGCCATAGCTTGTCAGCCTGGCTTCTCTTACCCTAGGTGTACCATTTGCTAGCTGGGTGGTCATGTGCAAGATATCTAACCTCTCAGTGCCTTAGAACCTACCTCCTAGGGTTCTGACGAGTAACTAAGCCATGTAAACTGCTTAGAACAGTGCCTGGTATAAAATAAGCAGTCAAATTATGGCAAGCATCATTATTTTAGTCCCAATATCAGTCCAACAGTGACAAAGGTGCTCACCAGTGGGGTGTCTGACTCAGCAGCTGCTCCCTCATTCTGTACCTCATCCTTCGACTCCTTGGCCACCTCCTCTTTGACCACTTCTTCCTCCTTAACTGCTTCCTCCTTGGCTGGCTCCTCCTTCTCAGGTTCAGGTGGAGTCACTACCTTTTCAGGAAGGCTCAGCAGCATCTTATAAATCCTATAGCCAAAATCCCTCTGCAGCATCTCCAGAAATAGCTCAGCCAACACCATCACCTATTAGAAGCAGCAGCAAGAAGGGAGCCATGAGCATCAGGAAAAAAAGGATTATTCTACCATCCTACCCCACAACCTCCCCAAGATTCTAAACCTACCTCAAAAGAGATTCTTTCTTTTGGCCTCCGATCCTCCACAATACCATGGAGAGAGAGGTTTATACAGTCAGAGCGTGCAATGACAGCAGGTTCTAGAGGAGGTGGAGGGGCCTCTGGGAGATCTGTGTCCATTTCCTGCTGCGCGGTGACCTCCGGATTCTCTGCATTTTGTTTAGAGGTGTCTGCTGCTTGCTCCGATGCATCTGCCGCCTGTTCAGAAGACTCTGTTTCCTATAACAAAAGCAAGGAGTTCTAACGACCTGGGCCCAGGGGTCAGGCACCTACTTCCCCTCTTTCGTCAGAAGGCTCAGCCTTACCACTGGTGACTCCTGCGGTGGGAGAGCTGCCTCTGCAGCTTTCTGCTGGCACAGGGCCTCCCACTCTTCCAAAGTAGGCATAATGGTCCAGACATCCGGCAGGTACACCACCACTGTCTGGAGCCGCCTTGGGGGTCCCGGCTGCAGGTACTGAAACTCAGCAAAGCGCCACCTGCTCACAGCAAAAGAGACAATGAAGAGCTAACCCATGACACACCCATACAGACACCACATTCACAAACAATTGCTTTAGTTTCCAGTCAACATTTAGTGAGCACATACTGGGTGCCAAGCTTTCAAAGTACAAAAATAAAAGATATAGACCAAGTCCTCATGAAATGTTTAGTCAATGGTGAAACATAAGCAAGCAGACAATTATTACACAAGGTGCTAAGGCAACAAGGAGTGCTGAACACGGCTGGGGGATCACGCCTGACGAGTCAGATGAGCTGGCCTTCAACACACAAATACCTAGTCATGCTCATGGCCAAGGCTACCATTTGGGAGGCAGCTAGAAAGGTGGAGGGAAGGATGAACTGTGACTAGGAAACAGCTAATGGTCAAAAAGAAGCAGAAGCTTGGCCTTATGAGTAAGTCTCACCAACTCAACGAGCTGGTCACAGACAAGAGCTCGAGGAAGCCCACTCACCACTTTGTGCAGCTGCTCAAGTCAATGCCAGTCTGAACCTGTGCACACCGGATCGCGGTGCGGACTAGCACCTGCGGGTCAGCCTTGGGGTCAAGGCCATCCAAGGAAGGAGACCACTCGCCCCCAACCAGCACTGCCTCTTCATCTTTCCGGCCCAGCAAAAACTGCAAAAACAGATCAGGGATGAGAAATGAAAAGCCGTATTACTTGGGTCTCCCACTAATCAGGAGTTAAGGCAGCATCATGTGCTGAAGAGCCCCACACACAGGGGACTCGCTAGCCATTAACTAGTCAGGTAACAGTTTCTGACGAGTTAAGAACATCACTGGGCCACATTTTCCTCATGGGTGAAATGCGGGGCATTTCAGCTCTGAAATGCCTTATTCCTATGAGTTACTGAAAGACAGCTGAGCTGCTGAAAACTTGATAAGGACTGGACTTTATCAATGAATATCTTGCCTCCTAGACTGCAGTCTTTACCTTAATCTGCTTCAAAGGATGTTCTGGCGTCTCCCTCGGCTCAGCGATGTCATCCACAAACAGCATACAACAACGATACAATTCCTCCAATCCAGGGGAAGAGAGCAACAGTACCTGTGCAGAGGAGGCACGAAGGCAAACAGTCAGGAGCCATCTTCAACCCCTATAGGTGGGATAAAGCAACAGAACCCCAGGAAACTTACCTTGGAACTATATCCGGGGTCACTGTCTGAAGGGATAGGCTCAGCACCAGTGTCTGGAGCTGGCTCCTTCTCAGAAGATACCTGGATACGGCTTGGATGGTGGAGGGAAAAGGGCTGGCTCAGAGGGAAGGCTGACAGCCAGCTCAGATGAACAGCCAGAAAATCTGAGGGAACCAGGAGGCTGCGGTAACGGCGCTGGAGTTCTAAGAAGTCACAGATGGGGCTGTAGAAAGAAAGCAAGGGAATCCAGATTGATTAAAACTAAAAATATTTAAAAATGGAACTATAAAAGACTCAAAAAAATAGGCAAATTATTTTATAACCTGGGAAAGAAAGATTTTCCATGTAAGAAAGGACAAGATGGATCAGATCTGACCACAAAAATTCTAAATCTCTGTATGACAAAATAAAGTCAAACTGGGAGAAAAACTGTAATAAATGTCAGAGAAAGAAGTCATTGTCTTAATGTAAAAAGAACTCACAAATCAGTAACCAAAACAAAAAGGAAAAACACTCCAAGAGAACACTGGGAAAAAAATGACATCAACAAGTACTTAACAGAAAAATACGTAACACATAGAAACCCATGAAAAAATGCTCAATCTCATAATTAAATATAAATTAGAATCTCATTTTTCACCAATCAGATTGCCAAAGATCAAAAAGTTTGATAATACAGTATTGACAAAAGCACAGGGAAACCAGCCTTCCAACAGGTTCATTCCTGTTCGAACCTCTGCTGAGAATCTGCATTTCCACCCCAAGTATACTGTATCAGAATCTAGATTTTAACAAGATCCCCATGTAATTCCTATGTACAATACATTTTGAGAACCACTGCTCTACTAGTGGTTCTCAGAACTGGTCCCTAACCAGCAGCATTAGCATCCCTGGGAACTTCTTTGTTGTTAGGTGCCCTCGAGTTGGTTCTGACTCAGCAACACCATGTACAACAGAACGAACACTGCCTGGTCCTGCGCCATCCTCGTAATTGCTGTTACACTTGAGCCCACTGTTGCAGCCACAGTGTCAGTCCATCTTGTTGAGGGTCTTCCTCTTTTTCACTGACCCTCTACTCTACCAAGCATGATGTCCTTCTCCAGGGACTAGTCCCTCCTGACAACATGTCCAAAGTATGTGAGATGAAGTCTCGCCATCCTCACTTCTAATTCTGGCTGTACTTCTTCCAGGACAGATTTTGTTCTTCTGGCAGTCCATGGTATATTCAAATATTCTTCACCAACTTGTTCAAAATGCATATTCTCAGCAGGGGTTTGAACCAAAACGAAGTGGTTCAAAGCCCTGTATCAAAGTTTCAAATCAAACCCTTTGACCCAGCTACTCCATTTCTAGAAGCTGATCCTAATAAATACTTGCACCTGTATACCTGATGTATGTGGCAGATGTTTACTGCCACAATATTTATGATAATTAAAGACTGAAAATGGAGAACTGGTTAAATAAATTATAGTTAATCCACTCACTGGAATACCGTGTAGTTATTAAAAAGAATGAGATCAATCTAATATTGTTTTTGTTAGGTGCCATCAAGTCGATTTCAACTCATAGCAACCCCATATGACAGAACAGAACTACGTCATAGGGTTTTTTAGGCTGTAATCTTTACAGAAGCATATCACCACCAGGTCTTTCTCCTGTGGAGGGCTGGGTGGATTCGCACCGCCAACCTTTTGGTTAGCAGCTGAGCACTGAACTACTGCACCACCAGGGCCCTATTTAATAAATGTTAGTAAGAGTAAATTCTAAGATAGGTAAAAAAGAAAAGTACCAAACCAGTATGTACAATAGGCTTCCATTTGTGTATTTTTAAAAGGCTATAAAAACACACGTGCGCGCTTGCACAGAATCTATCTCATTTACCCCAGAAACTGTTACCATTTGCAAGTCTCATCCCCCACCTCAGCCTTGTCACTCACCTGTCCACAGTATAGGGAGTGAGGTGGACCCGGTAAGGAGGCAGGTCATGCCTTGGTTTCTTGGCACCCCAAGGCTCTCCGCCAGCCCGTTGTTTACGTTTCTTGGAGTCATAGTCATCACTGGAGGTTGATCCATCACCCAGGAATAAGAAACTACACTGTTACATATGTATTCAATACATACTGAGGTATAACAGAAAGAACTG
This sequence comes from Trichechus manatus latirostris, assembly GCF_000243295.1. Taxonomy (NCBI): domain Eukaryota; kingdom Metazoa; phylum Chordata; class Mammalia; order Sirenia; family Trichechidae; genus Trichechus; species Trichechus manatus. The sequence continues at coordinate 9,057,413 of NW_004444026.1, read as the reverse complement.
GAAACAATCTGAATCCACAACATTAAAGAAATGGTTAAAGAAACCATGCTAAAAACCATACCACAGAATGTTATGAAGATATTAAAATGGATATTTAAAAGCTTTTAGTAAGATATAAAAACATTCACGTGTTAAGCAAAAAGCATAGTAGGCAACACTATATATACAAGATGGCCTCAACTATGCAAACAACTTTAAAAGAGCAAAAGGAAATAAAATGTTAATGGTGGGTGACTCTGGCTGATAAGCTTATGAATAATTTTTCCTTTATATTTTTTTGAACTTTCTAAATTATCTGTAGTTTTTTGAAATGAGAAAAAAATAATTAAAAAAAAAAAGCAAACAAGACACACATATACAGTACTGTGCTAGGGGTTCTATGTGAGTTTTACTAAAAGACAATTCCAGGTAGCAAATCAGCAGTACACATTAAAGTCATAAAAATACTCAAACCCTTTGATCCAGTAATCTGGATCAAAATTGAAAATTTGATTTCTTGAAAATTTATCCCAATTAAGTAATTCAAAAGAAAATAAGAGTATATATAGTAGAAAGAATTTAGGCAGCAAAAGCTGAGTAAGAAAACCACATAAATATCCAGCAATACCCGAGTTTCTACAGTAAATAAACCCAGTAGTCATGCAGCCATTAAAACAATGATAAGGATTATGCTGCAATATGGAAAAATGTTTACTAAGAATATACAAAAATAAATAATGTGAACTCTTAAGATTAAAAAAGGTCTGCATGTGTACAGAGAAAGACTAGACGAGAACACAGGAAAAATAATGAAGTGGCAGTAATTTCTCTCTTCAAAATTATTTTCTAAAGGTCTGTAAGAATACCTACGTATTTTTTTTTAAAAATCTACATATTAATAATGGTTACCTCTGGAGGGAAAAGAAAACTTTTTCTTTCATATATTTTTATGGTATCTTAATTGTATATAATAGCATATACTACTTTATAAATTTTTGTCATAAATTACTTATTATAGTATTACTATGTTATGGCTACAATAAATAAAAATAGTAGAGGAGAAAAAACCTTTAGACAATTAAAAAATGACAGGTTGACAAGAGAAAATCCCCATGTCTCATGAGAGAAATGAAATCAACTGTCAATTCTTCATGGCTGGGTAACTGAGTTGATTTACCAGATTTTTATTCTTTTAGACCTACCTGTCATTTCCCTGTTCCTTAGACCCCTGACTAACTCTGCTGATTGTATTTAACTGAAGGTTTTTGTTCTTTTTTATCTACTTGGATAATTTCCATTTATTAGCATCTCCATACTAAAGCTGCCTACTTATCTTGTCTTTATGGGATGTCAGCACTTCCACGTTCTAACAGAAGAACTGTTCGACGATCATTTCAACAACTCTATATAGCTCACCCAGTGACTGGCGTGAACATTCCAATAAGTGCAGTAAACCTCTAGTCAAACACTATGTTGCACTGAATCCTGTGGATTCCATGGCCACGGTTTTCTCTCATTACTGTGAGTTGTCAGGAGCAGGTTGTAAAAGGCAGTACCAGTGGAAGACATCTCAGTAACTGCAGCAGCAGCAGCCCAGCTGAGTGTACCTGTCTAAAAGCCTCAGGTGTTCATGAGCAGTCCTATGGAGACATATTGCCTACATCCCGAAGCCCGAAATTACTAATAAACTTGGTTTCTAACCAAAATGCTAATATGTCTAATTTCTTTATAAATTAACATTGTCGTCCCCCACCCTGAGTGACTAATTCCTACTGCTTCTTTTCCTACTACAAATTCTCTCTACTGACCTGATACTTCCCACCTCCCAAAAGAAATATCTTCTTTCTCTAGAAGCTATGACACTGAAGGATTACGGCCAAAGTCATAAAAACAGACCCTGCACAGGGCTGGCATGTCCACAACAACCAAGTACAACCTATTACATGTTGCTGTTATGTGCCATCGAGTCGATTCTGACTCATAGCAACCCTACAAGACAGAGTAGAACTGCCCCATAGGGTTTCCAAGAAGCAGCTGGTGGATTCGAACTGCTGACCTTTTGGTTAGCAGCCAAGCTCTTAACTACTGCGCCACTAGGGCTCCAGTCTGTTATACAGAAAATCTGAATTTCAATCTAAAGCAGAAAGTAAATAGCAGTCATTGACTCCCACCCAGACTACATTATTTTACACAGACTACATTACTTGCTGTGATTTTGTAATGAAGCCTTTAATAAACTCACAGAATGTGAGAGGAGGGAAGTCCTTGGAAACTGAATACCAGGAAGATGCCCAGGGAAGGAAGAGTTGGAATATGCAAGATATATACCAGTGACTTGAGAATAGGATAAAGTGTTTCAAGTAGTGGAAACATGGCAGAAAATAATCCTAGACAATCAAAGCTTCCCCCTAGTTAGAATTCACAATGACCTACCCCAAGGGAGCAAACACTAGTTTCTGCAGGGCTGGCTACATCACTTTTGCCTAAACTTTTTCCCTGAGTTATTCCATGCTCCTTTTAAGTGTTTACATTGGTTTGCATTCTCAGCCCTTACCATGTAATATGTAATCCACTGGCATCTGGGATGGGGGCTGTCTCCCTCTTGGTAGAGTTCACAAATCAAAAGAGAACTACAACATGAGGAAACTTTCTGAAGTGATAAAAATGTTCTATATCTTAATAGGGTGAGGGTTGCGTGGGACTTCCCATTTATCAAAATTATGTGGTTAAGATTTGTGCATTTCAATCTATATACATTATATCTTAAAACAAAAAAAATCAAGTAGAGAGCAGGGAGTGAGTAGAGGTGTAGAAGATGCAGATGAAAAAGAATGGAAGAATGCTGATAATAACCACTGAAGCTGGTGATGGGGACATAAGGTTCATCATACCATTCTGTTTACTTTGCATGTATTTGAAATTTTCCCTAATAGTTAAAATGAAGACAAACAGAACTAGAAAAAGTCTTTAACTAGTTTAGAGCTTAACTCCTATGGATAAAAGCGAAAACTTGGGAGAGTAACACAGAATAAGGAACATATGAACCAGAGAGAGAACAGGTAACACACTCCTGGTAGTTCTAGCATTCAAAGATTATACAGGATCACCTAGGAATGTCCAAAAGTCCCAAATCAACCCTGCTTACTTCACATATGGCCCAGAAATCAGACTGTCATTTCTAGGGCACAAGGCCTAAATTTCTGGGCAAACTGCAACATACACATTCTAACACCACACTCATAAAGTATATATAAAGAAATATATGTATCTTAATCTAGAAATTAAACCATATGCTACAATGGTTACTTTTTTGACATGTTAGTGTTTTCTTGATAGTCCTGATTCTTGGCATTGCTCTTACAGACTAGAAATACAAGGGAGATTATATATTAAAAAGTGTCTCAAAATGACATTTCAAAAGATGAAATAAATCCCTGCTTGCTGAGTCAGTGTATAAAGTTCCAATATTTGATATACATCTTAATGTGTCTGCCCATTATAGGGCAAACGGACTAGAATCTAGCTGCAGAAAGAGAATCTTAAGTGTGAAGAGGTAGCAAAAAAAAGGGACACTGCTCCTGGAGGCAAAAGAAAAATAAAACATTTTTCCTGCCTGATCCACTTACCTTCGGCCCTGATCCAATCTTCCATGAGGACCCCGAGCAGGAAATCTGTTCAAGTGGCTCAGGTGAAGAGTGTGGGATGTTTGGAAGAGACTCAGAGCTGCAGAGAGGAAATGGCCAGTGACTCCAAAACCCTAAAAACCTTCCCAGCTTCTCTCTCCCTTTCTACTAACACACAGAAGTACCCACTTCTATTCTGATAACAGTAACCTAATAGTTACGTGTCCACTGACCCATAATACCACACCTCAACATCCATGCCACGGTACTCACGCTTCTGAGGAAAGAGAGGGGGAATTCGGTGATGCTGGAAGATCAACTGAGGCTGAGCTCCCAGGATGCCTTGCTTCTGGCCCAGGGCTGCCACGTGCAGAAGGGGAGGTGCTGGCGACTTCAGCAGGGGCTGCAAGACAGTAGCCAGGAAATTCAGGAGATCCCAGAACTGATGTGCTCACTAGTTTGGAAAAATACAGTCCCACCCCCTCCACAAAAGCACGGTTCTTGCCCAGCTTTCAGGGCACAAATGCTTCCCTCCCTCCCCTTTCCAATGCACATGCCATAGAGATGAATACCTGGTTGGAGAGTGTTTGCACCTTGACAGCATTCCAAGGCACTGCCTGGCCTGGGTTGTATGCAGCCTTCACCAGCACCTTCTCACCCAGCTGGGGCAGCCGCCCCTTCACCACACTGCCAGCACACAAGCCAGGAGGCCCAATTAGGAGAGAGACCCTGGCCAAAGACACCCTGACTGTCCCCCAGGAGGCCCTTCCCATCAAGATTTTTCACATCTTGCATAAAAAGAGCAATGCAACAGCTTTAGAGGTGTCCCCACCAGTTTGGTGACAGAATTGAACCCAAAAAGCTTTGCCTGTAGTGGACCAGCCTCAAGCCTACCTTAGCTGAAAAAAAACCTCTTCATCCACCACCCCAAAGTAGTCGTGCAAACTGGTAACAATTCCAGTGAAGACCCGCTGCTTCTCCCCACCCTGTAAAAGAGAGCAGTTTCAAAGTAACAGGGAGTAACTCAGACAAATACATACTCTGCCACTATCTTTTTATCTCTATCTACCACCCAGATCAATCAAAGTATGGCATCAAGATTCACAACGAAGGAAGCCTATGTGTATAGCGGACATTATCTATGGGAGAAGAAAAACTGAGCTGATTCTCGGGTCACAAGCTTCTTCTAGGATTTCCAGCTCTTCTTTAATTCCAAGAAGCACCCTAAAGATTTCCCTAGAACCAAAACTTAAGACTCCCCAATCTGAGGGATATCTGGTCACCCCCATACTGGCCAACATAGTTTCAAGGGCTGAAGCTCACTAGAAAGGATGCCCAACCTACCTGAAGGTGCCTGGCATTTTGGGACAGATCTGTAGCCACAGGAGGAGTGAGCAAACCAGGAGGAGGTCCCAGAAGAGATGTTGAAGCTGCGCCTATGGGGACAGAAAAGCAATCTTTGGGAACTGCATCTACCACTTTAAGCACTACAGCCAACTAGAGGATATGGTGAAGCCCCGGCAAACTGACCCCAACCAACTCCTCTACAGGATTTCACTGGCAACCACTGCAGTGATCTATTTTCCTACAAAACATCAGCAGCAAATTGCTCTCCATCAGGGAGACCCCAAAAATCATATTTTTAAAGACTAAATCCAAAGCACATGCTTCCGAGTATGATGCCAAGTAGGGATAAAGGTAATCACCTGAAAAGTTGCGTCCCCCTGGAAGCGGATTGATCCGCTGGCGCTTAAACTGGGACATTGTGAATGCTGTCCTTTTTCAGAGTTTTGGGAAAAAACCTTCAATCAGAAAATGAATAAGTTATCAGTTCATGAGGAAAATTTCCATCTACCGCAGAAAACTAGACTATCTTAAAAAACTAAAGATCTTAAGAAAAACGAGAAGGGTGGGGTACTGAGAATGGAGACGGTAGAGAAAATACAAAGGGGAGCAGCAAGTTAAGTAACACATTACATTGTTCAGTTTGCCCTTGATAACCTAGTGGTGGGTGATGTTGTCATTCTATTTGACTGAGAAAGAAATTAAAGCTCAAGGGGGAGACTCGCCTGAGGCCAGATAACCAGTTAGGAACAAAACTGGGACTCAGACCCAACTCTCCGGACAACTTAGTGCCCCCTCACTATGTCACGCCACCCCAGGAGTGATGGGGGGGTAGAGGAGAGTTGGGAAGAGCCTCAGTGACATTCACTCATTCAAAAACATTCATTCAAAAAATTGCTCCAAGGCAGGGCCCAGGAAAATGGAGGAGGCTGGTGCCGGAGAGGAAACGGTGTGGGCCCCGGAAGCCCGGTCCGTCGTTCCCGGGACAAGCTAGAGGAAGGGTAGCTGTCTGGCCCGGCCGAACGCGAATCCCGCTGCGCGCCCGCCCTTCTGCTCCCGCGCTACCTGGCCCCCCGCTCTCGCCTCACCAGCCGCCGGCGCCGGGTCTTCCGGGCCGGGCAGCGGCGAAACCACTGTGGAAGAACGAAGGCGCGCGCGGTTTCTCCTCCTCCCGCCCGCCCCCAGGGCCAAGGCCGTTGCCAGGGAGACGGGACTTGCAGTCCGGTGGAGGACTCGGCCCCTTCCGCGACCAGTGCATCTTCGCTACCCGGTCCTCTTGGCCTCTTGGCCAGAGGAATGGCGAAGAGGCAGAGTGGGGGCAGGAGGACCCCCAACCTACCTGCGGGCCAGGGCCGCGACACCGGGGGACAAAGACACCCGGAACCACCACAGTCGCTGCTGCCGCCGCCGCCGGAAGCGCCTCTCCGGAAGCGCGACCACTGGTCGGAAGCTGCCACTCTCCCGGATATGGTCCCTCCCCCGACTCCACCGATCTCTCCCTTCCCCCACTCTGGCTTGCATCCTTCTCCAACTGTGGAACGGAAGTGCGCCTTCCCCGATCGGATTCACGTTAGCAAGCCGCGCCTCGGTGGTGTCCACGCTCAAGCGTCCCATTAGAAAAGAGGCTTCAGAGAATTGGTTCCTTATGCAAAGACGGCTGGACTTTCAAACATACGGGAGCGCCTACGACCACCACCACTACCTCGTTCTGGAAGCCACAAGAGTGCAGCAGCAAGAGAACCAGGCCCTCCTGACTGAAGGAGGATGCTTGATCCGTGGCAGACACGAGATATTCCTGTGTCAGTGACTCAAAAGCAAATGACCCACCCCTAAACCTGCCCTTCCAGAGACCACACCCCAACACACACCTCCCAATTTCTGGGTACCTGCAAGAGATTAAGCTTTCCACCTTTCTCGAATTACCTAATGCTGCTATAACAGAAATACCACAAGTGGACGGCTTTAACAAATTTATTTTCTCACAGTTCAGGAGGCTAGAAATCTGAATTCAGGGTGCCAGCTGTAAGGGAAGGCTCTCTCTGTGGCTCTGGGGGAAGATCCTTGTCTCTTTGAACTTCTGCTCCTAGGCGATCTTCATGTGGCTTGGCATCTTTCTTCCCGTGTCGCTTGCTAGCTTCCGTTTAATCTCTTTTGTATCTCAAAAGAGACTGATGCAAAATATACCCTACACTAATCCTACCTCATTAATGTAACAAAAACAACCCATTCACAAATGGGATTATAACCACAGGCAGAAGTTAGGATTTACAACACATAATTTTGGGGGACAAATTCAATCCATAACAGATCCTAACTAGGCCTTAGTAAAATAAACCACCGGTAATATTTAGGTAAGGCAGCGGTGGTTCAGTATTAAAATTCTCATCTTCCATGCGGGAGACCTGGGTTCAATCCCAGGCCAATGCACCTCATGCCCAGCCATCACCCGTCTGTATGTTGCTATGATGCTGAGCAGTTTCGGCAGAGCTTCCAGACTAAGATGGACTAGAAGAAAGGCCTGGTGGTCTACTTCCAAAAATGAGTCAATAAAAATTCTATAGATCACAACAGTCTGATCCCCAACTGATCAAGGGGGTGGTACAGAATCGGGCAGCATTTTTTTTTCTGTTGTGCATGGGATTGCCATGAGTCAGGGACTGACTCAACGGCAACTAAAAATATGATATTTCCACAGACTTTTACAAAGAACTCTCTTGGACATTTCCTTTTTCCTTGAAACCACCCTTTGAGGTAAGCATGTGTCCTCTAACTTCACCGGGAAAAGAATCACCATCAGCCCCACGCTGATTGCTGTGAGGTAGAGGTCAAATATACCTCCACTCTCCAGCCTTTTTACCAATTCTGACACCAGCTGTCCTCATTATGGGACCTTCTACTTCTCTGCTGGGTTTGAGAGTTCACTGTAACAACCACACAGAACTCACAGACCATACTTACAATTAAGTGGTTTATTAAGGAAGTAACGGTACAACTTGGGATCAGGAAGCATGTAGGCAAAGTCTGGAAGGCTCCCCTGAAGTGGAAAAAGCACATCCCTCCCTTCTTCAGTGCAGGAGAGCTCTCTCAGCTCCTCTCAGCCATGCAAGCAAGCAGGTCCTTCTTTCCGCCACGGACACCCCCTCTCGGCCTCCTCAGGACAGGCTTCCTGGCCCTGCACATCCGCTCCCTGCCATGCAGGTCTCTCTGCCTTCAGCTTCCCTGCCATCGGCCTCTCCACTGCTAAGAAACCCAGCTCACGGCCAGTATAGCAGCTCGTAACAAGCATAGCTGCATTCCTGGCAGCAGGTTTCTGCCATCACCACCAACTCTGCCCCAGGGCCCCTTGCAGGCCTCTCACGGTCTTCAGTGTCATAGCCCTTGACCTGCGTTAAGCTTTTAGGGTCTTCACCTCCTCTCTCTCTGCTTCTCCTTTCTCCTTCTTCCTGAAACCTTGGTGGGGTTAGCTATACACATAAACAAAAATGCCTTGTCAATTTCAAAGAGCCCTGCTGGTGCAGTGGTTAAAGCACTCAACTGCTAACCGAAAGTTCAGTGGTTCAAAACCACTAGTGGCTCCATGGGACAAAGATGTGGCAGTCTGCTTCTGTAAAGATTTACAAACTTGGAAACCCTATGGAGCAGTTCTACTCTGCCCTATGGGGTTGCTATGAGCCAGACCTGACAGCAACACATTTGGTTTTTTGAGTCACTTCATTTGCATAGTATATTGACCAATCACGGGGCAAGCTGCCGCCCAGGGGAAGACAAAAAGTAGCAAACCATCAAGTTGTTTACATCTTACCCAGGAAATGTCAATCAACCTGGACAAAAGTAACAAACCCTCTGGGGTAGAAAACTAAGGCAAAGGTAACTCCTCAGGGTTTAGGAGAAAAACCTGTCAAGCTGTTTTTCCGAAGAACCAAGGCAAAAGGCCACAGAAGGGAACTCATTTCACCACAGCGCGTCAGGAATGAGTGCCTTATTTCTCGCATATAAAACCTAAGAGACCTCAATAAAATGACTTGCTCAAAGTCTTGCCACTGATCACTGGCTATTTTAGTCTCTATTAGCAATCCCAGTCCTACCTTACCCTCTCACTCCCGCACCATCCCTCCTCCAGTCTACCGTCCCTCCAACAGCGGTACCCTCCTCCCCTTTCCTATTCATTTAATAATTCAGAGCACGTGAAGACATTTTAATCTCATTTCAGCATCACCTTAAGCCTGTGAGGTAGGTAGGGCAGGCATCATTATCCCATTTGGGAGACTGAGTGGGAAGCTGTGGCTCATAGAAGGGAAGGGACTTTCTCAAGGTCTGAAAACTAGTACGGGCTTCCGGTTTCAGCTTTGGCATGTCAAAGCAACTATGGAGCAGAGCAGCTGAGAATTGACCTTGAACGTGTTCTCCCATTCTCCATGTTGTCACTGACCCTGCCCATTCCTGGGGCAATCTTCAGGGGCTCTGCTCCAGAGGCAAGACTCAATGCAGAGGCAGCCACATCAGCACCATTCTCTGTCCAGGGCTACCCATGCAGGTCTGAGGAAAGCAGGGATCCAGATCAGTAACTGCACACTAATGAACAAAGGTCAGTTCCATCTTTCCATAGATCACCTCACCCAGAAGACCAATTTTTGGGGGTGCATGATTCCAGGAGAGATGGCTGGATCCAGCCAGTTCACACCACTGAGAGTCTCACAGCTATAGAAATAAAATTACGCATAAATACGTATCTGCAACACGCTGGGCCTGGACAGATCATCGTGCCAAACACGCTCCGTGGACACTTGATAAATAAGTTAGTTCACATTGTATAAGCCAAGGGATTTCTGGCAAAGAGAGGGCCATTGGAGCTGCCACATTGGGGGGCCTCTCACGGAACAGGGCCCCACTGCCAGGTTGCTCAGAGGAGAAAGACCCGGCCCTCACCTCAGAAGGGCAAGCATCAGCAGCTTTTCCTGGCAGTGACAAGAAGCGGCAACAGGGCAAAGGGTGAGGAAGAAGACTCCACTGCACACCCCTCCACCCAGGGTCATGTCCCTGCACGATGAGGTCTCAGCAAACAGAAAGGTTTTTTGCTCGTTGTTTCTTAACCACTAAAGATGGCATAAAGGTCTTCCGGTGGAGGCGACACTGAGGCTTTTCAGGGAGGTCCCTTGACTCAATCCTGTGAAAAAGAAAAAGAAAGCATGAAGCGAGGAAGAGAAAACAAAGGTGACAATGGCCCCAGAACTGATAGAACATTGTTTATCTGCTACGGGGAACCAAAAAAAAAAGAAAAGAAACCAAACCCATTGCCATCGAGTTGATTCCAACTCATAGCAATCCTATAGAACAGAACTGCCCCATAGGGTTTCCAAGGAGCACCTGGTGGATTCAAACTGCTGACCTTTTGGTTAGCAACCATAGCTCTTAACCACTACACCACCAGGGTTTCCATGGGAACCTAGGGACATTAACTGACATAGCATTTTCTCTCCCTGGAAAATTACTGGCATATAACTCCCCAAACATAATGGACTTCACCCTTTGCAAATTCTTTGTGCCCCTACCTGCTCCTCCCTTCCCTGTTCCCTTAGCCCCCCCACCCCCACCCCCACCCCCGGAAAGTTTCAGCATTGAGGGGTGAGGGCTTGCTGGGCTGGGGTGAGGAGCTGTCTCATATTCTAGTCCTGGCTCTGTCACCAACTTACCTTGTGCCCTTGGAAAAGTGACTTCCCTCCTCCACCCCAGCCCCCAGCCTCATCTGTAAATGGAATGTTTTAACTACTTTTGGTTCTCTTCCAGCATCCCCTCCAAGACTGTTTCTCTCAGAGTTCATGGGGACAAAGACAACTCCTGGCAGTACAATCCCAGCATCCTGGTCATCAGACTCTGCCCCCTGCCCTAAGCTGGGTTGGACCAGAGAACTCACCTGGAGGTGGGGCCATTGGGAGGGGCAGGGGGCTCAGGGTGTTGAGAGCTTCTCCAGGGGATCCGGTTGAGCAAGACCTTGACCTTGTCCCAGTGTGAGAGATCCAGCTGAGCAGAGGGTGAGGGGTCACCACAGAGCCCCTCCCCCAACACATACCCTAGACCACGCTCCCAGGGACAGCTGTCACCACAGACTGGACAAGCCACCTGCTCCAGACAGGAATGCTGTCATCTTCCCAAAGTTTCCGGCCTTAGGGGTGTCCATACATCCCCATCACCAACCCATCCTCCCACCTACCCCTACCCCACACACACACATCACCTACCTTGTGTCCCTGGGAGGATGGAACGGTATGAGTTGGCTCTGCTGGGGCCACTGGCAGGTTAGGAGGATTGCTGCTGGGCACCCCCACTTTTGGGAATGAAGCTGCTTTTGTCCCTTCAGAGGAAGAGTCAAGTTACCCAGGGGCCACCCTATCAAGCGGGTCTGCTGTTGGGCCCTGGGCAGGCAAGGCGCAGGGGAAGGGAGACACAATTGTCCCTCACCTGTCTCCTTTGTTTGGCTAAGCAGGTCACATGACACCTGCACCTCACTGCCTGGGGCACGTGAAGGTGAAGGGGCCAGGGCAGACTCCTCCTCCTCTTCAGGGTCCTGTGCACAAGAGGGAGAGGGCAATCAGGGCCTAACTAGAGAGCTGAGGCTGTTCAGAGGGAGGCATGAGGCCAGGCGTCACACCCCTCCTCTGCCTCCCCCATGGGCCTCCCCACTCACTGGCCTAACCACCTTGAGGCTCACTCACCCTAGCAGGCCTCTGGGTCTGCAGCTGCAGATAGAGCTGTTGGAGCCTCGCCATCTGCTCCAGCACTAGGCACAGGTGTTCTAGGTAACGAAGACCCTGCCCTGGGAGGCTGGTCCAGACTTTAGCCTCCAAGCCCCCCACCTGTGGGACACAGTGATGGAAGGAAGACTTCTGAATGCGCCCAGACTCCCACCCTAGGCAGCCAGCCTGCTTACTCGGTAGATGGGGGCAGAGCGAGCAGGCAGAGGGGGTACACACATGCCCTGCTGGCTTCCCCAGTACCCAGCCAAGCATGATGCCAGGCAGGGCCTGAACCTGCCTACCTCCTCTGTTGGGACAGCTACACACAGTTAGGAGTGAGGTGAGGCAAGCAGCTGTGACCCAACCTACCAATTAGGGACAAAGAATGCCGCACCCCGAGAGAGTTCCAGGGAGAACCAAGGGAGCAGGGGGCCCCTTACCGGCCCCAGTGTAAAACGACTGTCTGCATCCCAGTTTTGCCCAGCCTGAGTGTGGCACTCACCACCTCTGCTTCTTCCAGACCTGCCTCCAGGCCAGTTTCTGCCACAGTGGCCTCTTGTTCCCCTGCTCCAAAAGGGGGCACTTCATACTCAGGCTTGCTTGGCGGCTGGAGGGGGCAGTACTGTCGTGACGACCTGGCAGGCGAAGTCGGGAGCCCGTGGGACGGCTCCAGCACCTGCTCCAGCTTGTGGCTAGCCAGGAGTCTGCCTAGCTGGGCAGGCGGCTCCATGACAGCAAGAGTTGGGGGCTCAGAGCTCCCCATGGGCTCAAAGTCCAAAACGTCCTGAGAAAGGCCCAGTGAGGTGGCCAAGGAGCTGTCCCCAACTGCCATCTCCACTCCTGAGTCCCGGGAGGCCAGTTTCAGAAGTGGCACCTGCCTCCCTGGACCTCTCAGCTGGCTATTTTCATTCCAGGGGTCTGATAAGCACCAATCAGCAGTGTCCTGGATCCGTCTGTAGGTGCTGGTAACTCCAGGCACTACACACCCAGGTGCCAGATCCTCACCAGCCCCCTCTGCAAGGAGAATCAGTATCAGGTTGGGCAACTGCTCCCAACGCCCCCAGCATTTCTGCCAACATTGCTCCAGGGAGTGTCCCAGGTGAGTAGTGAAGGGAGGCGCCTGGGCAGCCAAAGCCCAGCCAAGGTATCTCTCTGACTCTGCCTCGGAGATGGGGTTCCTTGTACAACAATCATTGATAACAACAACGAATCCATAATACAGGCTGTTTGGTAGGCAAAGCTCTTTTAGATCATGCCCATCAGCTCCTTGAATGACCCACCTTCCTTTGAAGGGGGGTGGGTTCTTTCTTCCCAGAAGCTCTTGTGCTCCCCAACTAGATCTAAGACCTTCAAATAATAAAGGGGGGCTGCAGACTCTTCAGCTGCTCACCAAGGGGGAGGGGGCTAAGTATGACCGTGCCCCAGCCTTGGGGAGAAGGGGAAGGGCACAGAGTGAAGCCTAGGGCCCAAACTGCCTGCCTCTCTTGAGGCCCCGGGGCATCAAAATCAAGTCTCTCCTGGAGCTTACGGGGGAGGGTGATAAAAATAACAGTAGTTATAACGATTTGGGCCTTTTGTTCTTTCAAGTGAGAAACAGTGAAGATTTTGGGGAGAATTTAAAAGAAAAAAAATACGTGGAAAAATGGAAACTAGAAGGGGAGGTATAGTAGTGCCCATTTATTGTCGCCTCTGTGTCAAGCCCTTCTACAAAACCCCAATTGTAATGATGTACAAACCGAGGCTCGGAGAGACCGAAAGCCTTCCTAGGTCGTAGAGAGAGAAGGAAAGCTTTCCTAGGTCCCACGGCCAGCTAAGCGCGCGAGAGCCGGGATTCAAACCCCCCCCGGCCCTTCTAGGCAAGGAAGTCAGCAGGAAACCCAGCCCTGCAGGGAGGGTTCTCTCTGGAAAGGGGTCCACCACGGATGGGGCTTTGTGAGCTGCTAGCTGAGGGATGGGGCAGGCGGATTCGGACAACCTTCAGGCGGGGCAGGGAAGGATCCAGATGAGGGATTAGAAGGAAGTGGACCCGGAGAAAGCGGAATGGAGGTAGTGGCTGGTTGAACGCCAAAAACCACAGGGTTTCCAATGTGCACCGCGTCCCCAAATATATCAGACGGCCCCCTCGAACTGAGAGGTAGGGCGCCTCCCGGCGGGTGTGCCGCGTGGGGCAAGAAAGACAGAGAAGGCTTCCCAGGAGCGCGCTCCTGTAAGAGCGCGGGAGTTGGCACCAGGGAAGGAGGGCCCCCAGGGACTGGGGGAACCGGCAGGTCTGCAGAAGTCCAGAGTTCGGGAATCCAGCCCGCGGCGCCCTAAGGCCCCGAC
>NW_004444026.1:9009290-9042741 GCF_000243295.1 Trichechus manatus latirostris | reverse complement strand
TGGACCGCAGCCCGGAAGGAAACTGAGCTCCACGTGCTGGCAGTGAGAAGAGCGTTGCACAGGACGCGGCCTCCCAGCGCATCCGCAGCTGTGTGGCTTGGGGCAAGTCACTCAGCCTCTCAGAAACCGTGTGCGAAAAAGGGGGAAATGATTCCTGTCGACCCCACCCAGTCTGTTTCTCGGGTCGTTGGGTCAAGTGAGATAGGGGAGGGGAAATTGTTTACAACAACCGCACAGCGCGAGGTTGTAGTCTGGCGCGGAATGAAGTGTCCTGGGCTAGATCTGAATCCCTTACCCATACCTCCTCCTCACCCAGGTACCCTAACGCAGGGGCTTTCAGGATCTGAGAAAGACGTCAACCGCGAGACCCGGGAGCAGCCTGGAGGCGGGGCCAACTTGTTCGCGCTCCCCTGCCCCCACCCCAGCCCCCTTCAGGCCCGAAGGACTCTATCCCCTTCCTAAGGGGGCTGGGAGCCCAGGCAGCTGCCGAAGGTGGGACAGCCTAGAGACCTGACAGGAGCTACGGGCCTTTAAGAAAGCCTCTTCCTCCTGAGGGTGGGGGAAGGGTTGAAAAATACCCCAGCAGGTCCCAAATCTCCTGGGGGCAGATAAGGGCTGGTGGACGTGCTAAGTTGCACCTGAGCCCTGAGCCTCTGGGAGGAAGTGGCTGTTAACAGGGAGGGCGAAGCCAGCCTGCCCACCTCCTCCTGGTCTTTCCTAACCAACCAGTTGTCCTGCTGTGATTCCCACTCATGGCCACCCCATGTGTGCCAAAGTAGAACTGTGCTCCGTAGGGTTTTCAGTGGCAGATCTTTCGGAAGTAGATCGCCACATCTTTCTTCTGAGGCACCTCTGGGTGGACTCGAATCCCTAACCTTTCAGTTAGCAGCCGAGTGAGTTAACCGTTTGCACCGCCTGGGGATGCAGGAGCCTTCATCAGGGAGCCGCAAACTCTCAGATTCTAACTTTGTAAGATGGGGAAACTGAGGCCCACAGACAAGCCTTGGGTAGGTGGAATGAGAGCCAAGTGCCTGAATTACGAACCATCTCTTAAGACCCTGAGTTTCAGGCCCAGGCCCTTCCCTGCTAACCTGGGTCGGTGGGCTGTCTCCCTCCCCTACCTATGTTCCTAGACAGCAACTCTCGGTCCCTCTTTTCCAGATACAGAGAGGGAAACTGAGAATGCTGGGCCTGGCAGGAACTGCTCTATGCTGATCCAACAGGATATGTGGCACCAAATCCCCAAAACCATGCCAGACCTCACCCCAACCCTCTCTAGGTAGAAGGGCAGGAGGCCAGTCAGGTGGCTTCCTCCTCTCCAAAGTGAGACGGTGGGAGGTAAAGAGAGGGAGCCTTTGCCAGATCCGCCCTGAATTTGGAGAATGTGGGGCCAGATTCCAGGCAGTCTCCGTGGTGACTCTGGGGCAGGAATGCATCTGGAAACAGGAAGTCCAGCCGGCAGGAATGCAGTATCTCAGCACAAGGCTTTGTGTATGGCTCAAAAGAACCCCCCACACTCACACACACCAACACACACATCCTCTAGGCCATGGCCCCCACACCCCTGTGCAGATGAGCAAAGCTGAGCCCAGAGCTCTCAGAGCGGCTGTGAGTTGGTGTGGGGATCCAACACGGGGGACCTCAGCATCTCCTCCCATTTGTGTTCTGCTGCCCTGAACCAGGCAGCCCTTCACCACCCAGAAGGCTTGTGGCCCCTGCGTGATCGCCCCAGTCCCTCTTTCAGCGGCGTATTAAAAACCAGTTGCCATTGTGTCGATTCCAACTGATGGCGACCCCATGTGTGTCAGAGTAGAACTATGCTCTATAGGATTTTCAGTGTTTGATTTTTCAGAAGTAGGTTGCCAGACCTTTCTTCTGAGGCACTCTGGGTGGATTCAGACCACCAACCTTTCAGTTAGTAGCTGAGCGCTTAACCTTTTGTGCCACCCAGAGACAGGAATTATTTCCCTTTGAGTGATACTTGAAGGAATGGGAGGGGCAGCGTAGCCACACCCTCACTGCTGATGTGATGGGATGAGCAGCCACCTCGGGTTCATGAGACACAGTGGCCTGGCCAACTCATGCCTCAGGCTGAGGCCAGGGATGCCCAGCTGCTTTATAGCCTCAGTGGGGAAGTCTCAGCTTCAGAAAGGGCATTTCCTGCAAGCTCAGCGCCGAGTAAGCCCTAGGGGAAGAAGGGCAAAGCCAAAGAACCTGTAGGCAGCTCCTGCCAGGCAGGAGAGGGCTTAGAGGGTCCGTGTGACCTTGCGCTGTTGGCCTGCCTTAGCCAGAGGTGTGCCCAGAAGGTTGCCTCTGGGAACACGGGCACACAGGCAGCCTCCTGGGTTCCATTCAGAGGTCCTCACTAGCTTAGGTGTCCTTGGACAGGTTACTTAATCCCCCTGTACCTCAATTTCTTTGCCTAAAAAGCAAGTATGGTAACAATACCTACTCCAGAGTTGTAAGGATTAAAAGATTTAAAACACTTAAAATGCCCCTGGCACTTCAAAAGTGCTTTAAAATGGTAGCCATTGTTATTATCTAACTATGTAACTTTGGGAAAGTCTTTCCCATCCCTAACTGAAAAAAAAAAAAACAAACTAGCTGTTGTCAAGTCAATTCCAACTCATAGCGACCTCATGTGAGTTAGAGTAGAACTCCATAGGGTTCTTAATGGCTGATTTTTCAGAAGCAGGTTGCCAGGCCTTTCTTCCAAGGTGCCTCTGGGTATGTTTAAACCACCAACCTTTCGGTTAGTAACCCAGTGCTTAACCAACTGAGGCGGCTTAGATTTGATGCTTTCTCTGGCCACTTCTAACTCTAATCTGTCATCATCTCTGAGTTATTCCCCCAAATGCAGAAAGAAGTGAACACTGGATCAGACACATTGCCATAGCACAAACAGGCAGTTTCTTGCCCCACACACACATGTCAGGGGTCAGAGGGGGTGGGTGTTCACAGCTGGCTTGGGGTGTGGTTGAGGGCAGGGATAAGAGATCAAAGACTGCCCTAAATCTTCTCTGTTGACAAACAGGTTCGGCTAATAACTCCCATCTTCCAAAGAAGTTCACTTCCAAGCTCAGGCCAATTATGTGCCTCCCAAGATGGTCTGGGGTCAGAGAGGGGGTGGGTGGGGCCCTGAGAGGAGATGTGGCCACCACAACTAAAGAACAAGGCCCCGGGAATCCGAATCCGTTCAGAACCCATTCAGCCTTGGAAAGGCATTGAAAAGCTCACTGATGCACTCATTGAACAAGTGTGCCGGCTCCCCATTTGCTCTCCTCTACTTCCTATTACCCCACTGCAGTCATTCATGTGGTTGGTTACATGTAGCCATTTGACCATACGAACAGTCCAAACCACCCTCCCAACCTGCCACTGCCCTGCTTTAAAATGTTCAAAGCGTCCCCAGTGCCTCAAGCTGACGCGCAAACCATTCAAGGTACCCTATAATTTGGCCCTATCTCCCTTTCCAGTTTTACATCATGATCCCCTTCAGTCACTGTCCTAAACTGAGCATTCCACTTGCACCCACCCCATCACTCAGAGTAATGTCTTTTCCCTCCCTCCTGTCGACGGACCCACTTTCTCCACCTGTCCAAGTCCTGTCCTTCCACACGATCGGCCCCAGAACTGAACTCACGGGGTGCTCCTGTGTGTTCCACTTTAGCCCTTAACACTCACTGCCACATATTATTTCATTCATGTCAGCTTAGCTCTGATCTCCAGGGAAGCAGGTAAAGTGCTGTATCTTTCAGTATTACCACTTGCTAGAACCCAAGTATTTGTGCAAGCATGAATTCACCTTTTGTGAGCGTTCTTCCCTGCCACAGGCTACATCTGACACTAGGTGGCGCCAGAGAGGGTATTTCATTACCGATCAGACAGTCCTGGCCCAACAGACTCCTGAGCCACAGAGAGACAGCCTTGATCTGTTCGATAAAAATAAAGTCCCGTTCTCAGGCAGTCATCCAGGCAAAAGGTGAGACAATTATATCTATCAAAGTGTAAATTATATCAACAGGTGCCTCAGGAGGCAACACAAGCAAGGTCTCCGCCAAGATTCCTTCCTAAAAGAGCCAGATAGCACACACTGCTGTCAGAGACAAGCCACAGGCACCCTCTGAAGCCCTGCTTTGATCTTCTCTGTGAAAATAAAGCTGTGGCTACTGCCCGTCCCCAGGGCTGACGGGAGAGGTGGTGGATCCGGAGCACCAGCAGCACCCGTAGGACCTTTCTGAAATGTCTTCTGGGATTAGGACTGGGGGATGGTGGGTGAATCAGACCAAAAATCCTGGGGCTGGCAGGCAACCACTGCCCACTCCCCTCTGATGCAAAAGCACCCCCAGGGTAGGCACAGGTAGCACTGGACACATGCAAGGTGTGTTTCAAAGCAACCACCAATGAAGCAAGATGTCTCCCAGGCAAGGGGTGGGAGGTCAGCCCAACCCTGGCTTGGAGTAGAGTGCCCTGGTGGCAGTGCCTGATGGTGGGGGCTCTGCTGAGGTTGTCCAGACCCCAGCCCTACCCTCCTGGGCAAGGCTAACCTGCAGCCCTCACCGAAAGTTATTTCTGGTGCTTATCTCTCCTAAACAGGCAAGACAGCTTCAGGCATGCACAGGAGGCACTCTAGGTGTCGCCCTCCTTGGACATGGCTGCAGCCTCCCTTCCTGCCCCCCTGGCACATCTAAGTCAGTAGGGTTGGCGGTGTCCACCTCAAGTCAAGTGAGGGGCAGAGAGAAAGCGAGACCAGCCCAGTGCTGGCTGGGCAGCTGATTGCCTCACCAAGATGGAGTCTCTGCGTTCTGCACCCCAGCATCCCTTTCCCCCACCCCTCCAGGCTCCCAGGGAGAAACTCATTCCTTCTAAAGTACTACGGATCACTCCAGGAAAGCGAGCATCTTTACAAAAGGGTTATGGGAAGAGCACACGACCCTCAACCTAAAAGGAATAAGCCTCTCCGATGGGAGGTCAGGGACTGGGGTACTGGGTAGGGTGGGGATTTTGAGGGAGGGGAAAATGAGAAGGAAAAAAACATGTAAATAAAGACTCTGTACCCAGTAGTAGGGAGAAGCTCATACCCAGGGGTTGGGGAAGGGAAGAAGGGGGATGGCACCTACTTTATTTTGTTCATATATATATATATTTATAGAGCTCATATTTTGAAAACTTTACACAGTGAAGACCTTTAGCCTCTCCTTCTAGATACTTATCTCCTTGTCCCACCCTTCTTACCACGTGGTACACCCAGAAACTGAATGCAGTGCCCACTGGGGACTATAGCACAGTGCCTGTCCTGCAGGGCAAAAGCTCACGAGTGTCTAGGGGAGGCCTAGGGAGGTGAGGCTGCCCTTAGCACCCACAGCCCGAGATAAGTCCCAACCTTTGGCCTCACCCAGCGAGAATGAACAGGCCTCAGGCCCCCAAACTTAGTTCACGTAACCGCCACCATCCACCATCACCCCTTCCATGCCAGTTTGCTACTGACAGGGCCCCTGGGCCGGAGGTGCCCCAGGCCTCTCAGTCAGTCAAAGGCGGGCCCTCAGGCCTGGGAGGAGCTGAGGGTGGAGGATGCAGAGTAGTGCTGGCGCGCATGCTTCTCGCAGTACAGCTCATCCCCCACCCAAAAGTGCCCGCGCATCTTCAGGTTCAGCCCGCAGTCCGCGCAGGTGTAGCAGCTGGGGTGGCGGTACCGGCCCTCCTGGATGCGCACAGCCTGGTTCCTGTAGGGGAGGGAGAGCCATTAGCCTCAGGGACAGAGAGGACCACACACCCCCAGGGGCAACCCATCTGCTTAAGGCCAGGTCCCCAACACGAATTCAGGGTGTGTGGAAGAACCAAAACCTCCCCAGAGACCTGACACTGCAAGCCTCTCCTTTCAACTACCCTCGTACACCACACACTCCACCACCCCACACACACACCCCACCGCCAGCGTGGCTAGTCAAAAGAAATGAAGTCATTCTCTACACACGAAGACTGATAAGCCAGTCCAGAGTCGCCTTGATTTTTACAGAGCAGTGGGTCAAAGTACGGTCCCAGGACCAGCAGCATAGGCATCACCTGGGAACAAGTTAGAAATGCCAATTCTTGGGCCCTACTGGCCTTCTGAATCTGAGATTCTTGGGTGGGGCCCAGCAATCCGTGTTTTCACAAGCCCTGCAGTGATACAGATGCGCGCTCCTTTGAGAGCCAGTACTGTGTATAAAACGCGTTATTTTTCAACACACACTCATTATCCCTGTGTGGCAGGAGGGCTAGGTCACATCCCGTCCTGCGGGTGAGAAAATGGAAGCCCAGACAGCTGAGGGGATTTGCCTGCAATGAGTCACCTGACCCTCACACCGGGCACTGAAGAAATTCGCTGGGGGGTGGGGGATGGGGGGTTGGGGGAGACCTTCAGCAATTTTCCAGAGAATGTGGTTGCATTATAATGCCACCCACTGAGAGAAACGAACCCACCTCTGGAAAATTTAGCCTGTTCCAAAGGGGGTGAGGGAGTGGGGAAAAGCAAGATTTTCCAGGAAGAGCTGCCTCATCTGAAGGCAGGTCTCCAGAGACTTTCTGATTATTGAGGAGAAATCAAAAGCAGGAGTACCTCTTACTCCGCTGAGGAAGGAGAAAGCAAAAGTGATAGGGAAAGAGAGGAGGGGAAGAAGGGACAGATCTGGGAGGAGGGAGGGAGGAGATGCTGCAGGAAAAAGCCAGCGCAGGCCTTCTTAAAAAAACAAAACAAAAACCAGTTGCTGTTGAGTCCGTTCCGACTCATGGTGACCCCATGTGTGTCAGAGTAGAACTGTGCTCCACAGGGTTTTCAATGGTTGTTTTTTCCAGAAGTAGATCACCAGGCCTTTCTTCTGAGTACCTCTAGGTGCAAGGGTGAAAATAAACCACCACAAAAACCACTGGGGCACATGCTCCCCTCTAGGGCCCTGGTGCCATTGGTAGGGAAGTTGTTGACTGGGTGCCCTTCCTGAGACGTCCTGTGCCCAGTGCCCGTCTTCTAGAGTGTGCCCCACGTCCCCCTGGCCTGGGCCCCTGACACTTACGTGATGCTGGTGCTGCACTTCTCACACGTGTGGAGCTTTGGGGGAGTGGCCAGGGCCCTGCCAGTGGACAGGGAGGCCTGGGGGCTCAGTGAGCTGGGCAGGAAGGCAGGCGTGCCACCTGGGAGGAGTGGGGGGCAGACACACGAGAATTCATCAACCAGCAGCGTCACCCAGGCTTATTTTATCCCCCACCTCCCTCCAAAGCACGTCCCAGGAGCCTTGTAAACAGCACACTTACACACGGTCCTCTAAAGTAACATTGGGCACGAGAAGTTGGTAATGGAAGGAAGAAGATCGTGCCAAAAACCTTGGCTGAGGCTGGTCAACCGCACAGAGCAGATTGGGGCTGCGTTTGCTCAGCTAAGGCAAACCTAAAGAGGGTCAGTACTCCACGTCTGACACATCAGGCAGAGCAGGCCTTTCCCCACCTGTGATCCCATAATGATGACATTAATAGATAATAATAATAGATAATAACAGCACCACAGTACCTTTGCACGGTTTTCAAAGGGCTTTCAGGTGCATTATTGTGCACGAGCCATGGAACAAAGCTAAAATGAAGCCCAGATTTTATTGGGCAAACACTGTCCCTATTTCTGCACCCTAGGATGTGCCAGCTCCCACGGTGAGGTCACAAGGTCTTCTAGCGTGCACTTGTGTGTTCTCCCCTCTACACCACCGCCTCCTCCCTGCGGTCTCTCCTCATGGTCTTCTGTTAGTGCCCCCAGGATCTAAACTCTAAATATCGCAGCTGGAAACAGCCACCAGTACTGGTCATTCTGCCTCTCTGGTACTTCTCCTGACCTTGTCCCAGCCTCTCCACCCCTGCCTAGATGCCACTGCCCAGGCCAGATGCTCCTCACCTCTCCCCTGCACTGGAGCAGTGCCCCCCACACACATATACAGCTGTCAGAGCAATCATTTTAAATGTCTGTGAAACCCCTTCAGCACCGTCCCCTTCCTTGTGAGCTGGGCAGGCACGGCATCAGGACCCCTTCTCTGCCCATGCTCCATACATGTCTGACCATAGGAGAAGCACACGAAATGCTGGTCGAATGAATAAATAAAGGGCTGGCCAGAGCCTGCGGTGTCTGTGTTGCTCATTTTGGCATCTCACGCACTGCCTGGCACGGCTATTTGTCTGACTCTCCCGGTTACAGGGCTCCTGAGCCTGGCATACAAGACCATCCCAGAGGGACAGAGCCTCCACTCCTGCCCTCACACTGCCAGGCCACGCTGTTTACTCTCCCCCACACCCAAAGCCCTCTTGCTGGCAGCCTCCACATTCCAGGGTCCCCCCACCACCACCTTAAGGTCACTTGTTGAAATCTTGATCTTTCTTCAAGGGACAATTCACCATCCCTCTTCTTCCCAGAAGCCCTCCCTGGAGTCCCAGCCCCATGGGCCTCCCCAGCCTCCTTCACCATCCCCCCTCACTCTCCTGACCGCAGCTGGCACTGCCACTGCCTTCTGGGTAACCCCTACTGGACTGTAGCCTCCTAAAGGCAAGCAGTGTGTCTTCTCCATGTCCAACCCTCCTCAGTGCCCAGTTCAAAAAAATGTCCAGTTGGAGCCCTGTGGTGTCCCAGAGGACACCTTTCCCTACCTGAGTCCCTCACCTCTCTCTTCAGCCTCCAAGGCTTCCTGTAATAGCCGAAAGGAGCTGGACTGCCGGGGGGCCACCCGCCCCTCACGATTTTCCTGCAGCATCTTGAAGACTTCTGAGTCCTCTTCCAGGAGGTGCCTTCCCCCTTCTGAGTCCACACTGTGGGGATGGGAGGCAGCCAGGAATGAAGGTCCCATTCCTGGGGTATTAGGACTAGCGCCAAAGGGCAAGGAGAAGAGCATGCTCAGTGGGAAAGGATTCTGGGGCTTAGAGGGGGGGCCTCCATCCCTCCCCAGGAAGCCAATGTCCCTCCTCCTTCTCCCAGGCCCTCTGAGATCCCAACCGACCCTCCAAGGCCTACCTGAGCCTGGGGCTGGAGGACTGGGGTCCTGGGGAATGCGGCAGCACCAGCACAGCCGAGTCGCCAGCGCGGCTGAGGCCAGCCTGTGGGGAGGAGAAGCAGCCAGGGGAGGAGTCAGTGGCTGGAGCCTTTGGCCAACACACCCTGGGCCGCCAAGCCCGGTGGTTCTCCAGGTCCAACACCAGAGGGCTCCAGACCCTCGCTGACCAGCAGGCCCCTACGAGTGGCCAGAGCCCTGAACCTGCCCTCAGAGCCAGGGCACCAAGGACTATTCGGTTCCAGGAGAAGGGAAGGGAAGCAAGAAGCCAGGGGAGGGAGGTCAGCTCGGAAAGAGGGGTTTGTCCCAGCTATGGACGTGTGTGGGTTCAGTGAGGGGACTGGGCAAGAGGCAGAATGAAGACTACCAGGTGATGGGATAAGCGTGGATACCATGCTTATTACTGTTACACTGTGTTATGTTATGGAATCCCTGGGTGGTGTAAATGGTTAATGTGCTTGGCTGCTAATCAAAAGGTAGGTTTGAGTCCACCATAGGCACCTCAGAAGAAAGGCCTGGAGATCTACTCGATGGCAATTTTTTTTTTTTTTTACACTATGTTAGGTTTTCGAAGATGTTTCACACTGGGGCCTAACTCCAATCTGACAGAAAAAGCAGAGAGGAAATAAGCTGACCCTTTTGCAGTGAGGAAATAGAAACATAAAGGGTAAAGCGAAAGGGCCAAGACCCCCCTTGGAGTCAGGGCCGGCTCGGCAGAGGCCCTGTCTCTATACTTGCTGGCCCCTCTCCTAAGGTGGCAGCATCTGAGCTGAGCGGCCTCTCCTGGCTGCTCTGGGAGGTTTGTCATGTCCACAGAGCCTTGGGGAGCCAAGCCTGTCTTGGGACCCACCCCCCATGCAGCAGTGCCGTCTCCCTAAGTGTGCCCTGTCCATTGAGGCTGTTACATTTGCTCTCTGCATGAAAATGTTGCCTTCACAAAGCTATAGAGATAGTAAAAAGATCAGTGGTTGCCAGGGACTTGGGGGAGGGATGAATAGGTGGAACACAGGACAATTTAAGGGCAGCGAAACTATTCCATATGATTCAGTAATGGTGGATACATGGCATCATGCATTTGTCAAAATCCATAGAACTTTTACAACACGAAGAGTGAATCCTAAGATTGACTGTGGACTTTTGTTAATCGTAATGTTTCAGTGTTGGTTCATGCATTGTAACACATGTTCCACACACATCTGAGATATTAATAATAGGGGAAACGGTGTGCAGGGGCAAGAAAGGGCATGTGGGAACTCTGTATTTTCTGCACAACTTTTCTGTACACCTAAAACTGCTCTAAAAAATGAAGTCTATTAATTAAAAAAAAAATGGTGACTTCAACTTCATGGTTGCTCCTTGAGGCCAGTTTCTGTCCTGTACCCCTACTCTGCTCCCTTCTAGGCTGCAATCCCCAACAGGACTAAGCCTGAGGAGACTGCAGCAGCCAGTGGAAGGGGAGAGCCTAGGAGACATCCGGTCCCACACGCCAAAACCAAGCAGGCTGGGTGTGCAAGCTTGAGGGCACAATTGCCTGGGAAGCCAAATTCCCTCAATGCCCAGTAATTTTAAGCATTATTTTAAAATGCAAAGTCATGGATGAATTATGGGGTAGAATGAAAAAATTACATGATTCTTCAGCTAAAAGAGGAAGCTTCCAAGATTCTTGAGAAGACAGCCCTAGACCCTCACCCCACCGGCCCTTCTTCTATCAGTTCACATTCCTTTGCTCTTGGGCTTCTGTGGTAAAGAGTTGTAAGATAAGGAGACTGAGGGTCAGAGGAGAGTCGGAGGCAGGGCTAGAACCCCAAGCCCTGGCTCCTGGATGCCTGCCTGGGGCTGTGCTGTCAACTGACGGATGGTGATATAGTTTCCTTAGGAAGCACGGCCAGCTCCACACTCAAGAATTATGTCACATCTCACTGTCCTAGGAGGTCAGCATGTGCCCTTTAACACTTGTTGTTGAAAAGTTCCTTTCAACAAGCCAAGTCCTTGTGCCAATCCAGAGGAAAAGTGTTTTTTCTTTTTTTTTTTTAAACCTTGCATCTGCTCACCAAGGAGGGTGCCTACCTGGAAGGGCAGCTTCTAATTCCCAGAAAGGCACCACATGGGTTGGGATGCCCTGTGCCTTGGGACCCCTGTAGCCTCAGCCAGCCCAGGACCCATCAGGAGGGCCATGACCACCACAGAGGTGGAGCCGCACCTCATCCACCATCACCTCTTCCCCCTGCAGCCCACAGCCCATCCTCACGTGTGCCCCTGCCTCACTTTCTGCCCGACCACCATGCCCTGCTGGAGGAGCCCACCTCCCTTACTTGGAGAGGCTTCCACTTTCTCCTCCCTCCCTCCCAGTGAGGGAGGGGCAGCTGCCCTCACAGACGGGACCAGTCATCTCCAAATCCAGAATTGCTGCTCCCTTCTCACCTGCCCCTCAAGAATTGGCTGTATCCAATGCCTCTCCAAAGATGTTCTGGGAAACATAAGTTCCTTGGGATGTTAACAAGTGAGTGTGTGGGGTGGGACAGGGGTGTCAGGAGAAGTTCTATGGTCAAAGGAGTTTGGGAAATTGACAAAATTAAGTAGGTTTCTTTCTCAGGGGACTTCTTATGCCTTTAAAATGCTGAAGTGCACAGTGAGTCTCAAGAGGGGCTCTAGGACCTGTGACTCCACGCCCACTTAACCACAGCCCCATTTGTTGGCCAGAATGTAAACTCTGAGGGTTAGCGATGTGTCTGTTTTTCCACTCAAGTATCTCCAGAGCCTAGAAGCCTGCCTGGAACAAAACAGATGCTCACTAAATATTTGTTGAAGGAATGAGGAAATAACCAGGGTTCTCGGGGTCAAGGGAGGGAACTCAGAGCACCTAGTCCGACTCTGAGGTCCAGAGAGGAAAAGCAGCTCGTCCAAGGTGACATAGGTGGGACTGGCCTAGGTGTCCCTAGCATCCAGCCTGTGCTCCTCCTCACACTACAGCGGTGGTTCTCAAACCTTAGCCTGCATCCGCTTCACCCGGATGGCTTATTAAAAGAGATGGTTGGCCCCAGCCCCAGAGTTTCTGATGCCATGGGGCTGTGGTGGGGCCAGAGATTTTGGCATTCCTAACAACTTTCCAGGTGATGCTGCTGGTTTGAGAACCACTTCCCCATACCATGCTGTATCTCCCCTTTGCTAGTCTTGGGGAAATCACAAGGAAGGTGCCCAGGAAGGCATTTCCTTGAGTATGTGGTCTCACTAAGACTGCCCCAGGAGCCTTTGCTGAAGCAGACCAGGATGGATTGCCTCTCCCCAGCTATTCCTGCTGGTCTCAGCCAAAGCTCTCTTTGAGAGCCTTTCCCACAACCCTACCCCAGCGCCTAAACACTCCAGGTCTTGCCTGGAGTCCCCATCTGTGGGACTACTGTGTCCCCATCTCCCAGAGTGTCCATCCTCGTCATTCTCTTATCTAAATCCTACCCTGTTCTACCTTCAATGTCCAGCAAAATTTCTGACAAATCTTTCCCAGACCACCCAGCCCACACTCATCTCTCCCCTCCCAGAATGCCTCCAGCTTTTATAATTAATACCACACTGTTTAGCGCTTAGTTGTTCCAAATTTGTTTTGCATGTTTGTCTTATCTCCACAACTACATTTTAATTTATTTAAAGAGAGGGATCTCCTCTAAGACGTCTCTGTACCCCACAGTACCTGGAAGATTGCCTGGTGGGCACACAGCAGGTCACCAGGGCGCTCCTACTGCGCAGCCCCCAGAGAATCCTGTTCCTTCCTTCTCCAGCCCCCCACCCCCGTTTCCAGTACCCTTCCCGCCCGCCCCCAAAGGCTCTCTCTCTGGAATGCAGAATCAACCCTGAGGTAGCATTCCAGCAGCTGGGCCTCATCCTCTTCCCCCGGATGGATGGATGGACACCCCCTCTGCCCCCAGCAGCTGTGGCCCAGCACTGTTGGGGGGTGCCTCACTCCCTCACCCCCCACCCCTGATCTTGGTGAGAAGAAATACCTCCAAGGGGGTTAGGCTGTCACTAGCAGACAGCGGGACCTGAGGGTTTCAGGGAGAAGGGGCAAGGGCAACAGACAGAGAATAAGCCAAGTACCACTTGAGGCAGAACCACAGTCCAGCTGGTGGTTCTGGGGCCAAGTAAGGAGGAAGCAGAGGGATGGGGTGTTGGGAGATGGGGGCAGGCATGGCGCTTGAAATGGGAAGGAATGTGTTCAAGAGATGCAGCCAGAGCCAACAGGGAATCATCCCAACAACAGCAGCAGAACTATTTCAGCCCCAGCCCAAGAGAAACACACTGCTACGGGGAGGACGCCAGCAGGAACGGGGAGGAGGTAGGAGGGGGAGGCGGTGGCAGGGGAGTGCCGGAGGTGGAAGGCCACCTGGGACTGGCAGGGCATGACCCACCACCAGAAGCAATGGTCTCCCTGGCTCAGGAGAGGAGAGCACTGTCACTAGGAGATGGAAGCACTGGCTGCCCAGGGGCCCAGGTGGGACTGGCCACCTGCCTGCAGCCCCGGGGGGCACTACCAGCTGGGAATGGGAGGTACTTAGTTTCTCTGACTCTCTCCTTCCCTTGGGTCTGCTCACCTGTCGGCTTCCAGGGCGGCCCCCGTAGGACAAGTGGTCAGCAGCAGGTCCCGGGGTGAGTGCCAGGCTCTGGAAACTGAAATGGGGGAATGGACATTGTGTGTGCCAGGGGCCCCACCGAGCCTGTCCAGGAGAGAAGAGGGTGCTGCCAGGACCCCCTTAACATAGCTACTGAGACTTTGAGCCGCCCAGCCCAGAGCTAGTAGCCCAGGTGGCCAGGTGCCCGCCCCCTTCACTCACCTGCGGCTGATCACCCCCTCTCCAGTAAGGGTATGCGGGCTGGTAGCGGGTCGGGGAGAGAAGGGGCTGCCAGGCCTGGGGCTGAGGGAGGCTGGGCTGGAGTAGGAGGACCGCAGGGAGGACTGGCTGTCAGTGTGTGTCCTTACAGAGCCCTGTGGAGAGAGGGGCCAGGAGAGCTGGGCTGCTCCACCCTGAACGGGCCCTGCGGCTCCCAGCTGGCAAGATAGGACAAGACAAGACATCTTACCTGGAAGCGAGTAGCTAGCAATTCCAAGGACCTCTCCCCGTTGGTCTCCCCAAACGAGGCAGCCCGGGACCTGAGGAGGTAGCCAAGAGAGGAGAGTATCATGCTAAGCTGGTAGGCGCTGTGGAGTTCATAGGCACATTGTCCCCAGACTGGGACCTCAAGACCAGTAAAATGTCCAAATAATTAGAACATTCGGTTGTCAACTTTTAACTTTGCCAAATTCAAAACAAACAACTATCATCATCTACCATTATTTCTTAAAATAAGGGACAGTTTAGCACTGGAAAGTAAGAAAGTAGGAAGGACATAAGTTCAGAAAAAGTCATTTAAATTCAATAAATTTAATTTTATTAAAAACTCTTTATATCATCCCCCCTCCTTTTTTTCTTTTCTTTCTTTTTTTTTTTTCCATTTCAGCTAGACTTTGTCACTGGCTAGCAGTTTGTAAGTCAGTTTTGGGGGAGAGTGTTGATTGTATACAACCCCTTGTATTCTACCCATGGAGAAACTGAGGCCCAGGGAGGGAGAGGGAGTTGCCCAAAGTCCTAAAGCTAGTCAGTGGCTGGTCCAGTTGCTCACTCTTCCCCAACCAGAAGCTTGGCCACTCATGCATGGCTGGAGTACTTTTGAGAGGGTCACTCGCTGTCCCTTGCATAGGCTTTTCCCCCACAAAACAAAGGGTAGAACCTACCCCACTTCCCTCCCAGGCAGGCAGCTGAACGACCAGCTCTGGAGTGTCAGGACCACAGGCAGGCCCAGCTTGCCCCTCCTCCACCCCAATCACAGCCCACAGGGACAGAAGCTCCCCACTCCAGCTCCTCAGGGGCCCCTTTCCAAGGCCCTTCCCAGCTGAGCCAGGCTGGAGCCATGAACCAGAGGCCATCAGAGGGCCAGGGGCTGCCAGAGTGTGAGAGGGAGCCCGCCAAGTCCCATCATCACTACATCATTCCTGAATGTCTGGTTGCTTCTAGAGAAGTTAGCAGGAGCCCTGGCCTCCCCAGGGAGGGCTGTCGGGTCAGTCTGAGGGGAGCTCTGGCTCTGGCTCCAGCCCAGAGCGCTGCTTCCTGCCACAGGGCTTCTGAAGGCCTGGAAGGTCTCCTGGGAGCTGGGATGGGGGTCTTGGCATGAGAAAGAAGTGACAGAGCCTTGACTAGCCAGGTGTGGAGCTGGAGGCAGGGGGTATTTGGCTAGGCCTACCTCCCTGACCCCCTAGCTCCCTCTGAGAGGAACCTGAGAGGAAGGGCTGTTGTCAGCAATTCCCACCCCTCCCCCGCCCCAGACTGTCAATTTTGGTCCCATTCCCAGATGCCATGAGGTACTTTCCACCCTCCTCCTCTGGATCCCACTCCTGCAAACACTCGTGGTCCAGATGGCATGAAGAAGTCACTACAGGGGCCGGGGCTGCAACAGCGTCCTGACCACCGGCTCCTATAGCACCACCACGGTGCCAGGGCAGTGGGCAAGGAAAGGACATGGAGACAGAGCTGGAGAGACCCTGGTGGGGAGTGGGGGTGGCAGGGAGGCAAGAGGTATCTGACTCAGGTTCAAGGCCCGCCCAGAGGGCTCTCCTAGCTGAGGGATCTGCTAGCATTCCTGACCTGTGACTGTTGGGAGTCACACCCTAGGGAGCCACTTGTTCTCCCCCGCAACCCCGCAACTCTTGCCTCCAGGCTCAAAACCCCACAAGCTGAGGAATCTGTGTTCACCAGTAGGGCCCAGAGTGGAGGTGGGGAAGGATGGACGGGCTCTTTGGGGAATGATGTCCCCAGAACTACTGACCCCCACCTGGGATCTAAACAAAGTCCATCCCCTCTTGGAGGCAGGGGTCCTGGAGACCTAGCACAGGACACACCTTACCCAGAAGTTTCCCCTCTTCAACCTACTTGATGCCCATGCCCTGCACCCTTCATACTCTTGGGAACCAGTCAAACCTGGGCTTCCAGGTGGCTGCTGCCAGCCCGCCCTGCCCTGCCTGTGGCTGCATGCCCATCCTGGTGCCCACCTTCAGCCAGCTGGGCACAGGGTCCCCCCTCAGCCCAGCCCGTGTCCCTCTCCCCTGTGCAGATGTGCAGAAAGGGCCAGGGAAGGCCAGTTTGGAGCTGCTCTCTAGGCTGTGGGCAGTGAGTCAGGGCGGCTGCCTTGGCAGTGAGCTGGCAGAGAAGAGAGAGACTGCTGGGAGGCCCAGGGGGAGGTGAGGGTCCTACCGGTCCAGCTGCAGCCGCAGGGGCGAGGGGCTCTGGCGGATCTTGCTGTGGGCCTCAGCGTGAAGCATGCCCTCCACGCTCTCCCCATTAATGGCCACAATAATGTCACCAGGTCGCAGGTCAGCAGCTTCGGCCTTGCCCCGCTCGGTTACCTTTAGGGGTTGAGGAGCTGGTGAGTCTATGGTACCCATGCTCAGACCCTGGGGTGGGGTGAGGGATGGAGGAGAGGAGATTTCCCTCCTTCCTGCCCAAGAAACACAAAAGCTTGCTTGGACTAAGCTGGTCAGCCTCCCGTTTTAATGTCCCTCTCCCTGCCCCAGTCATCCCCTATCCCAGGACAACTTCTCAGTCAGGCCTTGCTCTCAGTCAGCCATCAGCTAATCCCCTCCAAAAGCTGGAGTGGCAGCCCCACCCCACCCCTGGAGCACTGCCATCCTAATGGGGGCCTCCCAAAGAATGTGTAATGGCAGGATTTCAGGAACTGTGATTGGAAATACTTTGGATACAGAGCCCTGCCTGTGCAGATCACACCTTGCAGGTGGCTGCCTGCATGCCAGGCCCTCCCAGTGAACACTCCGCAGCCGAGGCCCAGGCCTGGGTCAAGAGGAAACTGCTGAGAACTCAGGGGCTGTTGTTCTAGTAACCACCCAAAATGGCTGCCAGCAGGTGTGTGGTTAGTGACCCAGGAGAAAAAAGGCTCTGCACTTAAAGCCTGTTCCTGAAGTGGCTGTCATGTCCCCATGGTAACAGGGCCTGGCACTCCCCTCATCCCCTCCACACCAACACTCCCAGAAGCAGGCCTCTAGCTCCAGAACGAAAAAGAAAGATGTCTGTGAGGATCAGAGTGGACAGAGCAGACCCTAACTTTTGGAGTCACCTCTTTGTCTCCTAGAACTAGCCCTTACCTTGGTCACCATGATGGGTGTGTGGAAATCCCTGCCCCCTGTGATGCGGAAGCCCCAGGGTGCCGGCCCCACCACGTCCACTGTCAGCGCCATACCTGAGGAAGAGAGGATCAAGAGGTGGAGACTGCCCGCCCCCCACCCCAAGAAATGCTGGAAGGGGGCAGAAGAGAGGCAAAGGGCAAAGAAGAGGGGATGACATGTCCAGAGCAGCTAGTCAGGGCTGGGGATGGGTAGGGTGAGTAGCGGAAGTGACTAAATCCCTCCCTCACCCCCAGCTTCACTTCCCCCCACCCTGGAAAGCCTTGAGTCTGAGTTCCCCCTTCCTGTGGTCTTCCGCAGAGCGGCTCCCAAGAGGCAGGCTGTCCAGGGTGCCAGACTGGGACTTGCTGGAGATGGGTGGGCAGGGGCTGGCAAGTGGTAGGAGGTGTCAGCACTTCCTCCCTCTCCCCCTCCTTCACCATCAGAGCTGTTAAGTCCCACTAGTGCTTGCTTCCTGTCCCCAAAACCCACAGCACAAGGTACTTCCTCCCCGCTCTGGGGGAGGGCAGGCGGGCAGCCTGGGGAGTGCAGGGCTCTGGGAACAGGAGTGACAGCAAGGAAGGGGTGGTGCCGCCACAGACTGTAAGAAGCCAGCTGGGCAGGGGGCTGGCTGAGTAGAGGGTCTTCAGAGGCGCCTCCTGGCTGCTGCCAGGCCCTGGCAATGTGGATCAGGTGGGCAAGGCTTCACCAGGGGCCTGCTGCCCTCTGAAGAGCCCCAGCAAGAGAACAGGACTCATCTGCCAAGCTGGGCACACCCACCCCCTGCTGATGGGCAGCTAGGGCAAGCTGATGCCCCACCCCCACCCCAGCCAGGGAGCCGGGTGATGCTGCCTGCCAGCTGGGGCCACAGGCCTCCCATCCACGACCCCCTCCACTAGGCAAGGGAGTGTCCTTGCAGACCAGGCCCTAGTAGGATTTCCTGAGCCTCAAGTTCTGGAGCCAGGAGCCAACCCAGGCAGGAAGCTGCAGTGCCAGGCTAAGCCACCACCCTGCCCAGCACCCACCCGGGGGCTGCCCCTGGGGAGGCCGAGAGACGGCAAGTGCTGCCTGAATCTATCGAGGACGCCAGGGCCACTTCCTGCGTTTAGGATCCTGGGGAGGGGACACCTAGGCAAAAGCATCTGTTTCCCCTTTTGCCCAGGGCCCCCAGGTCAGGCTCGCAGACACCCTGAGACTCGCAGACCTTTGAGCCGGCCAGTGGACTCCACGCTGCGGGGGCCACGGGGAGCTGCCCAGCCCTTCGGCCCTCCGAGTTCTGGAGCCTCGTACGCTCTGAGGCCAAAGTACCCACGGGCCAGGGACCAGAGGAGTAGCACCCGGGTCGGGCCGCCAACACTGAGGCGAGACTGCAGGGAGAAGGGCTGTGGGCGATGAATAGGGTCCGAGGCGAGAGCGGAGCTCAGAGGGAGACCTGGGCGCGGAGCTCTGCAGCGGAGCCGGGGGCGTAGGAAGCCTTGCAGCCGGAGGCTGGGCTGGGAGGTTGCCGGCCGAGTGGAGGGTGCGCAGGTGGGCGCGCTCACCTGGCTCCCGCTCACCTGTCGGGCTGGGCGGCCAGGCCCAGGAGGGAAGGGAAGGAGGGAGGGCGAGGAGACGCTGCTGCTCCCGCAGCTGCCACCACCGCCGCCGCCGCCGCCGCCGCCGCCGCTGTCTGCCCGACTCTGGGGAGAGCCCGCCCGGGGCTCCGGGACCTGCCTCCGCCCATGTGATCCCGGGGCCGCCCCTGCCACCGCCCCTGGCCAGGGAAGCCTCCTCCTCCGCGCAGCCAAGCCCGAGCGCTGCCCCCTGGCCCGCGCCCCGCGGCGGGGGTGCTCTCTGGAGCCCCCTATATACTGCGGTCGCCCTCCAGGAGGTGCCCCATCCTTCCGACTACCCTTCCTGAGTGCAAGGGAAGCGGTCTAGTGACAGGTTCACTTCCCACCTCGCAGACAGTGGAGGCTGCTGTCCTCCAAAGCTCTCCCCGGCCAACAGAGTTCCACACCCCCCTTCAAAGAGTCCCTCGAGCACCCCCATCAAGGTCCAGGGCGGGGGAGGGCTGGCTGGGTCTGTCTGCGGTGCGCCTGGCTCCTCCGCCCACTCCAAGCTCAGATGCTGGCGCAGATGCAGCCTGGACACCCACAAGTCCCAAACCAGGGGCCGCCCTCCTCAACTCCCTGCCTGAACTGCTGGCGCCCTCCCTTGGCGGTGGCCGCAGACTGCTGCAGCTCTCCCGGCAGCGCAGAGCTTCCCGTGCTGGGGGACCCAGGCGGTTGTCCTGGGCCGTCCGGGCTTGAGATTTCCCCCAGTCTGCTCCGCAGGGCGACCCCTGTGGGCCCAGGAGGAGATGAAAGGAGACTCCTGGCTGAGGTTACCGCGCCCTCCTGTGCTACACACTTCTCTCACTATTCTGGGCTAATGCTTTTCCCATTCCTGACTGCCCTTACCTGACCCCCTCTGCCGCCCTACTTGGTGTGGGTCAGCCCAACAATCACCGCTGGCCCTGCCCTCTACACCGTCGGCGCACCACCTGGAACCCAGGCTCTAGGGATCAGGAGAGGACAGCCATGGATATGGTCCCAGGTGCCAGCTCAGGAATGTGGAATCATCTATCAAATGATTCCTGAGAGTCATCACTGGCAGCCCTGGGGACCTCAGGGCCCACCAGAACTTGTCCTTGCATCTCCCATTGGTCTGGACTTCATCATTTCTCTGCCAGGGGAGCACACCTGTGGGCACAACTGTAACTTGCCTGCCTCAGCTGTGAGTCATCCCAAGTTCTCTCTGCAGGAGTGTCCTCACCACCCCTCTCCACCTACCCATGCCTGGCCTGTGTTTGGTCCTCCCTGGACTCACAGCCAGCCACCTCCAGCCCCAGCTACCTCCCACAGCTTCTGTCCTTGGTGTGAGTAAATCACTCTCACAGTAACTATATAATCCTGAGCCTCTTACTACCACCTCTGTTCCTGATGTACCTGTTCTACCTCCCCAACTAGACCAGATGCCCCTTAAGGGAGCAGGAAACTGCAGGTGGGACT
The DNA here is from genome assembly GCF_000243295.1 of Trichechus manatus latirostris. Taxonomy (NCBI): domain Eukaryota; kingdom Metazoa; phylum Chordata; class Mammalia; order Sirenia; family Trichechidae; genus Trichechus; species Trichechus manatus. Next base: position 9,022,462 of record NW_004444026.1, on the reverse strand, counting down.
AGCACAGCCTCAAGTTCACACAGACCTAGCCTCAAATGCCAGATCTGCCTCTTCCTGCCTCTGCAATCTCAGGCAATTTCCATAGCTCTTCTGGGCCTCAGTTTCCCTATGTGTAAAATGGGGATAATGCATAGCTTACCCTCCTGTTACGGAGATTGCCTTCCCATATAAAGCTGCTGGCACACAGAGGTTTACTCTGAGGACAGAGTTCTTGTTTGGGTCACTGCTCCATTCCCAGAGCCTAGTACAGTGCCGGGCACATAGTAGGCACACAAAAAATATTTGTGGAATGAATATTATTTGAATGATTGAATGGATGAATTTCTTTTCCCCCTCCCATTTATGGCAGGGACTCTGTTTTACACCTGTTTGCACTCCTGACTTTGCCTTGGACGGTCTCAAGAAAAACGTCTATAGGTTAATCTGCCAAGTTTTCTGCTGGATGGATTGTGCACTCACAAAACCCACAATAAAGAGAGGATGGCCCTATGGAACACAAGACAGTACCGTCCTGCTCTAAGCAATTCTGTGGGCCTGGGCAAATCACTCACCTCATCCCTATAATGAACAATTCCCGGTGGCCTACGGGCCTTTCTAGCTCCCTGACTCCTCTGGCAGACAAGCCAGGAAGCCAGGTGTCCATGGCTCCCCTCACCCCTCAAGGCTCTGATCCTCCCTCCCCAGGCCTTCTTACCAGGTCAAGTCACAGGCAGCCTGGGGTGTAGAGTTTGTTGACTGCAGAGGTTTCAGGGCCCCATCAAATAGAGGGCTTGGTTTCTGCCTCAGGGAAAGGAAGTCTCAACCCTCATATCTTTTATGAGGGCATCAGGGAATGTGAAAGGGGCTGAGATGGGGGATCATAAACAGGTCGGCAGATTCCTGAGGAAGTGTCCTTTCCAGTCTTGGATGGGCTGGACCTGACAACTTAGAACCAGCCCATGCTGAGGACTGGGGTGGGTGGACTGGATGGAGGAAAGGAGTGCACCCAGGTCTTGTTCTTCAAGCTGCTGTTTAACCACTACACAGGCCCCCTGGCCGCACCCAGGCTCAAGGAACCTGCCAGAGCCAGGACACTGCCTTGTCATCACCGGCCCCTCCCACCTCTGTCCTGACTGAACCACCACCCTTCACATTAGCCATCACCTCTTCCCACCCACCTGGGGTGGGGGCACCTTCAGTGACAGGCCTAGAAGACAGGATTTCCAGGAAGAACATAAAAACAGTCATGACAAAGAGCCCAACCCCGGGCCTCCCCAGCAAAGTCCCTGACCTCATGGCCTTCCTTCTTCAGTGGCCTCTGGATAAGGACTGCAGGGGCACTTGGTAGGTTTCATGCAGAGAGGTGGCAACAGTTAATAGGCCTGAGTTTAGATCCTGACTTCACCATTTAATATGTATGTGACCTAGACAGCTTAATTTCTCAGAGCCTTAGTCTCTCCTTCTGTAAAATGGAATCATAAAGCCTCACTGTTGTGATGCTTACGTTAGATAACACATACTCGACCTTGTAACCTAGTATGCCATACTCAGCTCACAGCTGAGGAACCGAGGCTTCCTTCCTTGGTGGTGCAGCCAGGCCCAGACTGGCCCAGCCAGCCCCCACTCCTCACAGAAACCACCAAGCCCTGGGAAATCTACAACCTTGGGCCAGAAGAGTCGCTTTGGCTAGCCACGACCCACCACTCCCAGCTTCCCGCAATCAATTGCTCAAAAACTCAAGCTCAAAGTAGGAAAAACAAAACAAAAACAAACACACGAGAGCTTCAGTGTGGAAATAAAGCACACAGAAGGAAAACATTAGCAGCAGAACAGTTATAAATGCCATTTAGCTCAGCAACCCCACGGCTGCTCCAGAATCAAAACAGCCTGCAAACAAGGCCACATTCAGCTCTGTCTCTGGTTTCTCCCCACAGTCAGGCCTTGCCCTGGTCCTGTGACACTCTCTGCTCAGTACTGTTTGTCAGACAGCTGCCCAGTCTTTGGGTCTTCCTGATTCTGCCGGAGGCCTGAGCTGAGATCTTTAGATATTAGTGCTGCTTTGTCACCCTGCCCATCCCACACACACACCTGTTTCCCAGCACAGTCCACTGCAGAAAGAATTCCATAATCCCAGGCCATACGAGGCCTTTCCCACCCCAAAGGAAAAGTACTCAGAGGGAAGGTCCCTGGTCTCCAGATTTATTTTACATTCTCTTCCAGAGGGAACTTGAGGGCTGGGGAGTGGGCGCTGGGGAGGCAGGAGGGCAGCAAACATCAGTCTCCCCTGGAAGACATTTGGGACAGGCCAGTCCTCCAAAGCCAGCAGCCTGGGCAGCACAGCAGGAAGACGATGTGCAGAGCCCAGGCCAGGGCTTGGCAGCCTTTGGGAAGAGGGGCCTTCAGGCAAGACCTACCAGGCCTCGAAGGCTAAGAAGGTGGCTGCATCCGTCCCCCACCTGCTCCCAGGCCCCGCTGGAAGCAGGAAGGCAAAGGGGTGGCAGGCAAGCTGAAGTGAAAAGGCAAGAATCCCCTCCAGGCGGAGGCATTTGGTCTCTATTAGGTTAGGAAGCTGGTCCTGGTTAGAGGAACCCCATGGGGGTGAAGCTGGGAGCCAGTCCCTGTTAAAGGAAACACCATAGCGGGTGGGGGCAGGGGTTTGGGGGTCTGGTCTCAATAAGGCCTGGAAACAGTCTCCACTTCAAAGCAGACCTCTGTATTTGGGGAGTGGGGTGGGGGAGGAGATGAAAGGGCTGTCTGAGGAATGCCTGTGAGTTGTGTGGGTGGGGATCAGTCCAGGGGGCTCCAAGGGAAAGGCTTCTGGGGTTGTCTGCAGATGCTGGGAGCTCAGGCCCAGGGTGAGGAGGATGTGGGGGAGATCCTCTTTCCCTCCCCTATGTGCTACCGCTCCCCGACCATCCTGGCTGGGCTCTGGGTTGCCACGGAGACCGCTCACACCGGAGCTACGTAATTTCCAGGGAATGTTCCAAATTTCTGGGTCCTCCGGGAGACACCTGAAAGGGGGAAGACAGAATAGAGCATTCCTTCGCCTCTTTTTTTTTTTTAAAAAAAAACAGGAATGAAGTGGGGGAGGTTAGGGCCCTGCCCCCTGCTGACAGTGTCCAAAACTGCAGGTGGAGTTCCTTTCCCAGTGAGGTGGGTTTGCTTTTCTCATTCCTGCCCCCTAGTGGCAGAAGCTTAGATATGCAAAGCTACGTTTCCTAAATTCAATATTCCCTTTAATCAAAAAATCTGAGCAATCAACAAACATGCACAACTTTGCCCACAGCTTTGAATAGCTCCATCCTTCCCTGGGAAAGAGAGGAAGCACGGGGACAAGTCACAGACTTTAAGTCACATGGAACCTCACTGTCTAGTATGACATCTTCATTTTACAGGTGGGGAGGTAAGGCCTGAGAGAAGTCCGAGTGAGTTGCCTGAAAGCTGCTTAGGAGTACAGTCAGGACTAAACTCTTGGCCTCCTATCTGACACACCCCCAAAATACCTGAGGCATGGAGTGGAAAGGGGGAATGCTAGAAGATACAGGAATATGAAATGAAATAAAAGTTAGTCCTGATTTGGGGTAAATTGATGTTCCTGGGACTTCACTTCTAGCAGGCTGGTGTTATGGATTGAATTGTGTCCCCCAAAAATATCTGTTGTAAATCCTAACCCTTATATCTGTGGATGTAATCCCCTTTGGGAATATAATTTTCTTTGTTATGTTAATGAGGCCATATCAGTATAGAGTATTGAGCCAATCACTTCGAGATATAAAAGAGCAGATTAGGCACAGAAGCAAGGGAGTGCAGATAGGGAAGATAAGATGCCATGCCACAGGAAGATCGTCAAGGAGCTGAGGAACAGAAAAGAGACAAAGACCTTTCCGCAGAGCCAACAGAGAGGGGAAGCCTTCCCCCAGAGCCAGTGCCCTGAATTCACACTTCTAGGCTCCAAAACTGTGAGAAAATAATTTGTTTGTTAAATCCACCCCCTAGTGATATTTCTGTTATAGCACCACTAGATAACTAAGACAGCTGGTAACCTTACTTCGCTATGAAAAGCCATGTTCATCCTGGCCCCAGGCCTTGCTGATACTGTTTCCCTGCCTGGAGTGCCCCTCTTTTACACACTGCCTCTTCAAATCCTTCCCCTGCTGCTTCAAGGTGACCCAGCTCTCCGACCTCCTCTAGGGAGCCTTCCCTGACCAGCCCACACTGATGTAAACCTGTGCTGTCTAAAATGATCATCACTAGCCACATGTGGCTACTGAGTGCTTGAAATGTGCTAGTGGGACTGAGGAACTGAATGTAAAATTTTACTTCATTTTCATTAATTTAAATGTAAGACAGCCACACATGGCTACCATACTGGACAGCGCAGCTCTAAACCTTTCCTCTGAAAACCCTTGTACCTTATACCACAGAAGTACTGCTTTTTCTTCTTGCCTATATAAATCTGCAAAACTTTATTAGTTGTAAAAAATGCAAAAGCAGAACTGCAGACGGTAATATTAGAACGCAGCCAACCCCCACCCCTCAGAGCTAAGGAATGTTAACAAGTCGGCACTTAATAACCACTGGCGTGTTGGAAGCTTGGTCACCAGCGAGGTACTGGGATGCAGACCAGGAGAGGACAGACTGCCAAGTTAACCCTGTGGCCACTCCTGCCCAGGTACCCCCCAACCTTCAGGTCCCACAGCCTGCTGGGCGGGCGCTGGCTGCTTACTTCTCTGGAGACCACCCCACTCTCTGAAGCTGAGATCTGGCCAGGGCCTGCCCACTCTGGGGAAATAGATCATGTGAAGCAGAGTAGGTGGGCCACCCTGAATTAGGCCAAGGCCAACTGAGTCTTCCCTGCTTCAGATTTGCCTGAGCTGCCCTGGGGCCAACCCTGAGAAGTTGGGATATCGCCTCACTCCCCCTCCCCAGGCCTGGAGAAGCTAGCTGGGGGCAGAAGAAGAGGAGAAAGAAGAGGCTACAAAGGTGCAAGACCTGGTTCTTTCTATCGGGAGTTTAGCGTCTGCAGGAGACAGGATCCCCCCTCCCCCACAGACTGCTCTCTGGCGAGGCAGAGATGTGTGGTAAAGAGCAGAGGCTGGAGGTCAGGAATCCTTCCCTGAGTCCACAGTGACTTGCAATAACTCTGGGCCGGTGCCAGCTTCCTCCCAGGCCTTGCCCCTCTTCAGGGCATGGAGGACAGCCGGAACAGAAGTGCTGGCTTGGGGGAAGCATCCAGGGCCAGGTTTCCAGCAGCCAAGCCAGAAGCTGGGTGGGGGTGGTCAGGCCATGAACCTTTGTTGAACCGCACTGGTGGGCAGCAGCAGCCCTCCAAATCCCCCCAGGGACCCTAAAGTACCCTCCTCCAGCCTGCTTCCCAGCCCATGCCCCAGGCTCACATACCCACGAACCAGCCATCATCACACTGCTGCATGACGTCCACCCAATCCCCCTTCCACAGCTCCATCTCGTCCTCGTTCTGGGGCTGGTACTGGTACATCGCCCGGTACCTGTGGGAGACGTCATCACGGCAACCTCCCCCAGACCAGGTCTGGAGGTTCTCAACCCAAGTACTGGCACTCCTAGAAAGCTCTCTGAATTGCCAGAGTCCCTCCATGTTCCCATTAGGCCCTGGGCCAGCTCCTACAATGACTACTCTCTGCCTGGCTTCCCCAAGCCTACTCCCTGCCCTCCACGCCCTAACCACCCCAATCTCACCTCCTCTGAGCTACCAGTGCCTTCAAGTCCGTTCTACCAGTTCTCAGCCTTGGTTTCTACAGGCACTGACCTCAGGGCTGGGAACCCAATGAGGAGCCTGAGCCAAGAGGCCAAGGGGTAGGGAGGCTTGCTTTAATGCCATATGGCTGGCAGGAATGTGTCAAGCCAGGAATACCACAGACAGATGCCTTCTCACCTGTCCCTAAATCACCTGTAAGCATCTAAAGGACAAGCACTATCTAATGGGAGTTTACCAAATACGTCCTAGAGGGGAGGGGAGAATGTTGGGGCCAGTGTGCTCAGCACTGCTTGCTGGGCTCCCCCCCGACCATGCACCCTCAGATGGTACTCACGGGGTCCAGTGTATCTGAGTGGTGCTGGAAGAGGAGGCCCCCGGGGCCAGGGGATGGCTGGTGCCTTGAGGGTGGGACAGAGCTGACCCAGAGATGCGGAGACTCTGGGGTTTCACAAAAGGAAAGCAGGGTCAGAGGAGGAAGTTGACAGGGAGGAAAATTATATCAGGCCTCACACGTCACCTGCAGGAAGCATTTCTACACACTACCTCATCTTATCCTTACAAATCCCAAGGCACAGGGACGATCTGGTTTGACTAGCTCACTTCACAGAAGCTGGGAAGTTGAAGCACAGGTAGTTAAGTGACCGGATTTCCAAACGCCAGCAGGGACAAAGCCGGGGACAGGAGGAGTCCCATGCACTGGTTGTACATGACTCTGGGGACCCACAGCAGCCCCAGGTCACTGAGGCCTGAAGGCCAGGGAGGGTGTGATAGAGGTTTGCTGAGTGAATGGATCAAAGAACGAATGAGTGTCCAGAGGGTGTAAACACGCTGTCTGCGGGCTACATCAGCACTAGGAACAGTGCTATCTTTTATCCGTCAACTACTATGAACTTTTAGTTCAAACCCCCGCAACCACCCTCTGCAGTGGGAATTTTTACTCCCATTCTACAGGTGAGCAACATTCTACAGGTAAGAAACCCAAACCCAGAGAGGGAAAGTCATCTGCCCAAGGTCACACAGCAGGTGAACGGCAAACCTGTGATTCCCGGCACCACTTGCAAATCAGGACCGAGTGGCGTCTGGAGGATCAGGATGGCCTGGGCTGGCTTTGGGGTTCCACCTAGAGCTGGCTGGCTGCCCCAGGCTTCCCTGGGCTGGAGCTCAAGGACTAGAACCAACTCAAGGGATATGAGGTCCCCAAGGCCAGGTTGGGGCTGCAATGCAAGGTCCTCCCCAGTCACTCCACTCCTGTATCTCCGGGGCTGGTGGACCAGTCCCAGGAATGGGGATATGGCATGGGAGCAGGGCTCAGCACTCCATACTGAGGCAGGCCACCTTACCTGGGTCTGGGGTCTTGGCTCCTGGGTGGGGAAAGAGAAGCCGGTGCGGTGGGGGGAGGTCTGGCCTCCCCAGTCAGTGGGGTCAGCTGGTCTGCGTGGGGCAGAGGAGAAGCTGGGGTTACTGGCCAGGCGGGCAGCGGCAGTCAGGCGAGGGGATCCAGGGAGCTGGGGGCCGTCGTCACAGATCCGGACCCTGGGCTCACGGCACACATGGACGTAGGTGGCGGGGAAGATGCCCTGGCGCCCGGTGCCCGAGATGCGGCCCTCGTACCAGTTCTCGTTCACCTTTCGGATCAGGCAGATACGCTCCCCCTGGGGATGGGGAGAAAGGAGTTCACGTCTGCAGTGCCTACATGGGCACCATGCACCCTGAGGATTATTTAAGCCTAACATCTTGCACATGAGCTCTTTCCACAACAGGCTGGGTTTGGATCAAGTCCTGCCTCTTCTGGGAAGCCTACCCTGCATGCATCCCCTCCCTGGTTCACAGCACTCTCCCTCCCCAGAGCTCCAATGACAGAGGATCCTGGTGGTTAACAGCACAGTCCAAACCCAGTTCTACCAATTCCTAGCTGTGTGGCCTTGAACAAGTTACTTTGCCTCTCTGAGTCTTGGTTTCCTCACATGTTAAGAACCATTCCCAAAGAGTCGATTCTGACTCATGGCGACCCCATGTGTTTCAAAGGAGAACTGCTCTCCATAGGGTTTTCAATCACTGTAATCTTACAGAAGCAGATCGCCAGGCCTTTCTTCCATAGTTAGTAGCCAAGTGCAAACCATTTGTGCCACCCAGGGCACCTTCACACGTTAAGAGGGGATACCAACATTATTGCTGTAAGGAATAAACAAGATCAATGGTACACACGTAAGAAGCATTGGACACGTGATAGTCATCACTACCATGACAGTGTCCTGTCTCTGCCTCACACACTGGGTGATCCTGTCACCAGTGCATCGAAATATCAGCACCCTGAGGGCAGGTACTGGGTCCTTAAGCACACACGCTGACTGACGTCAGGGGAAGAATCACCACCACCTCGGTGGGGCTGTCCTGGGGAGGATGGTTTCCAGCCCTTGCTGTCCCCTGTCTTCTCCTGCCCCTACTCCCTGCCACCTCCATCCAGCCACCTCCTTTCCTCTCTCCCTGGAACCAGCTCTTCCAGATGTCACTCACTGGGGACACTCATGGCCTGAACCCCCAAAAATAAAACAAAGGGAAACAAATTCCATGCTTTCTAGGACATTTTTCAAACTGTTTTGAACACAATCTATAGTAAAAAAATGTTTTAATAACAATCCAGTACACACATACATATGTATATACGTACTACCAAGTTTCATAAAATATCCTTTCTACATGCAGTGCATTCTAATATTTGTTCTTTTCTTTTAAAACGCTGATTATGATCCTCACAACCTACTAAACCACAGTTGAAAAAAACACAACTCTAAAAGGTTGTAATAAACTTTTTAAAAGAGGCTAAATTAAAAGAAGTATATTTGAAGAGATTGGGAAAATATCTGAAATACTAGGTAACAATGGGTACATCTGCCTCTTTTAAAAATGTTTTTAATGTACATATTTAACCATGTCTCTGCCTGCCCCCACCCTGCCCCACCACTTCCTGCCTGGCCTAGCCCCACCTTGCGGAAGGACAACTCCACGTCCAGATCCCCCTTGAAGTTGTACTGGGCCAGGGCTTCTCCATATTCCAGCACCTGGTAGGTCGGCGGCTTGATGGGCTTGGGGATCTCATCTGCAGGCAACACCTGCAGGAAGAAAGGTCATGAGTCAGGCTGCCCCTTAGCCTGAGTGTCAACTAGGTACAGACTTGTGGCTCCTGGGAGGAGGGTCCGGCAACAAAGTGAAGATGAAAAACAAAAGAAGAAAAAGAGAAGGGGGCACGTGCAAGATCTAACCCCAGACCAGATACATGAGAGACATAGACACCAGACACAAGCCCTGGGAGCGGCCAGGGGTGAACAAAGCCAACGAGGTGGTCAGTCCAAGAAGGCGCCCTGGAGGAAGAATTTTCAATAGAGGTATGCGGGGCGAGCATTACTGGAGCGGGACAAGCAAGTACAAAGACTTGAAGGTGGAAGCAAGCCAGCTGGAGACTTTAAATTGGACCACAAAAGGAAATAAGGAGTTCCAAGTAGCATTTGGCAACCTGTTCTAAAGCTGAGGATTTAACATTTTACCACTGCTGAGAACCAAGTGTTCCCCTTCCTCCTCCCCTTTTACTCCACCAGGTGCTCTGCATACTCTCCACATCACCCCAACCCACAAAGATCAAGAAGTCGATACGCTATTTGACACTAAGATGTAAATGACTAATAAAGTAGAATACTGCACATACTTTGTAGAATTTCAAGATTAGAGAGATTGTCCTGAGGGTATGGGAGGCCTACTGATGCCTTTCAAATCAAGAACATGAATTAGTAACAACCCAATCCATGGGTCAAAGAGGAAGTCACAAAAAATTAGAAAATATTTTGAACTGCATGAAAATACAATATATCAAAATTTGGAATGCAGCTAAAGCAGTGCCTAGAGGAAAATTTATAGCATTAAAATGCTCACATTAGACAAAAAGAAAAGTTTCAAATTAATAATCTAAGAACCTTAAGGAACTAGAATAAGAAGAGCAAAGTAAATCTAAAGGAAGCAGAAGGACGAAAATGATAAAGAGCAGAAATCAACAAATTGAAAACAGAAAAACAGTAGAGAAAAATCAATTAAATCAAAAGCTGGTTCTTTGAAAACGATAAAATTCTAGTCAAAATAAAACAGAAATTATCAATACCAGGAATGAAAGAGAGGACATCACTATAGATCTTACTGATGTTAAAAGGATAATAAGGGAATATTATCAAATAAATAAATCTGATAACTTGAAATTCCTTAAAAGACACAAATATCGAATATAACTTGAATAGTCGTATGTCTATCAAATCCAGAACCTGGCTTTGGGAGTTGAAAGACCTAGATTAGGATTCTGGATCTTATATTTAATAACTTGTTTCTGAACCTTAGCAAAGTGGGGATAACATATCGCTTCCCAGATTAATGAGAGGAAAAAGGGGGTTAACACACAAACAAGATTATGCATGTATATGTGATTCGTCCCTGGGTGGTGCAAACAGTTAACACCACCTGCTGTTAACCAAATGGTTGGCAGTTTGAGTCCACCCAGAGGTACCTCAGAAGAAAGGCCTGGTGATCTACTTCTAAAAAATCAGCCACTGAAAACCCTATGGAGCACAGTTCTACTCTGACACACATGGGATCACCATGAGTCATAACCAACTCAACAGCAACTGGTTTTTGTCTAGTTTTGTTTTTTTAAGAAGGCCTGCGCTGGCTTTTACCTGCAGCATCTCCTCCCTCCCCCCTCCCAGATCTGTCCCTTCTTCCCCTCCTCTCCTTCCCTATCTCTTTCTCCTTCCTCAGAGGAGTACTTCACAGCAACTAATTATGTGATTTATAAATGGTCAACCACTTGGCACTCTTGGCAGCTGCAATTACAATTATTCTCAGGGTGGCTTTAGAGAGATGATCTGAGTGCTGAAAGTCCGTGACACTGACTGGGGGTAGTAGTCTGTGGTCCAGGAGCCTGGGCTGTTTGGTTCTCCCCAGGGCTGAGCCCCACCTTCAACCCTCATTTCACAAACATTTCCTAGGTGCCATTTCCTGCATGCAATGTACTGGGCCAGGCCCTCTGGGGCCAAGGGCATTAATGATATGTGGTCCCTGCCCCATGAGCTCACAGTTTCACATCTTAGGAAACAGCGAGAAATGAGGTATCAGTCAGCCCCAGCAAAGGGCCAGGGATAAAGGGGTCTGTACTCCAAGCTTCTTCCAGCCCATCCACCCTCCTGCCCTGGTTCCTGCTTGCTCCCCTCCCTCCCTGCTCACCTCCACGTAATTAGCAGGGAAGATGCCCAGCCGGCCATGGTGCTCCCCTTCCAGCCAGTTCTTGTCCACCTCCTTATGGATGTAGACAATGTCACCCTTCTGCAGAGTCAGCTCCCTGCAAACCAGAGCAAGAACATCAGGGCAAGTTGAAGTCTCCAGATTCTCCTTCCCTTCAGACCCTGTCCAATATACCCCGAGTCCCCTCCACCCCTCTGAGGATGTCCACTACAGCCCTATCTCCCCACTCCCCTCCACCCTGCCCCCCATGCAGGGGTCTGAAGCCACAGAGGCTCTGCCCTGGGTGGAAGAGGAAGGGAAAGAAGGGACACTTACTTTGGGGACTGTGCCTGGAAGTCAAACTTGAGCCTGGCAGCCTTCATCTGGGCAGGGAGAGAGAATGGGGGTGGGGGCGGGGGGGAGATGGTTACCTCAGTCAGATAGGTGGCAGGGCGAGAACAGAAACCCCAGGACCCACTCTAGGCCCTCCCTGAACCCTGACCCCAGAGTCCCTCCCTTACCTTCTTCTCTTCCTTTCTGGCTGGGCTGCCCCCTGGCTCAGAGGCACTCCGGTCTGTGGAGAAGCACTACCTCAGCTTGGAAACCGGGGGTGGGGGGTGTGGGGGGGCCATGGCACCACCCCCCTACTACAGGCACCAGTGAAGGCAGGGGTTCTCCGACCTTTCTGCCACCCCCCGGGACCAGCATATCTGCTGGGTGGGCGTCTGGGCAAGACAGCGTAGGATGTGGTCCTTACCTCGGGTTGGGGAAGGGTAGACAAAATCCCTACGACCCAGGAAGGGGCTTCCTCCATCCGCCATTCTGTGGGGGCTCAGGGATCGGGAGGGACCCAGGTAAAGTGCATGCGGGGAGCTGGAGCTCCAGGCTGAGGCCGGGCTGCGAGGGGACACCGTGAGTGAGCCACCTGTCTAGAGCTTCACACCCTACCCGGCTCACCACTAGACCTCCCTGGTTCCCCAAATGTCTCCCAACCCCGCTGCCGCCACCACCGCCTCCCAAGGAGTGTCTCAGGTCCTGGGCTCTCAGAAGGATGTCCTACTTCCCGTGCAGCCAGGGCCAGGAAAGGGTGAGGCCTTGGACAGGGAGAGGCCGGAGAAGACCAAGTCCGCGGAGTGCGCGTGCCAAGTGGTGGCTCCCCGCACGGCGCTCCGCCGCCAGTGGCGACCGAAATTCTCGGGCTTGAGGCAAGTCCGCCTCTGTGGGCTAGGGGACGGCCCCCTTGCAGACAGCGGCGGCTCCGAGTCCCTCCCTCGGCCGGGCTGCGCCCTCCAGGCCACGCAACCGCTCTCCAGGCCCCTCCTCTCCGCTGTCCCGCGGCTCGCCCGCCCACGGCGCGCCCGGTTCGGGTGGATCGTCCCGCCCCGCGCCACGTCCCTCCGCCCGCCTCCGACAGCGCCCCCCATCCGGCCCGCGTCTCCAGCCACTCACCGGGCCGGGGGTCGCTGCTCTGGGGACAGTCGGGGCGCCTGGGAGCTCTGTGCAGGGAGGCGTGGCCGTTCAGTGCCGGGACCCGGGGGTCCCAGCGCCAGCAAGGCCCGCCGCCTCCGGAAAAGTTTGTAGCTTGGCAGGCAAGGAGGGCTGGGGAGGGGCGGGAGGGACGCGGGGTCCTAGAGTCTCCCGCGCGCAGCGGGACGGGACCGCCAAGGAGCCCAGGAGCGGGGAAGGGAAGCTAGGGTGGCGGAAGAGGGAGGAAAGCGACTGGAGAAGGAGAGGCCCGGGAAACTCGAGACTTTTAGGGGTTGGGGGTCCCTGAGGGCCGAGGTTCAGGGGGCGGGGCGGGGCGAGGCTCGGTGGGGGGAGCCGTGGCACCCGGACGTCAGGCTGACGTGGAGTCGGCCTGGAAAGGTTCTCAGGGGTCACTTGGGAAAGTCAACGCCCTGTATTTTATGGAAGAGTGAAGAGATCGGGATGAAGTTTGCTTTGCCCAGGGTCACAGCCTGTGTGTGGCTTGAGGCGATACCTCTTGACTGCCTGCCCTCCCACCAAAGCCCTTGGACAGGGAGAAGCCAGATTGTCCAGCGTTGCAGGCTCGAGATTCCAGCTCCGGGAGCCTGCTGGCGTCTCCCAGAGTGGGATTGGGAGGCCGGTACCTTGGGGGATGGCAGCCGGGTCTCAATTGCCCGCAGGTCCTTGTCCAGCTCCGCGCTCAGCTTGGCTAACTCTCTCTCAAGCAGGACCTGAG
>NW_004444026.1:9005457-9008441 GCF_000243295.1 Trichechus manatus latirostris | reverse complement strand
TCAAGTCTTTTATGGCTTTCTACAGCCTGGCTTCACTGTCCCCATCCAGCCGTCCCTCCCACTGCCCTTTCCCACTGCCCATCCCAGTCTGCTGTTGCACACACAGCCCTCCAGGCCCTTGCTAATGCTTCTCCTCCCACCCAGAAGATCTGTCTGTCTGACTGGCCAAACCCTCCCATCTTTGTAGAGCCCAGCCCCACCTCCAAGAATCCTTCCTGACAATTCTAGTCCACACTGGCCACCCCTTCTCTGCTTTGGTCAACACATATTTATTCAACACGTTTATTGAGCTTCCCTATGAGTCAGAATTGACTCGACAGCAACAGGTTTGGTTTTTGGTTTATGATGGAACAGGTTTCAGCAGAGCTTCCAGACTAGGAAGAAAGGCCTGGCAATCTACTCTGAAAATCAGCCAATGAAAACACTATGGATCACAATGGTTCAATCTACAACCCATCCTGGGGATGGGACAGGACCAGGCAGCATTTCATTTCGTTCCATTTGTGCATGGGGTCACCGTGAGATGAGGGCTGACTGCACGGCAGCTAACAACTGTATGCCAGGCCCTGTTCTGGGTGCTGGGAATACAGAGGTGAGAAGTGCTCAGCCCAAGTAAACCGATGGGAATGGAGAGGGTCAAAGCTTTTGCTCTGTGGTCTTTGCGCACGGGCACTGGTGCCCACCCCACCCAGAATCTCTCATACATCCCCCAACATTAGTGTCTCCCCTTCCCACTCCACTCACCCAGCCAGTACTCACTTCAATGGGCTGAGAGGGCTTATCAACAGGCTCATCCACTAGCGGTTTCTTTGGCTGAAGGGTGAGGAAGGATGTGTCAGAGGGGGTGAACTTGCTTTCCAAAATGCACTCGCTGAGGGTATGTCCTCTCCCAGAGGGCCAGGTTGACACTTACTCTCTGCCCAGTCTCTAGTTCTTGCAGAAATTGGTTCCAGGAGTCTTCTTTCCAGACACTGTCTACTCTTTCTTGGCGTCTGGGCACCTGCATGGAGGTGGGTGGGCATCAGCTTGAGTAGAGGGGTATCTGGACAGTGGCCAGACTGAGAAAGCAGGCTTCCGGGCCCCTGGCCCACCCTTATGCCCACTGGTGCTCTCCGAGGGATTCTGGACTGTCCCGGACCCAAGCTCAAAGGGCATTATCTGTGTAATTCCAGCAGAGGGGTCTGGCCATACAACATGGAGGGTGATATAGGGAGGATGCTGGGTGGACAACCTGATTTTGGGTCCGGAGTAGAGACGAGGATGTTCCAGGATTATAGTTGAAGGTGCTTCCAGAAAACTCTTCAGAGAGGCCCCAACTTCTTCTGAAGAAAGGGAAGGACAGCTCTTCAGTTTCCTTTTAGGGAAACTGAGGCATAAGTGAGAACATAGCCCTGGTAGAGGGAACTGCACGCCCTAGCATCTGCTCTGGGGTAAGGGGCCAGTGCTGCCTCTGGCTGCCCCCGCCCCTTCCTGTTGAAACAGTGTTAAATAGTGGAAAGTGTTCAAATCTCACCTCCACCACTTAGTAGCTGTGTGACCTTTGGGCAAGTTACTGAACTCTCCTAGCCTCGGGTTCAGAAGCCGAAAAATGGGAATAATTCTCCTTCATAAGGGTGTGGTGAAGCTTAGACAGGGAACACGTGTAAGGTGCTCAGGAGAGGGCCTGGCACGTAACATCTACTCCATAAGAGTGGCCTTCAGTAAAATATCCTGGAGAATGCGATTGTGTTCTGTCTGACCCTGTAATCTTGGCTATGTTTGTGCAGCTTTGATGAGGCTGGCCTTTCCAGCTGCTGCGGCTGAGCAAGATGGTCTTGCACCCATGCCCAACAGTGTAGGCTACATCATATTCCAAGGAATACGCCAGGGAAGGGGAAAGAGCCCTGGGGCTTTGAGCAGCTGTGAGCCCTGGGCAAGTTTTCTCCTCCCTGGGCCTCTGTCCATGAGGAGCTGGATTCAGTCACCTTGCCCTGAAGCCACCCCAGCTACTGAGGCTCTGCCCTGTCCCTTGAGGTTCCTCACTTTTCACAGTTGCTTTAGCTCCCCTCTGGGACCCCTTCTTGGCTGGCTTAAATGTTCCAGCCTCTGTTTTGTTTTACTCTTTCCACCAAGTGGAACCACTGTATCAAGCTTAGCAACTAATGGAATGCCTGACCTGAGGGTCAGGATTTGTTGACTGTAATTATGATTCTTTTCTGATTTTAGCAATAATAAAAGTGAAAATGAGAATGGTATCCGTCATTTCTAACTTAAGGAAGTTCTGTTCGTAATTAGACCTGTACAATAATGATGTCTATGGAGGCTTATTAGGTGCCAAGCATGACACATTATCTCATTTAATCCTCACAACAACCCTATGATCCCCACTTAACAGATAGGGACACTGAGGCTCAGATTGGTTAAGCTGCCCAAGGTTGCATGTCTAGTGGAAGCGCACTAGCTCGAACCCAGAACTCTGGTTCCAAAGCTCTACCTTACTGTGATGCTAATAGCCAGGGCCAGTTATGGCTATGCTACTGTGGCTAATCCTTCCCTGTAAAGGAATAAGAAACTCATTGAGTTAACTTTGAGAACAAAACTCCGGATTCCCGAGTTCAGGTTGAGCCCCTCCTGAGCTCTGGCAGTCCCGCTGGGCTTGTGAGGATTGCACAGAGGAAAGGAATTTCATCCTTAACCTCTCTGGTGTGGCTCCTCTCGCAGCGTCAGAAGTCCCGGCGGAAACTTGGATCCCTCCATACCCTTCTCAGGTCTCTGCCCAAGGACTCTGCGTCACCTTGCTCCCCACCCCATAGGACCTGTGGATTTTTGGGGTGATGAGTTCCTGCTACCGACCACAAACGTGTCACAAGCGTTCCTGACCAGGAATGGGTACCACTTCCGCTCCCTGTTCGCCCTTCCTCTTTGGCTCTGGCGATGAGGGACATCTCTGGGGCCGGCGGGACCCTGAGAAGAGACAGGGTCTCTCCGGGGCGCCAGACCCCGGC
>NW_004444026.1:9002479-9004468 GCF_000243295.1 Trichechus manatus latirostris | reverse complement strand
CGGAGGTCTTGAAATGCCGCTGGCCTACTTGAGGGCCAGAGCGAGCCAACCCCCGGCAGCTGACTTGCCCAAACCCTCCGGCTCCTCCCTCCCTGCGTTCCCACACACACACCCTCTTCCCCACCTTTGTGGACCTGCTCTCCCATGTCATGTGGGAGGAATGTGACTTTCTCTTCTCCCTCTTTCCCATCCTGCACCCTGTTCTAAATGTTTATCCTTCCCCCTTTGCCCAGACCCACTCCTCATGGTGCTCATGAATTTCTGGGGTCTTCTAGCAGAAGCTACTGACCAGCCAACCAATTTGATTGCTTTGCATGCAGACATGCTGCAACAGCTCCTACCTAAAACATAAATCAAAACACTCTTCTCTTGATCCCACACCTTCCTCCAGCTCCTGGATTTTTCTGGTTTCCTAACGGCAAAAGATTGTCTATAACTAACTCACTGCCTCCAATTTCCTACTCCCATTCTTTCTAATCAGGCATTTGGCCCCATCACTTTGTCCCCAACCACTGTTACCAATGACCCCAGTGACCTCCATGTTACCAATCTAATGCTTCATTCCCAGTCTTCGTCTTACTTGACCCATTTTCACTTGGCTTTAGGGAGAACACACTGCCTTTGTTTTCCTCCTCCCTCCCTGGTTACACCTTCTCAGTCAGCTTTGCTGGTTCCTCTTCATCTCTCAAACCTCTTAACATCCTTGGGCCTCTTTGTCTCTCCATCAGCATTCCCTCCAGTGATGGTTAAGATTGTGTGTCAGCTTGGCTGGGCCATGATTCTCAGTGTTTATATGTGATCACTCCCTTGATGGGATCTGCTGTGAGGAGCCGATCAGTTGAAAGGGAGTTTCCTTGGGGGTGTGGCCTGCATCTGAATATAAGCAGACATTCTGGCTTTTTGCTCTGCTCTGGATCCTGCAGCTGCCTCCTGTTCATCTGACTTCCAGTTCTTGGGACTTGAGTTATCAGCTTATCTGCCAATCTTGGGATTCGTCAATCTTCACAGCCTGTGAGTGGAGCCCTGCTGTCTGACCTGCTGATCTTGAGTTCGCCAGCCCCTGCAGCTACGTGAATCAGAAGAAGCCTTGCGGTCTTGCCTGCTACTCTTGGGATTTGTCGATATTCACAGCCTGTGAGCAAGAGCCCTCCTTGCCAATCTGCTTATCTTGGGTTCGCCAGCCCCTGTGGCTACGTGAATTGGGAGAGGCCTCTATCCTAATCCACGGACCTGGGACATTCCAACCTCTACAATTGTGTGAGCCATTTGTTTGATATAAATCTCTCTATATACATATTTACACGCTTTACTGATTCTGCTTCTCTAGAGAACCTAGCCTAAGACACCTCCCTAGATGATCAAGTCTAGTCTTATGGCTTTTAAAATACCACTCATTCTAGTGATTTGCAACCCTGGCTGCACATTAGAATTACTTGGGGAACATTAAATTAGAATCTCTTTAAGTCCCAGGTATTTATATCCGCAGTTTAGACCTCACTCATTGACTACTGAAAAAAAACCAAGCCTGTTGCCATCAAGTCATTTCCAACTCATGGTGACCCATGTGTTACAGAGTAGAACTACAATCCATAGAGGTTTCTTAGCTGTAATCTTTACAGAAGCAGATCACCATGTCTTTCTTCCGTGGTGCCTCTGGGTGGGTTTGAACTGCCAACCTTTCAGTTAGCAGCCGAGTGCAAACTGTTTGTGCAACCCAAGGACCTGTCCACGAACTAGACTTGTATCTTCAACTGCCTAATTGACACCTCCACTTGGATGTAAACTATCTAAAACTGGATTCCTCTTAAACCTGCTCCTCCAGCCGTCTTCCCTACCTTTACAAATGCCAGTGTCATCCTTCTACTTGTTCAGGTTTAAAATAATCTGTTTCCTTTGTGGTTACCTTAATATTTACCCCTATTTTTCTAAGTTTATACCAGTCTTTCATTTCTTTGTATCGCCTTGACTTCGTCTCCATATGAAAAATCT
>NW_004444026.1:8973559-9000031 GCF_000243295.1 Trichechus manatus latirostris | reverse complement strand
GTTTCCTCAACTTTGCCTTAGATGTTCAGGGCTCCTAGATTGTCATATATAATTGATTGACTTGTTTTTTCATGTCTTTGTTGTAAGAGGGTCTACTGGAAGCATCTGACTACTCTGCCATCTTGGCCCCGCCCCAGGTTTAAAATAATCTAGACTCCTCTCTTTCATGCCACACCCAATCCATCAGCAAATTCCAATGAATATCTTCAAAATAAGGAGCCTGGTGGTGTAATGGTTAAGTGCTTGGTTCAAACCCACCAGTGGCTCAGCAGGAGAAAAGACCTGGTGATCTGCTCTCGTAAAGATATACAGCGTTGGGAACCCTATGGGGGAAGTTCTACTCGGTCTTATAGTGTTAATATGAGTTGGAATCGACTTAACAGCACCCAACAACAGCAACAATCTTCAAAATGTATCCTGAATCCCACCAAGTCCCCTCAGGTCCACTGCTACCATCCTGGTCCAAGACACCATCATCTCTAGCCTGGATTAAAGCAAAAGCCTCCTAACTGGTCCCCTGCTTCCACCCCTGCCCCTACCATCTTTTCTCCACATCACAGCCAGAGTGATCCTTTTCAGCCATGATTAGTCAGATCCTGTCACTCTTCTGCTCAACACCTCCCATTGGTTTCTCATCTCTTGAACAGTGAAAGCCAAAGTTCCTATAATGGCCCACAAGGCCTCCATGATCTGACCCTATTACCCCTCTGATTTCATCTCCTACCACATGCCCCCCCTCACTCCAGTCCAACCTCTTCCTGTTGTTCTAGATCATGCCAGCCATGCTTCTGCCTCTGGGTCTTTGGGGTTTCCTCTGCCAGGAATGCTCTTCCCTAGCTCTCTGCCAGGCTAACTCCTTCACTCTCTCAGGGCTCTGCTCAGAGGGGCCTTTCCTGACCATCCTGTGTTAAGTAGCAACCTCACTGGGCTCTCCACTGGTGTTTTACCACCATCTGCCATATTAAATACAGTCATATGTTGCTTAACGTCCACGATATGTTCTGTGAAATAGGACGTTACGTGATTTGGACATTGTGCGAACACCACATTATATACAGGCAGTCCCCAGATTATGAACGAGTTCTGTCCTAAGTCTGTCTTTAAGTCGAATTTGTACATAAGTTGGAACAGTTAGGTATGGTTTGTATCTAACGTCAGTTAGTCAAAAGTTTGTCTTAGTATATAGTGTACCTTTCTGTGCATAAAAAAATCATTAAAGAAACACTTCCAGATACACTTAAACACCTTTAACATAATAACACAGTAATAATAATAATAATAATAATATTTTTCTACATATATAACCATAGGTGCTGGTTTTATGTTAATATAGACAATAGAGCACACAAGGGGCAGAGTCATGGAAACTTCTTAGACATAACCAAACACTTCATAGGATGAAGTTCCTAGGCTCAAAGATGAAGGACCATAGACTCAAGGGGTCATCTACCTCAACTGGCACAACATAGTTCATAAAGTTCTGCATCCTACTTTGATGAGTAGTGTCTGAGGTCTTAAAAGTTTGCGAGTAGCCATTAAGATACATATATTGGTCTCTTACCATCCAGAGCAAAGGAGAGTGAAGAAAACCAAACACTCAAAGGAGCAATTAGTCCAAAGGACTAATGGACCACATGAAACACAGCCTACACAATCCCGAGACCAAAAGAACTAGATGGTGCCCAGCTACCACTACTGAGTGGGATCGCAACAGAGGGTCCCAGACAGAGTGGAAAAAACATCGTAGGACAAAAAATCAAATTCACAAAAAAGACCAGACATACTGTTCTGACAGACTGGAAGAACCCCCCAGAGTATGGCCCTAAGACACCCTTCTGAACTGGAACTGAAGCCATTCCTGGAGACCACCTTTCAGCCAAACCACAGATAGACCCATAAAATAAACAATAACACCCAAGAGGAACATGCTCCTTAGAACAATCAATTGTAAGAGATCAAAAGGGCAACATTTGCCCAAAAACAAAGATAAGAAGGCTGGAAGGGACAGAAAATTGGGACGAAAGGGAACAGGGAACAGGGTGGAAATGGGAGAGTGCTGACATGGAACATTTTATGTACGAAGTATCAAATGAAAAACTAATTTGCTCTGTAAACTTTCACCTAATGCACAATAAAAAATTTAAAAGATAATACTGTTTTGATGCATGTCGAAAAGTAGCTCCCGTTGGTTATTATGAACCATTGTATGTACCTCGAATTTTCAATATAATAGGTTTTACAGGGGTTGGTTCATAACTAGGGGTTGTACATAAGTCAGACGTTTCTAACCCTGGGACTGCCATATAACCTTATGGAACCATGAACATTATATGTGGTTGGACATTGCCCAAACAGACTTTATGTGGTACAAGACTATTTAGTATCTGACTGTTTAGTATGTGTCTCCCTCTATCTAGAATATCAGCTTTACTCAGGAGAAATACCCAAACCAAACCTGTTGCCATCGAGTTGATTCCGACTAATAGCAACCCTACAGGACAGAGCAGAACTGCCCCATAGAGTTTCCAAGGAGCGCCTGGTGGATTCAAACTGCCATAGCTCTTAACCACTATGCCACCAGGGTTTCCTTACTACGGCAGGGACTTTTTTTTTGTTAAATCTTCAGCCTTCCATGAGAAAGACCTGGATTCAATTCCCAGGCAATGTACCTCATACGCAGCCACCACCCATCTGTTAGTGGAGCTTGTGGGTATCTGTGATGCTGAACAGGTTTCAGCAGAGCTTCCAAACTAAGACTGACTAGGAAGAAAAACCTGGCAATATGAAAATCAGCCAATGAAACCCTGTGGATCACAACCATCAGATCCGCAACCAATCATGGGAATGACGCAGGGCCAGGCAGCGTTTCATTCCGTCCTGCATGGGGCACCATGAGTCGGGGGCCGGCTGGAAGGCAGCTAAGAACAACAAATATCTTCAGCACCTAAAGCAGTGCTTGGCACATAGTATAGTGCTCCATAAACATTCAAGGGATCAACTGAATGAGTGAACTTGTGGGAAGTTCGTGTGCACCTGCCAGCGCTGGCTGCAGTTTAAGTCAGGGAAGAAAGCAATACTTAATGAAGAGGAATGACCCACTAATGGTGGAATTTCAGCCTGGCAGGAAAATCAGAGAGAAATTTCAGGAAAGAACTATCTTTCCAGTACCCTCGGAGGATACCAGGGGACAGTGTGTGGTCATTGTCCTGGAGGATGCTTTGGAGGCCACTGCTGGGTCCCGAGTACCTTTCTTTGGCCAGTTTTAGGGACTGCTCACCACAGAGCCTGGGGTGGGCGGCGAAGGAGCTCCCTAAGCAGGTGAGTTCCCCTTTCTGCCCCTCCCTCCCCAAACCCAGTCTGGCAGGGAGAAGGCCCTGGGAGGGTGTCCCACCTGGCATTTTCCGGTGAATCTGCTGGAACATTTTCCGGTACCAGTCCTTGGGGCTGTCAACACTCTGGAATGAGAAAAGGCAAAGTCAGGCCTCACTGCTTACCCTTTCTTCCATTATCAAGCCACAGAAGTTTTCCCTTAATGAGCCCTTCCTCTGGCCACCCGTGAAGGCCCAGTGGGTGGGCCGGTGAACTTCTCAGTTATGATAGCCTTAATAACAATGACTGTGTGTGACATGTTATATATGGATAAGACACATGGAAGGATGTACATCAAAGTGTATACAGTGATGATTCCTAAATTATGAGACATTGGGTTTACATTTTTTCTCTTTGCTTCTTTTATATTTCTAATGTTTCTACAGAGGGCAGTGGTGGTTAAGTGGTAGGATTTTCACCCTCCACGTGGGAAACCTGGGTTCCAGTCCTGCCCAGTGCACCTTATGCACAGCCACCACCTGTAGGTCAGTGGAGGCTTGTGTATTGCTATGATGCTGAACAGATTTCAGCGGAGTTCCCAGACTAACATGGACTAGAATGAAAGGCCTGGCAATCTACTTCCAAAAATCAGCCAATTAAAACCCTATAGATCACAATGGTCTGATCCTGTTGTGCACGGGTTCACCATGAGTCAGGGGCCAACCTGATGGTAGCTAACAACAACAACAACGTTTCTACAAACAGCATATGTTTCTATGCAACTTAAAAAAAAAAGTAATAATATAGGAGAAATGGTATTTCACATTCCCTGCCTCATCTGAGCCTCAAAACTACCCTGGGAGGAAGGAAGGGTATGTTACCAACTCCATTTTCCAGATAAAGAGGTGGAGCCCAGAGGCACCTGGTTGGCTGAAGATACTCAGTGGGAGTGGAAGAAGGGCACGGCCCACCAAGCCTGAACCCCTGAGCCCTCCACGCCTGCCACAGTGCAGGGCCTTCCCACTCAGGACTCACATGCTCCTTCAGCTAGTCATTCACTCAGCACCCATTTCATGAGCACTGGCCAGGCCCTCGGGTTATAAAACTCCAAGGTGGGCCCTGCTAGGCTCAGCCCTTACAGCAGTGGTTCTCTGCCTTTGAGAACCTGGTGGGAATTGAAGACCCCCCTCCCCACAAACCACTTGTGCAACTCAGACACACAAGGGTGCCCAGACAATGACTGTGTGTGACATGTTATATATGGATAAGACACATGGAAGGATGTACATCAAAGTGTATACAATGATGATTCCTAAATTATGAGACATTGGGTTTACATTTTTTCTCTTTGCTTCTTTTATATTTCTAATGTTTCTACAGAGGGAAACAACTGTGGTCGAGCCCCTGCCTTAGGCTGGAATGGTCTGGATACAGCTTTTATGGCCCACCCCCACTATCATTCACAGAAGTGAGCTCAGTGTGAGTCCCTGGGCCCCATCTGTCCGTAGCTCCCAGCCCTGGACTCACGGATCGGGGGGCAATGGGCATGCCGCTCTCATCCACAGGCCCGATTCCCTCGTACTTGACCCAGCGCTTGTCCCGACGCTTGCTGTCCTTGGTACACGTGGCTGACCAGTTCTGGGTATGCTGGGGGGCAGGGGTCTTCAGGCTACCTGAGGGCCGGCTCCCAGGGCCCGGCCAGGTCTGATACCAGGCTGTGTCTGTGGGGTATGTACAGGAGATCATTAGCAAAAGGCAGGGCCCCCACCTGAACTCGTGCGTCCCTTAGCTCCTCAGAACATTGAATCCTGTGAGCTCCAAAGTTTCAACATCTTGTTTGTTTGAGTTTATGACGTAGACTGCAAACCTCCCCATCCCCAGAAGTACCCCAGGCTTCTGTTTACTTTTTAGTTAAAGGGAATTAAAACGGATTTTGTTTTGAGAAATCTGTGCCTGCTGTTCTGGAGCTGTCGTAAGAGTTTTCAGAATGAGGACTGGGAGTCATTGCTTGTAGAGAATGCTGCGGACTTCCCAGCTGGGGAGGCAGAAACGGTGCGGGTCCTGGAGGGGACACGCCTGCATTCAGACTTGGGCACATCAGTCAACCCCTCAGTGCCTCAGTTCCACTTTCGAAAAACGAGGGTAATCATTGCAAAGATTCAGTGACATCTAATTGTGCAACTGTGCCCAGCATGGTGCCTGACACACAGCCAAGAGGCTCTTAGTGAGGGACAGAAACTCATTCATCAAACGCAGCTGCTATGTCCTCAACCTCCTCAGAACCTTCGCCCCCAAGAAGCCAGTGCAGCAGCATAAGGGCTTTGGGGCCACACGGACAAGGGTTTGAATCTCAGCTCAAGCCTCTACTAGCTGAACATCTCTGAGAATCAGCTTCCTCACTGGGAAAATGACAATAATTGTACCTTACCTTGCCAGGATATCGAGGGATTCAGTGAGGTTAGGCTTGTAAAGTGTTTTTACAGTGTCCAGTACATTGTAAGTGTTCAATAATTATTTGTTAAATGAATAAACCCCTTCATTCAGGGCTGCCTCAAAGGAGTGCTTAATAAAGGATGCCACCTTCTCAGGAGGGGGGCACTCAGGGCTAGCCTGCATGGAGGAGGTCCTGGGGTAACTCAGCCTCCTACTGACATGTGGATATGTGGATAGCTCAGGAGCATGCCTGTAGTGGGGGGTCAGCCCTGCGCCTTCTAGAACCAGCGTATGCTCACATTCATCCACTCTTCCATCCCTACTCCAAGCTAGTGCCTGGCCTGGAGGCCCCAAGCCCTGTGACTATGAACCCTTCACACTTCCCTTCCCTGATACTGGGGGGAGGGGCTGGAAGCAGAAGGGAAGGGATGTGTCAGCCACTCTCTCCCACAGCTGATTTCACTCTCACAGGGCCACGCATGCTCACACAGGCAGGGGAAAGCTAAGCTGGGAGCCCTGGGGCACCAGTGTGTAGTCCCTGGGGGGCCGACTAGGTGTGGGATCTCCTCGTGGCCTTAAGACACCCCTCCCTACCCCCATCCAGACCTCTGCTGCCCCTCCTGCTCCACACAGGGTGGTGCCAGATGGCAGGGCAGCTCTGACCCACACCCCAACATGGGGCTCCTGGAGCAGCTTTTCCCACCCGACCCACCTGGGTGCCGGGAAGCATCTCTCCTCTGTGGGAAACACCCGTTGCACACGGTCCGGGGTGCGGGGTCGTGGAACTGGAAATTAAGGGTGTTGGAGCCACCATTCCGGATCACGGGCACCTGTGGGGAGGGGCCAGGAGCAGCTGCTCAGGGCCCAGAAGGTCCCGCAGAAGGGTCGGAGGGATGGCTATCAGGGTACAGCCCCACAGCCTGCAGTGAGGCCTCCAGGGCCCAGCCTGACCCTTTGGCAGGAAACCAGTGAGGCTTTCTGGAGCTATCCTCCGACTCCTCTTTCCCCTCTCCCATTCCTTTAATCTTTCTGTTCCCCTGCCTGTCCTGCTGTTTCCCTCAACGGTGGGACCAGGGCACCCTCTCCCTCAGTGGTCTCACTCACCCGTGTCCCATGGGAGGATGACCCGACATGGGCTCGGAGGTGGCCAGGGATGAAGTCATCTAGGCTGAGCCCAGCAGGGAGGCTGCAGGCGGGGGACTGCATGCTTGGGTCAAGGTGGGAGGACTCTGCGTGTGCCAGCTGCTCTGTGTGTCCTCTGCAGGGAAGGAAGACAGAAGGGAAACCCCTGTCGGGGCCGGACTGCTTACACCCTCTTGGCTCAACCTAGGGGTGGTGGGGAGGGGACGACCGTGGGAGGGGGTTGGGGCCAGCTGAGTGGGAGCTCACAGGACCCAGGAAACAGGCCACTGTGGGCACCCGCCTGCAGGCTGCCCGTGCCAGCTCCCATAGGTACAATGGACTGCTTGTTAGGCCTGGGGCAGGAGCTCCTGGTGGGAGTGGGGGCGGGGGAGGCCTGGGCGAGGAGGAGGGGAGGCTGGCCAGGAGCAGGACTGCTGGACAAAGCTCCAGCCTCGGC
The DNA here is from genome assembly GCF_000243295.1 of Trichechus manatus latirostris. Classification (NCBI taxonomy): domain Eukaryota; kingdom Metazoa; phylum Chordata; class Mammalia; order Sirenia; family Trichechidae; genus Trichechus; species Trichechus manatus. The sequence goes on along the minus strand of NW_004444026.1, from coordinate 8,992,710 downwards.
CCAGATGGGCAGCCCCTCTGGGGCTCTCAATGCACAGCACAGCCTGCTCCCCCAGAGGAAGGCAGAGGGGAACTGGGGCAGCTGGCAGAGGAGGGCAGTTCCCTCTGCCTCCCCCAGTCCCTGACTTAGCATCTGCTTGCCAGCAGGCACAAGGATCGACTCAGGCCAGGGATAAGCCCTGGCCAACAGCAAGGCCACCGCCCACTGCCCACTGGGAAGCAGCAGTGATGCCCTAAACCCGAACAAGGTCAAGGTTCCGAGGAGGGGGAGAGTGAGGGGCATTTCCAGGCATCAGGAACCACTCCTTCTGAGCTCAAAGGGAGTTATCAACTCCCTCCCGTCTCTTCCTTCCCTCAGACTGAGGACTCAGAGGTTCAGAGTGCAGTGAGGGGTGGGGTGGAGAGAAGCAGTGGGTGAGAGCAAAGGCGGACCAGCTCAAGGAGGGTATGCCCTGGGTGCTCTCTTGCACATGGGCACCCCCCCCAACATTTCCTCCTGTGTCTTCAGGCTGATTGTTGGATGGAAGATCTTCCCTGGCCAGCCAGGTTCTACTGAGGTTAGGTCAGAGGGAAGGGGCTCCAGGCATTCAGGAGATGGAGGTGGAGAAAGGGAACTCAGAGGGGTGGGTGGAAGAGGACAGGGAGGAGGTTCTCGGGTCAGGGTGTCTAATGGGGCTCTTCTACCCAGAAACTGGTGTGGAGGTGGTCCCATCTCACCTTTGCTGTTGGATTGGGCCAGAAGCTGAGCCAAACTCACTGCCTTCTGGGGCTGGACTACTGGGCTTTTTGCTCAGTGTTAGACTGTGTGTGCCTGTGGGGTCGGTGGGGGCTCACGGGGAGAGCAGCCAGTGGGAATGGAATGGAGACAGGGTGCTGTGGCTCTGACTTGTGGGGGTGCCACCAGTGGGGATCATGTGAGCAGCATGGGTTGTGGGTGCAGAAGGGTGTCAGCTGAATCGTATGTGGGTGTGTGTGTGCAGTGGGTGGTCATATGAGCAGCACATGAGTTGCGGGGACTAGAGGGATGAGGGTGCATAGGGGCTGTGACTGCTTGGGGGGTTGGCAAGGGTACAGACAAGGCTCGGGACAGTTCCTGGTCTCTGGTCTGAGTTTGAGGGGATTCCTTCCAACATTTGAGCAGCGGCCTGTTGGGATCTAGCTTTTCTGTGGCCATCCCTGGCTGTGCGGAGTGGAGGGCTGAGACTGGAGGAGGGGCAGCCTACCAGCTGGATCTAATTAAGACTCCTACCAAAAGCAAAACATGCAGACACATCCCAGTTCCCTGCTCCTGTCTTCCTTGTGGGGGAAATTGAGGCAGGGGAGAGTGGGAGATCAGGAGGCCCAGGACAGGCTAGATCCAAGCAGGAACCCCTCCCTGTCCAGCTGACTGCTTGAGGCCAAGTTGCCTGGTCAGCAACAGCAGTCTTGACCCATCAGCTGACCAGGGCCTTACTTCCCTAGCCTCCCCATCCCACTGTTCTGTGCTCAGTGACAACTGCCCTCTTGTAGGGTGGTGGATGGCAGGGCAGGAGGTGCCCCCCAACCGGCTGAGTTTTCAGGGGTTGTTGACCCTTGATGCCCCAACCTCCCCCACCTCCCTTACCTCCCCTCCACTGCTCCATTTGGCCCAACCTCCAGGGATAGACAGAAGTGGAAGTGGGAAGGGTAATCTGAGTTTTTCTCCTCGCAGCCCTGCCAGGAAACATTGGGGAGGATTTTTCACAGGGAAGATGAGGTACCCAGGGGAATTGGACCTGCAGCTGGCAGAGGACAGAGGGTGCCAGGAAATTCCTGGGGTCCTCCTAGAATTCGTGCAGCCCCTTTCGGTCCAGGCAGCCAGCTCCAAAGAGCTGGAAAAGATGAGGTAGTTCTACTTTAGTTGGCAAACTCCTTCCCATCTCTAAATATTGGTTTGACCTTGGGGTCTTGGCCCTATGCACTTTCCCAGGTATTTTTTTCAGCTACAAGTCCTCAACTTTTCCCTTTCTGGATTGAGGGGAGGGAGGAACTTCTAACCTCTTTCCACCTCAGTTTCCCTGAGTTTGGGACGCCCAGCCTCCGAGGACCCCAGGGGGAGGGGCTCCACTGCCTTCCCTTTGAGTTTGGCGCGGGGCAGGGTTCGCTCCCTGGTCCCTCCCCGACTGCGGCCTCCGCCTCCTCTCCCGCCCCTCTCCCTGCCGGCACCTACCTTCCCCGGCGAGCAGGTGGCGGGGACTGAGGCCGCCTGGGACGGCTGGGGCATCTCTGCGCGGCTCCCGCCTGGCGCGGCCGCTGCGGGCCCTTAGGGAGGGGCCCAGGAGAAGTCCAGGATGTGCTCCCTCCCCTCGTGACCGGGTCAGGACCGAGCTCCGAGAGGCTGGGCGCACGAGAAAGAAGAGGGAGGCAGAGGCAGTGAGCGAGCGCGCGCGCGCTGGGAGGCAGGGGACGTGAGCGTTGGCAGAGGGAGGGCGGCCAGCGGAGTTTGTTTCCAGTCTGGACTGTTTGCGGAGGGGCGGGGTGGGGGGCCGGCTACTCCCTCTCCCGCCTCGCGGGGCGGGTGCTCGGGGACGGCCAGCCAAGGGCGTGCGCGTGCCCTCCGTCGGGGCTCTGGCTGGGCCGGGCGCCCCGCGGGGACGCTGGTGGCCCCTGGCCGAGGAGGCCGGGCCGGCCGGGAGGCGGTGCGGGGAGGAGCCGCCCGAGGGTCCCCGGGGACCCCGCTCTGGTTTCCCAGCTGCCTTTCCCCGGCCCCCCACCACAAGGCTGGCGTCGGACAGGGGGCGGGGGAGCCAGCGAAGGCCACTCAGAGTTTCCAGCGACATTTCCAGCGTGTGGGAAGGGAGCGGCTGCACGGCAGAGCCAGGACAGGGCAGGAATGATTAACGAGAACTAGCCGTGGGCCCCAGAGCCCAAGTCGAGCCAGCAACTGAGCCGGCGTCGGCAACCTCAGAGACGCCGGAGACGGGCCAGAGATGCAGACAGGCTGGGACTGAGATAAGCGGGAGAACCCCGAGGGCCCCCCAGACAGAGCTGCCTAGCGGAACAAGTTAAGGCCTCAAGGAAAGAGATGTTGTGCTTGCGTAAACGCGCATCTGGACGTGTGCAAACACACACATACTAGCTCGCTTGCAAACACGCCGATGCTCACACAGCTCACACACGTGCAAGCACCGAGCGCTGCCCGTGGAGAAAATCAGCCTGAGGGAGCGGCCCACTGGGCGCACCACGCCCCTAAATAGGATGAGGGTGGGGCCCCTCTGGCGGGGATGGGGTTAGGAGGGTGTTTGTGTTCTCATACGCCGTATTTATTTTGATCTTGCTGCTTTTCCGCTGTTCCAGCTGCTCTGGCACAGGCCCCAAGAGCCCTGCCCATTTGCTCCCTGACTTTTCTGGCTGTTCCACCCCCCTCCCCCGCCCCCCCGTTTGCACAGGGTCTGTTATAGAAAGTGAGGATGCTTAATGAATGCTTATTGATAATGGAAACAGTCTTTGGAGTACTTTTAGCTCTTGGCTTGGCTCTGGGACCCCAGGCCTCAAACTAACCAGCCAACAGTAACTGAGCAACTTCAGATCCTTTTTGGGACGGAACAATTATAAATTCTGAAAATATGTACACATCGATTGCACACCTACTGGGTGTGAGGTTTGTGCTCTGAGGCCACCATACACCTTGGAGTGCTTTCTCAAAAGTTGAGAGTGGGGAAAGGGAGGGAACAACTTTTGATCTTCACCACTCTACACGTTTTAGCTTTAATATTTTCTCTACTCAGTTGAAAGAGCTCTCCTTGGTTGCAGTGAATGGGCGTGAAACAATGCCACATACCTAACAGCCAAAAGAGATGTTTAGGCTGGGGGGAGGCTTAAGAGAGACAGGGCATTCTGGCTATCTTCCAGTGCCTAGAGGGCTGCCATGTGGAAGCAGAGTGGTTGTGCTGTGGGTCCAGGAGCAGAAGTGGGACCATTGAGTGTAAATTATAGGGAAGCAGATCCAAGGAAGAGTTTGACGGCAGGCAGCCATGCCTTTTCCCTTCCCTGAAATTTGGATACTTATCACCCCTAGGTACTATCCTCTTCCCTCCCTCAGGGACAAACTATGTGCCCACTTCCTAGTCACAAGTTTTTCCTACCTGTCAGGGTCCTTGGGACTAGGAAGGACCACATCACTTTCATTTTCTTCCTTGTTCTCCAAAGATGGTGAAGCTGAAGATCTTCCAACTTCAGGAATCCTGGCCATACCCTCTCTCCCTAGGAGCAAGCTTCCTTTATTCTCTAGGGCTCTGACCTGGACTCCAAGATAAATATTTAATGTAGAGGTTGCTGCTGAGCTGACAAAGGTCCCAACTTCCTGTTTGTCACAAAGGGAGGTGGCAGCCATCGGCAAGGAGCTGAGGACTGGCTACCAGTTTCATCACTATGGGAATAGGGAGTCCAATAAACAGCTTTGCAGGAGGAGGCGGGACAGACCCAGGTGGAGACCTGAGCCTTTTTCCAAAGCTGCTTTGACTTCTGCCTGTCTCATTAGGCCCCTGTTCTGCTGGGCTTACCACCTTCTCTCTCAGGTCAGAACCTGCTTTGCCTTGGCACCCGTGGAAAACACAGCCTTAGGCTATTTGCTTAGACAAAGGAGCGTCTATGACGAGATCCCTCCATTGTGTTCCGTGGTGCCCATCTGACCTCATAGAAGAGAGGATGAGAGATTGGTGGGAGCATAGGGCAAGAAAGGCATAAGGAACCTTGACTGACTCCTTTTCTGCCCATATTTAGGGAGAAAAATTCCTCTTCTTTGAAATCTGTGACATGAAGGGAAAAAAAGTAGCAAGGTCCAGAGATTCAGCTAAGAACCAGGTGTCTGATTTCTCACCTCCTCCCTCTAGCTTCAGCTCTACTTGCTGCTGGCCTAGCTCCACAGCTGGCATCTTTCTAGGGAGAGACTGAGGATAGGGAAGGTTGTCCTAGATAACATTAGCTGTTGTCAACAACAGAGCAGATTCCTTTCATCCCAATGTGCTATCTCCTCGGCATGACTCCCTTATCATTGAACAGGGACCTCCCTCCCTGTGAGTCTGCCTCTTCTCCACCTCTGGCACTGCCTTTTGTCAGGGGGCTGCCTCTGCCTTCTCAGGGCCACCTGAGCCACAGTAAACACAGTTATATAACTGCTCTGTTTCCCTAGCAATCTGATCCCAGTCACCAGTATTCCATCCCCCACCTCCCCACCTCTTAGGCTGCCAACTTTTGTTCTGTGGATTATCCCCCAATAGCACCCATGTCAACAGAAGTCTGTCCATTCTCACCACTCTAAAGGACCATTAGCCAACAGACTACCAATAAAGGTTGTGGCTCTTCACACGGAGGGGAAGAGGGTGGCTGTTCATACAGAAATGCAGGTCACTTGGAAAACCAACCTCTGTCACCAGAGGAAGGATGAATGGAAAGAGCACTTAAGTAGCTTTTTTTGTAATCAGGAAGGCTAGGTGAGTGCGATAGAGCAGAGAATTCAGTTTCATTTCTCAAATGGGAAAAGGGAAGCAAGGGATTCCAGAAGACATAAGACATGAACCTGGACTCTCATTTCTTGAGAAGTGTCTTTATTCAGTGCTGGAGTCTGGCAATCATGTCACACTGCTGAGCTCCCCCCTGAGCAGCCAAGTGGCTCCCCAGCTCTGTGCCTCAGTACCCCATACTAAATAAAGGAAGGGCATCAGCCCTTCCTTACCTTCTCCTCCCCAGGGATGAACTCTGGCATATTCTTCACTTAGGCTTTGAGCTGGTTTCTCATTTGTGCTCTCAGAAGAGTGTTTTCTTCCTGCCAGGGGAACTGAGCAAGCAGATGATAATGGGTTAGGAAAGGAAGCATTGTCCCTTTGGAGGGGTTTGGTCTTCTCAGAAGGGGAGATGACGAACTGATATAGTGAGGAACTGAAATCAAGTCGCACAAGACACGCCAGCACAAATATGGACTGTTTCATCCCCTGGGCTCCTTCCCTTTCTCCTGGGTCCTCCCCTGATTCCAGCACCTGCTTGGGTTGCCAGCCAAGTTCTACTGATGCCCCTTGTCTGTGTCAGCCACTCATGGGAACAGGAGCAGGCAGAAGAAGAAAAAGCTATTCCCAAGCCTGGCCCATCTGGAATCCAAGTTTTTTTGGTACAGTCACTGTGAAGTGAAGGATCTCTGAGGCCAAGTATGGCAGTGTTGGGCCAGCCAAGATAAGTGAGTGGAAACCTACAGGAATAGAGTATGAGGCTTTCAGGCCTGTTTCGCACAGATCTTTCCATAGCATTCGCATGATGTAACAGGCATCTATTCAGGGTTCTCAGAGTCAATCAAATCCAAACCGTGAAGGCTGTGAGAGAGTTCAGCCTTTTGCCCAATTTATCTAGTCTATGCTCAAGGAAGTCTTTACACTGACATCACATCAACGACTGTTCTCTCTCTTCCTCTTTTTATAGATGAGCAAACAAGCACAATGTGCAGATGAGTTGTCTTTCAGAAGAACTGAACTGTATGAACTACTTTTAGTTCTCAGGAAAGACGGAAAGAGCAAGTGGCTGTCAGCTCTTTAGAGAGTAGATTTTATACAAGAAGGATAAATGAGAGATGACCCCAGAGGGAAAACCCAGCCAAGTCAACTCAGCCACAAAGAAGGGCACAGAACCAGGAGTTGGAAAATTAGGTCTGCATCATCCTTCTTTCCTAGCTCAGGTATACTGAGATAAGTAAGATAAGAGGGCTGATGTGTTGACCAGTGGATACCATGAGGTAGTGCTTTGGCCTTCGAACAAAGAATAACTTTGTCTCCTCATCTTCTCGAATTCTGTGATGAACCTTCTCCTTAACTGCATCAACATTAAAAAAGGCCATCTAATTGACCATTAAATTGTTAATCCCCTGTACCAAAATGAAACATACTTTCTTTCCAAAATCTGAAAATTGTGGTAAGAAGCAAAAAGTGAGACCATGCGATTACATGTGCCGGGCAAGAGAGTGGGGATTAGATCTAGATATAGTGAGAGATAAATATGAATTTCATTTGAGTCATTAACTACCAGGCTTTTAAATAGTTTTCACAATGCTGGAAATAAGGAGAAATATAATTCTCGTATTTAAATAGATTCTCATTTTACTGAAGTTTTAAGTGAGGTATAAGGACATTGCTAAGTCAGGATGCTGTTTGGATAACAAGGAATCTAAAATGCATACTCAGCTTATTTGAAATTAGAAGGCTGGGCTCATTTTCTGCCCTGTAAACTGCACGGTGGCCCTTAATGTAACTAAGGAAAAACTTACTTAGGCCCTGCAGTCCTGGATGAAGACTTCCTACCTCTATTGCTGTAGCTGGTAGAATTCCCTCACTGGCACATTTTCCTCTCCAGGCCCCCGAGCGCTTTCCCAGTGCTCCACTTGCCCAGAGGAGGCTATTTTCCTTGTGTATCCACAGCACCTCAGGTCGTTCCCACTTTCCAGATGAATCATAAGGCTGGTCTGGCACTTCCTTTTCTTGGTAGTCCTAACTCCACCTTTAATTCCTCTCTGGTTTCTTTGACTTCTTCCAAGTTGGAATTCATCCGTGTCTATTGTTAGGATCATGCAGAGTTATTAAGTTACTATAATAAAAAATTTATTTTTATCCTTTGTAAAGGCTGTTAAGTTTACTGAAATACCTTTCTTCCTTTTTCTCAAGTAGCGGCCTCTGCTGGAGAAGTGACAAAAGGAAGTTGAACTTGAGCATGAGTTAGTGGTGGGCAAAATGCCAGGGAGGCCAGGGGCAAGGAAGTGGATTCTAAGTAGGGAGTAATAGAAGCACCACTGCACTGTCAAAGTCAATTTAAAAATAAAGGGCTGGAGAGATGGAGGAAAGAGGTACTTTTTATTGTGATGGAATCTCCTCCCTTGAGAGGGGAATTCCTTGACATTGTCAGGAGTCAGATCAGACCAGACATCAAAAATCAGGCTTTCCCTTGACTTCTGCAATTTTTAAATGGGTGAGAGCCAAATATCAATGTCTCTACCAGGAAATAAAGACAAGGGAGCCAATAACATTATCATTTAATTTTAAGGGTTTTTCTTTCTTTACCTTACAGATGACTTTCAATTTACAGTAAGAAAGTTCTAACAACTTCATTTCTTGTTCACAAAAAAAAACTTATTAAATGATTTCTGCCAATAAATCACATTGCCACCATTTTCTTTAACATAACCCAAAGCAATAAAAAGCAGGTAAACTCTAAGCACTAGCAAATAATCCAGCATTCAGAAAACGTTGAAAAAAAAATTGTACCACCAACTAGTTTTATGAGTCTGACTACCTCATTTAGGAAGCAAAGCCAGTATCCTTTCTTGGGAAATGTCTGTGGACATTTTTATTAGGAAATATAGCTATTGGTCACAGTGTACTGAGAAAAGACAAGTGTTCATGATAGCATCTTCAAAAAGTGCTTTGACAAATATTGCCTCAGAATCTGTGGCAGGCCTCCTCCTTACTGCATGCACTTCACTGTAACACGCAAAAACAAAAAAAGTTATTTGGAGACAGTTGTGTCACAAGAGTGAAGGGAAAGTGGGCAAGAGCTCACAGCAGGGTATTGTGTATGGCCCTTACTTTAGAGCTGCCCAGAGGGATGTTCCATGTCCATGTCCTTGTTTCTTAATCTTAAGCCACTTAGACTTGTCGGGAGGGGAGAGAAGAGAAGATGCTAAGGCTAGCCATAACCCCGTCTCAAACAAAGGTGTTATTTAGCAAGTCTTGCCACGGTTGCTGAGGCATGAGGCCAAGGCCTCCTGGGAGGGAATATACTCTCCAGTATCATCTTTACCTTGGTGGCTGCATAGATGAAGGCAGCTGACACTGACCCCATTCACTTCTGTCGGCTAGATACAGGCAGGTCAGGTCACAAATCTCAATGTAATGTAGGTTCCCTGTTTCATGCTCTGTCATTGGCACAGAGCTCTATTGTTAATACAGTTCTCTGCTCTTACTCAAGATAAGAGTAACAACCCTGTTTTTCTACTATACAACTTTCTTCCTCCACACGTATTTACTCTTTCTTATGGCCTTCCTATGTGTGTTTGAACACAGAAATGCTGAAAAGGGACTGTGGCAATCCAAACACTCCTCAATCTACTGCTGGAACTTTCTAGGTTGCCTTTTACTCCCCCCTGGCAGCAGATTCCAGAAAAGATGTGGACTGAGTGCCAGACAAGGTGGAACCCATGGTTATAACCACAAACGATTGTAGGCAATTGGAGCCTCATGCCTACAACTTGGGCTCTGGGTTCTCCCTCCCTCTGAAATCTCTGCTGAACGATGCTTTTAAAGAAACTTGGGTTCCACTGTTACTGCAACAAACAGAGTAAATACTAGGGATTCTAGAATGGTATCTCAACAAGTCTATATGGGATAAGAAATCTGTTTTTAATACAAAGACCAGAGACAAAATTCTGATAATTAGCAAAAGAAAAACCATGATTCAATAAATCTGGGGCAGTTTAACTGATTTAGCTGATTGGCCACCCAAATTGGTCAGGATGAACTTCATTCTCAAGAGCTTGTGCTTTATATTTATAGATATGGTACAGTCAAAACTTCTGGAGATCAGCTATAATATTTACATAAAACAGGAGGGCAGAGGGAACAGATTTCAGCCTGACTCATTCTGAGAGGCTGGAGAGACTCTTGGGTAATGACCATGAACTGCATACATGTGGGCCCAGCTGTATGCCATGTAGACATGGTTTATTTTTCTTGAAACCTCTTTGTCTTAAGAGAGCAGCTGCCTCAAACTTTGTTTTAAGAACTACTCAGAGAGGAGGAGCTAAGGGACAACACCAAGGCTTGAAGGGCCCCAAGTTATCCAATTTTAAGAAATCCTACTCTTGTTCCTCCATGACATTAGATAATATTATCCTGTTGACAAAACAAGTAAAGGCTTTTCTCTTTACATTTTGAACAATGTCAGGAAATCAGCCCCATGTTATCAGGATAAGAAAGCAAATCTTCGGTATTGAGAGAAAATTGCTTCGTCAAATTGCAACTGTTGATGGAGGAATAGAAAAGGCAACATAAATATAGATTAAAAGATATGGAAAATGCTGATATTCCTAGAAAGTCTGACTCTTCTATCCCTAGGCAAAGAGTCATATCAAGCCCCTCAGCTTGTGATAAGTAATTTTCACTTTGCTGGTCAATATCTAGTCACATAAGGACAGTAAATCAGCAATGTCTATTCCCAGAATTGTGTTACCTTGAAGTTTTAAGGAAAATGGAAGCTGTTTTTGTTTAACTTAAACACACACACACACACACACACGAAACATGCCTTGGCTTATTGTTCTTACTTTTGTTCCAAACATTCAGAACACAAAAGATTATAAAAGTATATTTTAAACTTCTTATAGGATTTTTTAAATTATTAAAAAAAGTCATCTGATTAATTTGAAATTTCATATGATGTGGCTGTAACCAAAACTGGGAAACCTGGTCCATGGGAAGTGTAATTTTCAAAATAGTATTTCAGAAAAGTTTACAAAAAAGTGCTCCTACATGTCTAGGGAAGTGATGTAAGATCTTTTTTTTTTCCCCCCCTTAGATGGGAGAAGTTGCAGAAATAGAAGGTCCTGTGGACCTTAATGTGAAGGAGAACAAGAGAACAGTTATTCTTAGTATCTTTAGAACACGCAGGGGGAAGACTTTAATAAAACAGAAGCGCTTTTGAAAACAGAGCTTTGACAGCAGTTTAAATACCTGTTTGCAGCCTCAGCAGCTACTTTTTTTTTTGGTCATTGTTCTAAATATCTCTATCAAACAACTTTTGCCAATTCATCTTTTTACAGATGTACGACTTATTGACAGCAATTAGAATAACTGGCTGTGCAACCCTACCCTTAATCAATGCGATTCTTCCATCACTGTTAACCCCCCTTTTCCTCCTCCCTCCCACCCCTAGTAACCACTAATAAACTTTGGTCTCTGTACATTTGCCTTTTCTTGTCTTTTTACATAAGTGAGGTCATACAATATTCGTCTTTTTGTGATTGGCTTATTTCGTTCAGCATGTCGTCTTCAAGCTCCATCCATACTGTAGCATGCATCAAGACTTCATTTTTCCTGAGATTTAGTTCCTTGGTTTGGAGGTTTAGGGTCGTGATTTCATGGGACATCCCAGTTAATTGGCCTAATAACGTGTTTAGTGCCTCTGTTCTACCTCCTAGTTCATTGTACAGTACCTGGGGTCTTAAAAGCTTGCAAGTGGCTATCCAAGGCACAACAATTGGTCTCTATTCACCTGGAGCAACAGCGGAAGGAGAGTCAAGAATAGGAGGAGGATATGGAATGTGTGGCTAATTACCTCCATGAACAACTGCCTCCTTTGCCATGAAACCAGAAGAACTGGATGGTGCCTGGCTAACATTTTGATCAAAGATTCCATAGAAGAATCCTGATCAAAAGGGAGAAAATGCAGAACAGAATTTCAGATTCTCATGGACTCCAGACTTTCTGGTGCCATGGAAGATGGAAGAACCCCTGAAACTATTGCTCCGAGATAATCTTTAAACCTTAAACCAAAAATATCCCCTGAAGTCATCTTAAAACTGAACAAGTTTAGCTTAACTAGTAAAAAAAAGTCTGCCTTGGGCATTATACTCTGTTAAGAACTATCTATATGGGATCAGACTGATAACAGCAATTGGAAAGATTAGATAGGAACCTTAAGGGACAGTGAGTTTATGTTAATGAGGGTGAAACAACTCAGAAACGGAGGGTGAGAATGGCTGCACAACTTGAAGAACGTAATCGATGTCACTAAATCGTACATAGAGAAACTGTTAATTAGGTGTATGTTTTTCTGTGTATATTCTCAGTAACAACAACAAAATAAACGAAATTTAGGGAAAAAAAGGTATCTGCTTGCTTGAAATGATGGCTCCAGGCAGGGAAAAACAGTCCTAGAGCAAATCCAGGGCAGGCATCCAGCCTCCTTCTGAGCTACTGTTTAGATTAAAACATTAAAAATGTTAAAATTCTCCAATGAAGTCTAAAGTGAAGAAAAAGCAGTTATTACAATGTATTCCTATAGTTCGCACCTTCTAAACTACTTTGAGTCATTGGTGTAAATGAATACCTAGGTACATTAATTGAGAGTCTCATTTTAAGAAACGTATTCATGCCATTCAGATACACTTACCACACAATTTCCTAAATTGTGGAAATACATACCCTAGCTTTCTACCAAACCAAAACCAAACCCGCTGCCGTCGAGTCAATTCCAACTCATAGCAACCCTATAGGATAGAGTAGAACTGCTCCACAGAGTTTCCAAGAAACACCTGGTGGACCTGAACTGCTGATTTTTTGGTTAGCAGCCATAGCACTTAACCACTACGCCACCAGGGTTTTCCACAGAACATAAGAAATACCTTTACCTTTAGAAGTCAATAGAATTTTCATACCTAGCTTCCTTTAAGAGCTGTTGTTGTTCTATCTTAAACTCACTCAGATTTTCTTGGATCATGACTTCTTACTTCTCTGCTGATGCCTCAACACTACAGAGGGTACTTGTAAAAAACACCCTTTTGCAAAGCTTCCATCAAAGAAGCTTGCTTTATCATACTACAACTTTTAGAGACTATAATGAAGACATTCCTAAATAATCACCCTTTTTACTAGCAAAATATTATTTTTTGCTTATAAAGATTTGTAATAACTTTCACTATGTCTTGCTGACTTAGAGTGTTAAGAATGGTTTTTACCTGTGGATTGTGTATGTCTAGCAATAGCCCCAATGAAAGGAGAAAGGGATAAGAGATTCTCATTTCTAAAATCTGTCATTGAGGACTGACTTTCTTATTAGGTGAGATTTCTAAAGACACCAATCTTTTCTAATACTGGGATGAGGGTGTGAGGAGTATGAGGCTTGTCCAGGCGAATAACCTCTCTGAGTAAAGACAGATAATCAAGACTTTTTCTCCATTCTTTATAGGTTTTGCTCACAACCCAGTAAGAGATTCTTATCTCCTTCCACAATATCCTTCCTATCTTTTTATTAACAAAGCAATTCATGCCACCAGATTCCAATTCCCAAAAGTGCTTTGATCTCTGTCATAAAAATTGGAAACTGCTAGCAAAAGGTATAGGAAAACAGAGGTAGACTGGCTAAATCTTCGATCTTCTAATAAAAATTATGTTTTTTTGAGAAAGGTTTCTAGTTTCCTTGAAGGTCTCAACATGAAGCACTACTGTCTGAGATACTTGCTTCAATGCTGGCACCCCACATCCCCAATGACATCAAGGAATTCCATAAATTTGCACTCCCATGCTTTGATGCAGTTGTGTGCCCAGACATGCACGTTCATTGCAGAGCTGACCAATGAATCTGGCGCCCGTGCTCAGTCTAAACCAAAAATGGGAACCTAAGGATCTCCAAAATTTCCTTAAGTAGTTGGTAGTGACTTGAAAAACAAACTAAGGGAAGATTTTTCAAATACTATATATGAATACTCGCTTTGGTATTCCAAAATATGCCAATGACATATATAGTTCAACCTAATGAGTGTTAAAAGATGGAGAAACATCCTAGTGGTTGATGAAGAAGACAGGAAATCCTCACTTATCCCAGGCCCTTTGGCAAGACTTTCAATTCACATTGAGATCATCCCACCGTAGTGAGTCTTCATTGCCCCAGTTGATTTCAGGAAAACTGACACAGAAAAACAGAAGGATGATGGGGAGAATGGCTACAATTGCTGATGCAATAGCATAGAAGGACGTAAATACTTCTTGCTGTCTAAGGTTCTGCTGAGGGCATTATAAAATATTTAGAAATGTAACTTCGTTTGCAGATGGGGTAAGTCACCTGGTGTTCAAAATTGAAAGCAAAAGAATCTGTCATCAGCTAAAGCTTTTTGAAACTTTCTCCTCCAAAATTCTACAGGTGTTTTCAAATTATGCCCATGGTTAGATGGATAAGGTTTAAGTAATTCTAAGAAAACTCCTCATTACTATTTTTTATTGACTTTACTAGAACACATTAAAAGGAATGGAGAGTCCAGAAGAAAGTAGGTTATTATGGTAAACATTTCCCTTGGCCCTTAGAATCACTAGGTTTGGGGTTATTCAGGTAGAAGTGCTACCCTAATCAGGTTTTCCACAGGTTTAGCCACTGAATCTAAGAGACCTTCTTCAATGGCAGCTAGGCAGAAAGAAAAAAAAGAGAAAAGAAAACAACAACAACAAACCTCTAGCATGTGAAAAGTTATTCATCTTAAATCAAAGATGTTACCTTCCAAAAAACCAGGAGTAAAGGTTAATCAGTTCAAGCCAGAAACCCCAGGTTGAGGTTTCTAAGGCCCTTTTATTAGGGGAAGGTCATCTTTATAGCACAAGACTTCATATATGTATCAACAACAGTCAGATCATTTTCTAAAAATCAGGCTAAAAGAGAAAAACAATACAGATGTACTTTTTATATGTACTGAAGATAAATTAAAAGAATTTATAAAATGGTCACCTTTCTTACAGAATAAACGCAGACTGCATTATGAACGCACCTCCAGGTTTAAGTTGCTTAAGTTTGTTTTGTTTTGTTTTCCAATAATAAATAAATAAAATTTGTTCTTAAGTTTTGAATCCACCCGTGTCACAGCAGGCCTCTAACCACTACTGAGTTTTCTTCCCGGGGGCACTCCTGTGTGCAGCGTTTGGATGTACAGGGGTTACCAATTTCACTGGCCCATCAGTGTGTACACTATCTTTTCGGGGTGGCATTCGCTCATTAATTCGGTCCAGACCTCGGGCTTCTTCAAAACTCCGGATCTTGTGCTGAAGCGAAAACCCTCTGATGGCTAGAGAAAAACAGGAAAGGAGGGAGGGGACCTCAATTAGGCAGCAAAATGACAAACTTATAGATGTTTCTTAGCATACAACAACCAACCTCCTACAGAAAAACATAGAAGGGTGGCTAAGGAGCACATGCCTGGAGAAGTAATGGGCATATATTTGATTGAATTAGCTTCGTCTGAAGCTACTATTTCCTTAAGGCCCCCAAACAGCTGAAACTGTGAAAGGAATTTGCATAAAAGCTCAATATGGTTAGTCATGGCAGAAGTATACTGACAAAAAGCTACAAAGTTCTTATTAGCCTCAAAACATTTGAGAAAGAGGTTCTTTTACCAGCCAGAAACATGCTCAATGCTAGGAAAAAAGGCAGCACGAGAATACTACAAGTTAAACCAGAGCAGTTACTTTAAGCACAGACACCACATTGACCACAAAAAAGTAACAAAGTTAACAAAAAAGTAACAAAAAACTGTTCAAAAGGACAGTTTTTTTTAATCTTGCACAACCAAGAGCTGAACGTAAGTTAAAAGCCATTGAAATAGCTTCTAGGTATTTTCCTACTAATTCAATTTTTGTATGGTCAAGGAAAGACATTCACATTTTGAACCACCTTCCCTAATAAGACAATTAAATTTATAACACAGGTTTATCCATGTCAATAGTTTTCATCCATAAATTTATAGATAAGCTGTTATTTAAAATCGGTTTCCACAGAAACAAAAATAATTTAGCTTGACCACCTTAGGGCAACCTCAGAAATGAATCAAACTAGATTTCTGTCTACTATTGCCTTTACTCTTGATGTCCTTTAGAATCATTAGATAGAGATTGACCTGTTTGAATCTTTTGCAATCAAATGGACGTCTCTTGCACATGGAAAGGATTTAGAATTAAACTACTCGACCCCTCATGACCAGTTGCTTAAGCTTCAGCTGCAGCATTAAAACTGACAGAGCCCAGAAAGGACCCTAGCCCCATGAGGTCATTTACATTAATACAAACGTAGTACACAAAGGAAATACTTGCTTTGTGAGCACGCCTAGAAACATCTATGCCTTTTCTCACTGTTACAGTTCTGGTGATGCAATAATAAAAGATTTCAAACTGTTGATAAAGCTTTTTAAAACTAGTAGACAGACACAGGACCACATCTATCAGAGGAGTATGGCCATACCTTCCCGGGCCTCTACCGCTTCTACTGTGGCTGTAAGAGGGCAGGAGCAGTGGCATGCAAAAATGAAGACAGAAAACGAGTGAGTAAACCACCAGCACTGCTGCCAGCACAGACATCCCGGGGCCCCACCTTTTAGCCTATCCCCACCCATGATAAAAATCCACTAAAGATGTCAGAGGATTACTGCAAGAAACTGAATTGGGGTGGAATAGGAGGTAAGGAGAGTTTCTAAAGTTTCTAACACTTCTGGTGGCATGGGAACACTTTAGCTAAAAGTACCTATAGCTAAGACACTGGGTCAGTGAAGCTGATTAGAAGAAACAAAGAATTATGTTGCTTTCCTTACTTTAAATAGCCAGTAGCTAATTTATGTCTTGATATGTACATATCAAAATAACTTATCAAATCAAATAATTTAAGATCACCACCATTCTTTAGTTTATAATAGCTCACATGGTATTAAATGAGCTGCTGCCGAGTCCTATTTTTTAAAAAAAGAACTTATTTAAAACTACTTCTTACTGCTTTCAAGCAACTTAGGTAGGGCCCAGCTTTCTTTTTTAATTATTAAAAAAAAAAAACAAAAAACAAAAACAAAACAAACAAAAAAAAAACAACTAGCCTTGAATAACAGAAGGCATTTGGAAGGAGAGAAAAATGGGTTACAAGTGAGGGTTATTTCTTAGCAGGGGGTTGAGCACTAAACTGGCAAAGGCATTAAAAAAACCAAACCAAACCCGTCGCCATTGAGTCGACTGTGACTCATAGCGACCCTATAGGGCAGAGGTGAACTGTCCCACAGTTTCCAAGGCTGTAATCTTTATGGAAGCAGACTGCCGCATCTGTCTCCCGTGGAGCAGCTGGTGAGTTCGAACATCTGACTTTTCAGTAAGCAACAGCAATCTTAAGCACTGTGCCACCAGGGCTCCTTGGCAATTCCAGACGCAACTTCATGTACCATCTGGGAGTAGAGATAAAGCAGGGGCTGACATTTCCAGCCCATATGGCTTCCATTCACTATGTGAGAGAGCAGATCAATTACTAAGAAGGCCCTGTTCTCCCTCAGAGTGATGGAAAAGGAGGCAATTTAAAAATCAGCACTGACAGGTAAAACTTTCTTGCATCTTGTTTTTCAGACAGTAAAACCCTAATATATGAAAAGGTTATAGGTTGTAGCAAGAAAGATCTCTTAGGAGAACCCTGTCAGTTCCTCCAATACCAGTTTTCTTAAAGCAGGCAGGGAAGAATAATGAGCAGAACTGTTGGCTCTTCCTACCTTGATATATCAGTGTAAGAGGAGAAACTGGTAAGAACTGAAAAGTTAACTTCCTAACACAATGTGGAAAATGGATACTTGGCA
The DNA here is from genome assembly GCF_000243295.1 of Trichechus manatus latirostris. Taxonomy (NCBI): domain Eukaryota; kingdom Metazoa; phylum Chordata; class Mammalia; order Sirenia; family Trichechidae; genus Trichechus; species Trichechus manatus. The sequence goes on along the minus strand of NW_004444026.1, from coordinate 8,975,367 downwards.
ATAACTTATCAAGTGCCTACATTTGCCAACCACACGTAAGCATATATTAAAGCAATGTCACACCCTCTCTAATCTCGAATGGAAAAATACACTTCACAGGAAAACCACCGTGCATTCTGACAGTACATCACAGACGCTACTGTTAGGAAGTGGGAGAACAAAGCATTGCCTGAAATTGTATACAGAGTGTTGATCTAATTAGAGTTTAAAAGCTATGTGGTAAAATGTGTACTAGCATTACATTGTTCTGAGGCCCTCCTAGAATTGCTTTTTGCAATGGGGGTGATATGTATGACATCAGCCTGCACTGAGGAATACTATAAAAAAAAGTCATATAAAATTGAGCAACTGACTTTTTTTCTCTTTTTAACATCTTAAATGAGATATAATTCACATACCCTAAAATTCACCTGTTTAAAGTGTACAATTCAATGGTTTTAGTATATTTACAGAATTGTGCAATGATCATCACAAGCTATGTTTAGAACATTTTCCATCACCTTAAAAAGAAACTCCTAGCCACCAGCAGTCACTTCCCATCTCTGTCCCTTACTGCCCCCACCCTCAACCCTGATCAACCACTAATCTACTTTCTGTCTCTATAGATTTGACTATCCTGGACATTTCAGATAAATGGAATCATATAATACATGATCCTTTGTAACTGGTTTCTTTCACTTAGCATATTGTTTTCAAGGTTCATTCATGTTGAAGCATGTATCAGTACTTCATTCTTTTTTATGGCTGGATAATATTCCATTGTATAGACTATTGAATTTTGTTTATCCATTCATCCGCTGGGTTATCTCTACTTTTTAGCTATTATGAAGAAATGCTGCCATGAACATCTGCATACAAAAACCTGCGGACATGTTTTTATTTTTCTGGGGTGTATAACTCAGAGTGGAATTGCTGGGTCATATGGTAACTATGTTTAATAGTTTGAGAAACTGCCAGACTGTTTTCCAAAGTGGTTGCACCATTTTACACACCTACAAGTGCATAGGGTCCCAATTTTTCCACATTCTTGCCAACACTTGTTATTATCTGTGTTTTTTATCATAACCACCTGAGTGGCTATGAAGTGGTATCTCAATGTGGTTTTGATTTGCATTTCCCTAACGGTTAATGGCGGGAGAAAGATGTGGCAGTCTGCTTCTATAAAGATTATAGCCTTGGAAACCCTATGGGGGCAGCTCTAGTCTGTCCTATAAAGTTGCTATGAATCGGAATCTACACCATGGCAATGGGTTTAATGGTTAATGATGGAGTCCCTGAGTGGTGCAAACTGTTAAGCCCTTGACTACTAGCCAAAAGGTTGGTGACTTGAACCCACCCAGAGGTGCATCAGGAGGCAGGCTTGGCGATCTGCTTCTGAAAGGTCATAGCCTTGAAAAACCCTAGGGAACAGTTCTACTCTGCACACATGGGGTCACCATTAGTTGGAATCAACTTGATGGTAACTACTAACAACAACAACAATGGCTAATGATGCTTATGGCCATTTGTAATGTAAGTCTTATTTGGAAAAATGTCCATTCAAATCATTTATCCATGTTTTAATTGGGTTATTTGTCTTTTTATTATTCAGCTGTAAAAGCTCTTTACATATTCCTGATACCAGTCCCTTATCAGATATATGATTTGCAAATATTTTCTCCCATTCTGTGCACTACCTTTTCACTTTCTTTCTTTTTTTTTTTTAATTGTACTTCAGGTGAAGGCTTACAGAACAAATAGTTTCTCATGAAACAGTAGTACACGTATTGTTTTATGACATTGGTTAACAATCCCACAACATGTCAACC
>NW_004444026.1:8961176-8971928 GCF_000243295.1 Trichechus manatus latirostris | reverse complement strand
TGAAAACAGAAGGTAGACCAAGAATTAAAAACAAACACATCCCCAAATAACATGTCTATAAAATACTCTGTTACTTATCCCAGATTTACAAATTTGCAGATTTGCAGTTTCAAAGGTCTAGAAAAACAGTGGTTTTATTTTAAAACAACAACTTTGTGGATCACCAAGTTTTCAAAACTTTTCAAATTAAGTGTGCTATAGGACATTTTTTTTTCCTTTATCCAGATTACTTCTTTATTACCCTAAAGTACCCTTGTTGGAGCTTGCATGCACTGCTCTCAGAGTATCTTACGTGACTAATTACCAAGCAAAGCAATGATAGAAAAGTATTTTGCTTACTAAAAACAGCACATTTGAGAGAAAGAACTCAATCTGAAAGAGTTTACCGTTCCTTTCTATGCAACTACAGAAACTTAGAAAATAAATTATATACTTCCGAAGAGAAAATGCTCATTCTCCCTTCTAAATAGCTAAACTCAACTTTCTGGTTTTCAATTTGGAAAAGAAGGAGGAATTCAATCCTATAAAAAGGAAAGAATGAGCTTGTTCCTATTAGTCAATAGCAGTGAAATTTCCACAAAAAGCAAAGGATTCCTGTAAGTGGCAGAATGGCACAGGAAAAAAAAAAAAACCAAAGACAATTTAATAAAAGGGACAGAAAAAGCAGTGAAACATTAGTTTAAGATATTAATGCTTCAACTCCAGTTTTCATGCCTAGGACTATTCACCCAATGATATAATCTTAAATTTCCTCTCCTTGTTTGACCAGATCTATGTTTATTCTGACAAACAGCAATCTTTTCATTCCAGGATTCTATAAAGCCCTCTCCTTAGAAGTCAGCTCCTGCATCATTTTTAGAACTGATCTGGCTGAAGAGGTGATTGTGGCACTGGAGTAGAGTATGGCTGCAGGCTACCTCTCTGATTGAAAACTCTAACAACAACAAAATGTTTTAATTAAGGTATAAAACATATACAAATAAGGCAAATAGTGTGCACAAATATGAAGTATACAAGTGGATACATTTTTATATATGTATACATACTTTTAACTATAATCCAGATCAAGATATAGAACATTGCCAGCACTCCAGAAGTTCCTTGTGCCCTTTCCCAGTCAATATTCATCCACCAGAGGAATCACCATCTGACTTCTACACCATTGATTAGTTTGCTTGTTCTTGAACATCATATAAATTAGACAGTCTGTGCTCTTTTGTGTCTGGCTTCTACAGTTCACTGCAATGTCTGTGAGATTCATTTATGTTGTTGTATGTATCCATAATGTGTTTTTTTTTTTTAAATAGCTGAGTAGTATTCCATTGCATAAATATAACACAATTTATCTATTTTCCTATTGAGTCGTTTGGTTTTTTTTCCAATTTGGGATTATTATGAATAAAGCTACAGTGAATATTCGTATACAGATCCTTTGGTGGACATACGCACTAATTTCTCTTGGCTATATACCAGGTGTGGAATTGCTGGGTTATAGAGTAGGTACATGTTTAGCTTTATTGCTCAACAGTTTTCCAAAGTGGTTAAACCAATTTACAAGCCCATCATCGGTGTATGACAGTTCCAGTTCTCTGCATCCTCACCAACTCTAGGTATTGTCAGACTTTTACATTTTATCCATTCTAGTGGATATGTAGTGGTATCTCACTGTGGTTTTAATAGCCACTTCTCAGATGAGTAACTATATTAAGCACCTTTTCATATACTTATTGGTCGTTTTGATATCCTCTTTTGTGAAGTGCCTGTTAATGTCTTTTGACCATTTTTTTTATCGGTGGTTTGTCTTTTCTTGTCGCATTGTAGGAGTTCTTTATATATTATGAATACAAGTTCTTTGTCAGATTTGTGTATTGCAAAAATCTTCTCCCAGTTTGTGGCTTGTCTTTTCCCTCTTAATCATGTTTATTTTTGTGAACAGAAGTTCTTAATTTAATGAAATCCAATTTATTTTTTTTTCTTTTAAGTTAATACTTTTTATGTCCTATTTAAGGGCTCTCTGTCTATTCCAGTAACTATTTGCCATACTTGCTTCTAGAAATTCTATTGTTTTACCTTTTACATTTAGGTTATAATCAATTTTGAATTAATTTTTTATGTATAGAGGGAGGTAAAGGCCAAGATTCATTTTTCCCCATATGGACATCCAACTGCTCCAGTATCATTTACTGAAAGAAGCTCCAATTTTTAATTTACATTGACTGTCAGATAACAGGAGAACACCTTCCAAGAAAGGAGCATTTCTCATACTCACCTGTCTGAATAGTCTGCTTTCCTCCTGAGAGGACACCCAGAGGGAGTGTACCTGTAGGAGTCAGGCCCTTGAGAGTCAGCACACTCTCACTCTCTTCCCTGCAAAGGAAGATCAAAGCCCTGGATTAATGCCAGGGAGCCCACCATTCAGCAATTCAAAAAAATACTTGAAGGAAGTTAACAAAAAAATCACAGAGACAGAAGATCTTCCTACTCTCTATCCCTTCCCTGACTCAAAGGATGTATTCTGTAAATATTCCAATTATAAACAATCAGCCAGTTCTTGCTTTTCAGTAAGAAGCACTTAGTAGTCACGTACTTTCCTAATGTTTCCCATATATTATCCCATTTAATCCTTCTAAAACCTGGAGGTTGGTTCTATCATTATCTCTATTTTACAGATGAGAAAACTGAGGCATAGAGGTTAAGCCCAAGATACACAGCTAAGAAAAGGCAGCAGAGCCAGGATTTGAACAAGGTAATCTGGCTCCAACATCTACACTAACCCACTACACTCACTACTTTAAGCTAGTACCAGTGAATGTTTGCCAGAACGTTTTCATCACTTTAACATGTAGGTCTGATTCAGTCTGCACTTGACATGAAGACTAGCAGTTCCAATCCCAAATTCCAACTTAAAAAAAAAAAAAAAAAACTGTTCTGAAATCAACTTCTAATTTACTCTCAAAACGCTTGTATTGAACACTGTAATGCCAGACTTTTCCTTACCGAAGAATTGAAAAGACTCGTGCCATCTTGCCAATGGCTCTGATTTTATTCTTGATGATCTCCTTACGAACTGTAGTGCCTCCTTAGAGAATACAAAGAATATGTAAGTTAAAGGAATGTGTTCACAGGGTAGTTTTTAAAAATGCAGGATGAAGTATCTTTCTTATTTAAGTTAAAGAAACTGTTGTTTTTTAAAAAAAGAAATCAAGGTCTAAATTTGTTTAAACAAACAAAAATCCCAGGAAGTTCTAAGGAATACGAGAAAAATAAACTTAGAAGAGAAAAAGGATGAAGTAAAAAATGGAGAGGGCACAAAAAAGACAGACTCGGTGGGTCTATCAGATATAGGAACCTACTTGTGGTTCTGAAATGTAGAACACAGCAAAGAATGAAATACACACACGTAAAGAAACCGCACACAAAGACAGTTGCTACCGCAAAGATCTCTTTTGAGAATGCTGTGGGTCACATTAGGATACAGGGTTTGGCCTGCCAAACAGCAAGTGACAATTTTTACTCTGTGTGCAAACTCAATGTACAGCTAGCTCTCCTGAAATTAGTGAGGGTTGCATTCATTCTTTAATCCTCACTTATATACTGATGAGTTATATTATAAACAAAACAAAACTTGTTGCCGTCAAGTCGATTCCAATTCCTAGTGACCCTACAGGACAGAGTAGAACTGCCCCACAGGGTTTCCAAGGCTGTAATCTTTACAGAAGAAGACTGCCACATCTTTATCCTACAGAGCAGTTGGTGGGTTTGAACCACCAACCTTTTGGTTAGCAGCCAATCACTTAACCATTGTGCCACCAGGGCTCCTTATTTTCTATTATACCAAACCAAACCCCCTGCCGTCGAGTCTATTCCGACTCATAGCTACCCTATAGATCAGAGTAGAACTGCCCCATAGAGTTTCCAAGGAGCACCTGGTGGATTCAAACTGCTGACCTTTGGTTAGCAGCCGTAGCTCTTAACCATCACGCCACCAGGGTTTCCACAGGCAGTATAAATTAAGAGGACGGGTAAGGTATTTTATAAAGTGATATCAAAAAAGTTAATGCAAGACTTTTTGTCCTTTTCTCATCTAAGATTCCGGAAATAGCCCACAAATGAGAAACCAAGATCCAGGCACGCACCAGGTGACGGCATTCAAAAGTCAGAAAAAGAAACACAGCCTCTCCTTCCTCACCCTCCAGCTCTCGGATACCCTGAGGGTTCATACGGCAGGTTCATATAAAACATTTACAGTAAAACAGAAAGGGAGGATGGAGAGTCTGTCTTGAATTATTCAACTACCAACTAAAAAGAGTCTAACTAATAGACGGCAGTGGTACAGGCAGTGAGTATTAAGCTCTTAGCACATTTTAGTTGGGTACCTTTCTTATAGCTTGAAATGTAGTGATCTTCAGGGAGAAGAGACACCAAGAAACAAGGAGATGAAATAGGAATATGAGAAGAAAGATTTAAAGTTACATGGAAGAGAAAAAAAAAATCAAAGTGAAATGCAATGAAAGAGGCAGGTTATCGTCTTTATTAGCTTCTAAGAGACACCCTTGGCATCATGATAGAATACTAAATTACAGATTTCTTATGGCAGTAGTTTTTGCCATTTCTTAAAAGTTTATAATTTTACATTAATTCATATTTATTACTATCCAACATTTTGCATCCCCACAGATCATGAAAATAAAACTAGGAAAAGAAAAAGATATTGTTTGTGGAATGAATGATGCTGAAAACAAGGAACAAAAACAAAGGACAGAATGAACAGCTTACAAATCTTAAGAATATGGTGCAACAATTCAGACTATCCTCAGTAAAAGTAATGGAATAACATACCTGTGAATTCAAAGAAAAAGAAATAAAACTTAAAGATGCATACTTTTTGCTTTTCTATCAAATTTTAGACCAGTTTGCTAAGTGACTGAAAACCACGCTAGTAAGATGATGCACTGACGGGCATGCTCAGAGAAGAATTCTGTCACGGTCACAGCTAGTCATAGGGAGATGATTACACACACTATAATCTCTCTCTACATCTGGCACAAGAATCCAAAGCACACGCTCTACTGGCAATAAGTTCTTTGTTTCACCTTTACAGAAAGGAAAATACTTTTTCATAATAGCAGAGAATTATTTTCTCATTTCTCCCAATTCCTTCCATTCAACAATATAAGAAATTGTTGAACTTCACTGTGGTTTTGAGAAGATAAGAGTAGAAAATAAGTAGCAGATAAGAGGGCAAGGTGCCCTTCTCAAGGACCACTAAAACCCTCAGTGTGTAACCAGTCAAAACTAGATATGAAAGCCAACACCACTTTTCAACTGAAAAATCCAAAAAAGCCAATGAAAATATCCTTAACTATTTAAAACAAAAAGTAGTTAAGTAGTCCAAGTCCTTTCCTCTACCCCTCCATCTGTGCCACCCAGAAGAAACAACTGTTTAAAAAACTAATCAGTTCTAGTCAAAGTCTTTCTGAACTTTTTATTTAAAAAACAAAAACAAAAACATGCTATACATGTTTGTTAGGCATTTGCTTTTTTTTTTTTCCTTAACTTTTCAAATAATTTCAAACTTACAGAAAAGTTGAAAGATTAGTACAAAGAACTATATATTCTTTATCCAAAATTCATCTACTTGATCTCTCTCTCTATATATATTATTCATATAATTTTTTCCCTGAAACATATGAGAGTAAGTTGTATGCATCAGGGCCCTTTATTACTGAATACATTAGTGTGTATTCTCACTGCTGGTACCACCACATAACACAGTATGTGGTTACCATACAACTACAGTACAGTTATCAACCTCTTTAAGTTTAATACTGACATAGTACTTTTATTTAATCTACTGTCTAGATTCCAGTCTTGTCAACTGACCCAATAAACTCCTTTCTACCTAACACTTCTCTTCTTTGCAGCAAAGGATCCGGTCTAGGATCACATATTGCAATCAGCCGTCACATCTCTTCAGTTTCCAGTTCTTCAGACATTTTTTTGTCTTTCATGGCATGGACATTTTTGAATAATATAGTCTCTCCATTCCCTGTCTTTTTGTTTAATAGAATGTTTCTCATTTGGGATTTCTTTGATGTTTTCTCATTAGTAGATTCGAGTTATGCATTCCTGGTTGGAATACTACATAAGCGACATGTCCTTCTCAGGGCATTATATCAGGAGGTACATCATGTGCATCTGTCCCTGGTTGGTGATGTTAATTTTAATCACCTGGTGCTGTTCAATTTCTACATTGTATACTTTTTTTTTCTCTCTTTGAGACTAATAAGCAATCTGTGGGTAGACACTTTAAGATCACATGTAAATATCTTGCTTCTGATCAAAATTTCCCCACTAGATTAAACATCCGTTGGTGATTCTTACTTGAATCAGTATTTACTATGCTGCTTGCAAAATGTTGATACCATCTCACCCCTGCCCCCGGAACATATTTCTTTTGTGTCCATCATTTTCTTGCTTTTCTTTATTAGTTGTTTTAGAAAAAAAACAAAAGAATCCAGTACAAATTTAGCTGGGTAATGAAAGGGCAATACTGCCATTAATAGATGAGGATTTACAGAAGCAGGTTAATTGGATAATCTGGCTTCAGCTTCACAGTGTTTTAAGAGCCTCTCCTGGAGAAGTCAGTAAGCAAGGTTCTGAGTAAGTTCTGGGAAACAGACATCTGGCAGGAATATGCTCAGAGGAAATAGAGTACTGTATACTTTCGGCTTCCAGCTTACCCTGGTCTACCTCCTGTTCTCAGAAGTATATCAAGGCAGAATCTTTTTATGGGGTGAATGAAATGTCTCAATTGATCTGAGCAGCAGGGAATGAAGGGAAAATGAGAAACATTATCAGTACATGGTCAAGACAAGTACAGACAAGGATCAGGAGATGTTCAATTGGGCATTCTGTCCTCAGGTTAAGAAGACTGTACAGTATTATGAGAGGTTTTAGAAATGATTTTCCTTAGAATGTCTTGTTTCTTCTTGAGGTTATATTCCTCAAATCTGGACTTATTATCCTCTACATGTGATGCGCAGCTGTCATTTACGGATCTACATTCACCATCCTCCTGGGATTTCCCTTCATCTCTTCTGTGCTAGATCTTGTTTCATCTTGCTTGGTTTCTCTGATTTTGGTGAAACACATTTTCCAGTGGACTTTTGAGAAAGGGCACACAGGAGGTACTTTTTTTGAGATCTTGCCAGTCTCAATAGGGCTTTGATAGTTTGGCTGGGTATAGAATTCTTACTGGCGATAATATTTTCTTCAGAATTTTGAAGACATTGCTCCACTGGCTAGTTTCCAACTATCAATATTTTATATATAACCAATTCTCCTCTCACCAGTAAGCTTTCTTTGTCCTTCATATGCTGTACTGTAACACTGTTATGCTTTGGTGTGGGTCTATTTTCATCTAGTTGGTGGATCCTTCATCTCTCTTAATTCTAAGGGACTTCATTTCCCTTAAATCCAAGAATTTTTCTTAAACGATTTCTTTCCTTCCATTTCCTCTCTTCTCTCTTTTTAAGAACTTCTACTGCTCAGATGTTGGACCTCCTGGATTGATCCTCTAATCTAACTTTACTTTCCTATTTTCCATCTCTGTTTGTTCTACTTTCTGGGAGATGCCATTAACTTTATCTTCCAAAAGGCTATTGAGTTTTTTATTTCTGTAATCAATTTTTTAATTTTCAAGAGCTTTCTGATTTTCTGAATGTTCCTTTTTAAAATAGCAGTATTAACAAAAGTTTAATGGATTCTATATCTTCTATTATCTTTCTGAGAATATTATAGTTTTTACTTATTTAAGTTTCATACTTCCTTCAGAATTTCCAGTTCATTTAAGTTGCTTTTTGCTGTTTTTTTGTTGTTCTTTTTCTCACAGAGACTTTCCTTAAAAATATGATAAGCCTTGGTGTTTGCTCATGATTAAGACTCAGGGACTAAGAAGCTTTTTGAGTTAGTGGGTGGAGGGTGTTGACTTTAAGCTTTACATAGAGTGATTAGGGTGGGCCTTTAATAGGGAATTCTTGATATCAGTAATGAGTATACATAAGGTCACTTAATTCACCTGTTTTTGATAAGGTATTGAAACCTTCGTTTGTATCTCCAGTTCAGAAACCATTTGGTTTTATACATATTAGATATTACTCTCTGGACTTGAGGAAAAGGCAATTGCACAGTGGCAACTAGGACTTTAACTGTCTTTCAAACAGCTTTCACCTAGTCTTCTTATTTCAGCTCACTGCCCTCACTCGACCTCAATCATAGCAATTGGTGCGGTCCATTCTTTGCCTTTTGAGGATTCTGTGGAGGAAACTGGGTTATATCTCAGCATTCCACATTGCTAAGTTGGGCTTTAGCTTTCCTCAATCAGCTAAATCAGTAAAACTAGTTTGGTTTTTAGCTCCCAAAAATTCCTACAAATTTTCTCTGTCTTTGCACGTTTATAAGCTTTTTTTTTTAGTGTGAAGTATAATAAACATACAGAATAATGCACAAAACAAATATATAACTCAATGATTTATTAAAAAGTAAACACACATATAACTACCACTCAGGTCAACAAATAGAACATTGCCAGCATCCTAAAAGTCCCACTTGGGACCCTCCTAATAATTATAGTCTCCATCCCCCAAAGGAAATCATTCTCTTGACTTCTATTGAAAGCATTTTTTTGCTGTTCTTTAGAGTTTTACTCTGTAAACATGCATCCATAAGCCCTGCAGTTTTCATTGGTTTTGAACTTTATATAATTGGAATAATCAAGTATGTATTTTTTGTGGGGGGGAAGGGTCTGGCTTCTTTTGCTCAACATTATGCTTGCAAGCTTCATCCAAATGTTCCCTATTGCCATAGTTCATTCATTTTTTCCCTACTGTATACTATTCCACTATATGAACATACCGCAATTTATGTATTCTTTTTACTGTCAATGGCCATTTGGGCTGATTTCTATTTTTGGCTACTATGAATTAGGCTGTTATGAATACTCTTGTACATCTCTCTTGGTTGCACATGTGCATATATTTCTATTAAGTAGATTCCTAAGATTAGAATGCTGAGTTACAGGTCTGTATATGCTCAACTTTGGATAATAGTTTGGCATTATCTAATAAAGTGGTTGTATCAATTTATACTTCAGTGTATGAGTGCTCCTGTTGATCCACATCCTGGCCAATACCTGGTATTAATCATCTTTAATTTTAGCCAGTCTATTGGGTGTGTAGTATCATTCCATTGTGGTTTTAATTGCATGTCCATGGTTACCAATGTATTTTAATATCTTTTCCTATTTTTATTGGCCATTAGGATATCTTCTTTTCTGTGCCTGTGCAAGTCTCATCTTAATGATCTGTAGTTCTGTATATATACTGCAAATGAGCCCTTTGTTGGTTGTGTTGCAAATATCCTCTCCCACTCTTATCGTTTTACACCCTTAAAAGAGCTTTTCGATAAACACAACTTCTTTCTTCTAACATAGTCCAATTTATTATTTTATTTTATTTTCCAGTATGGTTAGTACTTTTTGTGTCCTGTTTAAGAAATTTTCCTCTACCCCGAGGTCATGAAGATACACTAAATTATTTCCTAGGCACTTTATTGTTTTGCCTGTCATATTTGAAACTACAAATCCACCTGGAATTTAACTTTTAATTAATAGGGTTCAGGTTTAATATTTTTTTTCTCAAGGAGATATCCCAAAACCATTTATTGAAAATACAATCATTTTCTTACTGTTCTGCAGTGCCACCTTGCCATAAATCAAGGGCCCATATATGTGTGGATCTACTTCCAGATTCTCTATTCTGTTTCATTGGTCTGCTTGTCTGTCCTTGCACCAATAAGTCTAATTACTCTAGCTTTATAGTAAATCGTGACATTTTATAGAGCAAGCCTTTAACACCTTATTCTTCTTCAAGAGTTAAACTATTTCCATATAAATTTTAGAATCAGTCATTTGTATTTCCATACACATTTTAGTGTCAGATGGTCAAGTATTAAAAAAAAAAAGAAAAACATTTGTTAGGTTTATTGTTAGGTATGGTATTATAAATGGCATCTTTTTAAAAATTTCATTTTGTTGCTGGTAAATAGAAATACAAGTGTTTTGATTACTGACTTTGTATCCAGTAGTTTTGCAACATGTAGTGATAGACTCTAATAATTAATCTATAGATTCTTTTAAATTTTCTTTGTATACATTCACATAATCTATAAATAATGATAGTTTTGTTTCTTCCTTTCCAATCTTTATATCTTGTATTACTTTTTCATGCCTTATTGTATTGGCTAGGACTTTTAGTACAATATTATGTAGAGGTACTTATAGCAGGCATACTTGTCTGGTTCTCAATCATCACTAAGGAAAAGGTCTTAACATTTCACAGATTTAACATTTCATAAATGTTTGCTATATGTTTTTATAGATACTCTTTGTCAGATTAAAGAAATTTCTTTCTAACTCTAGTTTGTTGAGAGCTATTGTGAATGAAAGATGAAATTTATCTAATGCCATTTCAGCATCTACTGAGATACGATTTCTCTCCTTTTTTCCATTTAGGCAGTGAATTAAAATGATGTTTTTAAGTAACATTTTTCTTTTAGAATAGTTTTGTTGTTAGGTGCCGTCAGGTCGGTTCCAATTCATATGGACCCTATGTACTACAGAACAAAACACTGCTTGTTCCTGCGCCATCCTCACAATCATTGCTATGTCTGAGCCCATTATTGCAGCCATTG
>NW_004444026.1:8957106-8960353 GCF_000243295.1 Trichechus manatus latirostris | reverse complement strand
TTGAATGTTAAATTTATAGCGTTTTTGGAATAGACCCAACTTGGATGGGAGATATTATTCTTTTTATTACTGATTTCAGTTTGCTGATATTTTATTTAGGATCATTGCATCTATGTTAATGTTCTTGTCAGGTCTTAACAGCATAGTTATACTGGCCTCATTTAATGAGTTCAGGAGCATTTCTTCTTTTTTATTCCCAGGAAGAGTTTGTATAAAATTAGTGTTATTTCTTTCTTAAATGTTTGGTGGAATTCACTGGTGAGGCTATCTCCACCTGGGTTTTTCTTTTTAGGACAGTTTTTAAATTACAGATCCTATTTCCTGGTAGGTACAGGATTATTAAGATTTTCTATATTGTGTTAGTTTGGATAAGTTATATTTTTCTAGGAATCTATCCATTTCATCTAAGTTTTAAAATTTATTGGTATAAATTTATTTCCTTATTATTTTCTTTATGTCTGTAAGAACTATAGTAACGTAACCTTTTTCAGTACTGGCATTGGTTATTTTTGTCTTCTCTTTTTTTCTTGATCAGTCTTACCAGGGGTTTACCAATTTTAGGTTTTTCAAAAGTGCACTTTTTGGTTTTGCTGCTCCTATGTACTATATTTTGTTTTCTGTTTTGTTAATATTGTTCTTAATTTTTTATTTTATTACTTTCTTTAGGTTTAATGTGCTAGCCATCCTTTTGATAACTTCTTGAGATATATACTGATTTTCTACCTTTCTTTTCCAATATATGTGCATTTAAGGCTATAATTTTTTCTATAAGCATGGCTTTAGATGCATCCCAAAAGTTTTAATATGTATTATTTTCATTTTCAGTTCCAAACATTTTCTAATTTTCATTGTGACTTGTTATTTGACCCATGGGTTATTAAGTATATTTAAATATTTCTTTACATATAGGGGTATTCTAGTTATCTTTTTGTTACTGACTTGTATCTTAACTGCATGCATATGTGATCAGAGAACACAGTCCTTATGATTTTAATTCTTTGACATCTGAGAGTTGCCTTTAGCCCAGTATATGGCCAATTTTTGTAAATGTTCATGTGTACTCGAAAAGCATGTGTATTCCACAGTTGTTGGGTGCAGTGTTCTTTATATGTTCATTAAGTTCATTAATTGTGTTGTTCTAATTTTCTACAACTTTCCTGATCTTATTTGCTTATTCTATTAGTTACAGAGAGATCTTTGTTAATTCTCCCACTATGATTGTGGATACTTCTGTTTCTCATTGTACTTCTGTCAGCTTTTGCTTTATATGAAGTCATGATATTAACTGCATATGAATTTAAAATTGTTATATCTTATTTTTGTTTTAGAGTCTACTTCATGTAATATTAACCCATCTACATCAGTTTTTGTTTTGTTCGTATTTACATTGTACATTTATTCCTGTCCTTCCTTTCAAACTTTCTGTAGCCTTATGTTTTAGATCTCTTACAAAATATCATAAAGTTTCTTTTTATCCTACCTTACAATCTGTCTTTTACCTATTTATATTTAATGAAATTACTGATATATTTACCATCATAATATATTCTATTTGTCCTACTGTTATATGTTCTTCTCTACTTTCTTGTCTTCTGCTAAATTATTTTTTATCATTCAGTCTTTTGGAAAACTTAAAAGTTATATGCATAAAACAACAACTACTTTCTTATAGGTTATCCTAGAGATTACAACATGCTTTTCTTACTTATCAAAGTATAATGTTAACAGACGCTTTTATCCTCTTCCCAGATAATATATGGCCCTGAACTCCATTTATTCCACTGCCAACTATTACTTTCATAACTCTGTATTTTAAATCCAATAAAACATTATTATTATTGTTTAATAAATTCTACGTTTGATTTGCCAACATGTTTTCTACTATTTTTACTCTTAACTTCTTTCTGAATCTCCAAGCTTCCATCTGGCATTTTCTTTCTATTTCAATAATATCCTTTCAAATGTCATTTAGTGTGGGTCTCCTGGTAATTAATTCTTTTAGTAAAGTTTTTAAAAAGAGGAAGTGTCTGAAAATCCACTTTCACCTTTATTCTTCAAGGGTATTTTTTCTGAGTATAGAATTCTACGTCAGCAGTTATTTCCTTTCAGTACTTTGAATATGTTATTCCACTGTCTCCTGGCTTCCATGGTTTCCAAAAAGAATCTATTGTCAGTTTAATTGTGCTTTTTTGAAGGTAATCTCTCTCTCTTTTTTTTTCTTCTGGCTTCTTTAAGATTTTTTTCTTTGTCTTTGATTTTAAACACTTTTATTATGATGGGCTTAGATGTTGTTGTCTTTGTATTATGCTGCCTTGGGTTTACAGGGCTTCTCCAATTTGTTGCTTAATATCTTATTAATTTGGAAAATTCCCATCTACTATCTCTTCAAATATTGCTTCTACCCCATTCTCTCTCTCCTCTTCTCTGGGACGCAAACACATATGCTAGGCCTATTCAATATATGCTCTATGTCCTTTATACTTTTTTTTTTTTGTGAGCGTATTTTCCTTTTTTCTCTTCATGCTTCATTCTAGACAGTTTCTTCTGGTCTATTTTCCAGTTCACTTATTCTCACTTTAGCTTTATTGACTCTGTTGTTAAATTCATTTGTTGCATTCCTAATTTATTTTTCAGTTCTAGAACTTTCTTTTTGTTGCTTTATCAAATCTGCTACATCTCCTTTTATAGTCCACAGTTCTCTGCCAAAATTGTCAATCTAAACTTTTATGCCCTTGATCATAGTAAGCATAGTTTTTGTTTGTTTGTTTTTTGCAATTTTTTTATAGCATAGTTATTTTAAAGTTTGGCTCGATAATGTCAATGTCTAGAGAACCTGGGGAGGGGGTCTGTTTTTATTTTTTGCTGTTTCTGCTGGTTCTCATTCATGTGTTACGTCTCCTCACATGCCTAATTATTTTTTGTTGTGAGCAAGATATTATATTTCAAAGACCATTTGTAGAAATAATTTAAGATCCTATATGATGTTATCTTAAGTCTAGAGAAGTTTGTTTTTTCCAGGTACCTGTAACAATCCTGTTTCAATTTCAGGGTCTGAAATAATTTGAAAGTAGGTTGTAGTCCCTTCAGGGCTGTTCTACTTCCAGCTTACCTTTACTCTTACACAGATGCAAACTTTGGGAGTCCCAAACCAATCAGCAGAAGCTTACTAGCACTCAAATTATCCTTGGCAAGCCACGAACTCCAACTATTTTAGATTAGCCATACAAGGCTATCAAGAGGGCTGCTA
>NW_004444026.1:8933692-8956624 GCF_000243295.1 Trichechus manatus latirostris | reverse complement strand
GAGAGGTATATGGGATATGAGAGAGCATAACAGGGTTTTAGATCTAGTCAGGGAGGTCAGAAATGTCTTCCATGAGGAAGTAACAAGAAGCTGACGAGGAGTTAACTAGAAGAGGAGGGGAGAAAGGAAGCATGCATAAAGGAAATAATATTTCAAACAGAGGAAAAGGTATCTGTCATATGGATAGATCATAATTAATTCACCTAGTGCCCCACCGAGGGACATTTAGATTGTTTTGAATCTTTTGTAGTTTCAGACAATAAATATTCCCATATACAATTTTTGGCATACTTTTATAAGCATATCCTTCTGATAATCAAGATTTCTTCCTTAACATATGTAATAGAGTTTACAATCATTTCAATTTCCAGTTAGATCTGACTAAATTTTACTTATTTGATTTCTTATGTTTCATCTTCCACTAACTTAAATTCCTTATTTTGTTTTAATTTTCATTTGGCTGCACTATTTCCTCAAGAATAACTGTAGTGATCTTGTAGTGATTTCCTAGTCCATAAATAAAGGTACTCGACTCACAAACTATGCTCCATCTGCTCTGTACATTCACTGTAACTGTTCTACTAAACTTGAAATTATGATCACTACCTAGTCACTTTGAGCTTCTCAGTTTAGTGGACAAGGGGGAAAAGAAAGAAGTTCCATTTAGGCAAGAAAAATCAACATTGATTACAATGAGGAGATAAAACTGCTGCTCTGTACTGAAGGCAGGGAATAATATGTATGGATTTTCACCAAAAAAGAAAACAAGTCCTCCAAGGTTGAGAAGGGAGAGTTTTGACATGTTGTGGGTTTGTTAACCAATGTCATAAAACAATATGCCTATTGACTGTGTAATGGAGAAACTATTCGTTCTGTAAACCTTCACCTAAAGTACAATTAAAAAAAAGAAAAGAAAAGAAAAAAAAAAATACGTATGGAATTTAGGAGTTCACTGGGGCATCTCTGGATTCCCAAAGTAAGCTAAGCTCTCTCGACTATGTAGATGGCTTGTTCTAACAGCTGAGTGGATCACCTTAGCAGAGAGCCTGGAGAAAATTAGACAGTCAGAGGTTTGCGCTCAGGTGCCACCATCTTTCCACAATCTTCTGCATTTCTAGACAAGTTAGGACCTACCTTTAAAATCGACACACTAGGAAAAAAGTATATGGTTACATATACAACAAAATGTTACTAAATAAAAATTCCTTACAGATCAGTAAGGGAAAAAAAATGTACAGAATCCAGTAGAAAAATGGGCAAAAGATATGAATGGACAATTCACAAAAGAGAAATAAAAATGGCCAATAAACACACACACACAAGTTTATCATAAAAATACAAATTAAAATCTAAAAAACACCAGACTATAAAATTATAATAAACAGTACTGGAGAGAGCACTGTGAACTGAGCACCACACACACAAAATGTAAACTGGTACAGTTTTTCTAGAACCTACTTGTATCAGACTTAAAATTTTAAATACAAACTGACCCAGATACTCAATTCCTAGAAATCTATCCTATGGAAATAGTTAAGAAAATGTTATTCTTGACCTCCTTACATTACTTTCTTTCATAGTATATATCACCATTTGACATATATTTATATTGTTTGTTGTCTTCCGCACCCCCCTTCCCCACTAGAATATGAGCTTACTGAGAGACAAAGGACTTTTTCTGCATTCTCTAACGGATCCTCAGTACCTAAAACAGTGGCTGGCACATATCAGGCATGTAATGAGTACTGGTTGTTGACTGAACATGCAAAGATTTATCTGGAAGAATTTTCAAAACTGTAGAGTTTTTAAATGCAAAAAGTTGGAATAAATCCAATATCCAATAGCTGGGGATTGGTTAAATAAGTGATGATAGACAGGACTACTATGTAACCATTAAAAATTAATCTCCAAGAAATAAAACAGTAAATGCTTATCATACTGTTACATGAAAAAGAGTAGGGTACAGTATACTATGACCTCATTTTTGTCAAAAGGATAGAAAAAATATCTATATATATATACTCAAAGATAAAAGACAGCTAATACAGCATGCATCAAGATATTAGCAATAGATGTCTATGAGATGGTGGGATTATGGATAACTTTTTTTTCCCTTATTTATGGTTTTTTGTATCCGAGTTTATGTATTTTTTTTTTTACAATGAACACAATTCTTTTTTAATAAGATAAAATTATTCAAAATACAAACCAAAACTGAAACTTCTTAGTTTCTAGTTCAAATGAGGAAAAGGCAAATTTACCTTCTAATGATTCTTCATCAGAAATTAGTTCATCATCAGAGCATATGTTGAGAACGTTAACCAGCATCTCTGTGACTATATGGTAAGACAAAATAACCCGAAATTTCACAATTAAAAAAGCACTTTTTAAAAAATAATGTGGGTATCTAAATAAACATACATATTAAATCAACATAAATAACGACTGGCAATTGTATTATTAGATTAGTATATAAAGAGTAGTATTAAATGTAGACCTTCAGGTTTATATAGAATAATCAGCTTACTTGCTCCAGTAAAAGTCTGGAGTCTTGTAAGATTCTACTATATGATTAACCAGATTTTCTTACATTGTTGTTCAGTCTTTTCCTTACTGATATGCACATGAAAAGATTTCCCCCATTCTACAAAGAAGTTAAACGGTCTCTGTCCAACAGGTTTATTTTATAGTTGCATAGTTTATTTGTGTAGTTTCACAAATAAAATTCTATAAATTCTAATAAAATATTTCCTGCTTCATCTCTTTAGCAATGAAGAAATCACTGAGGGAATAACAGTGACTATGTTATTTTAACATGTTGATCATAGTAGGACAGTTACTTTAAATTGATATTAGAATAAGAAAAGGATGACCCACTCTAACTATAATATAAGAGTCAATTAAGTGTCATTCAAAAATCTTTGTGGAGAGCAAACAAAATTATATATCAGAAAACATTTCTGATAACTTCATTTCTGAATCATCAGGGCAACTACATATAAATACAAAGTTGTACTCAGTCACTAGTTAAAACAACTGAAGATCCAGATGCTTTCTTTCTCTCACCTTTCTCCCCAACAAAAGGCAAAGACCATGTGAAGACGTCCATAAAGTTTGGAAGCCAGTAAGGGTGTGGAGAACAGTTAAACTGCCTGATATTCATGACATTGTTTTCATACTTCAGCACAGCAGCTAAAAAGGAAAAAGCAAGAAAATCTGAGCACAGAGGAACATGACGCAGCAATTGATATACTTTGTACAGCTGTACACTTACCACACAGAACTAAGGAACTTTCTATTTATAAATTCAGAACTTAAGTGCAGATGGAAAAAAATTAAGCATTTTATAATAGTTCATTCTCTTAAGAATTATCCCAAGGAAGAAAGTTACCTGAAGAGCTCATATAATAAAGGTACAAAACAAACTGAGCTCTGAGACTTCAAAGGGTCACTGCACAGTAACTGTATAGAAACCTCCAGTTTGCCATGAGAAAAATTTCCTTTTATAGGCCAAATGGTTACAGTTACAAGTCTCCTTCGAGGGCAAGTATTGCTTATTATATGAACACAGCCTGTTTTGCTAATCATTAACCAGATTTTATTTCCTGGGAGTTCGTAACATAGTAGTTATCGATTCGTATTGGGGGATACAAATTATAATCATGGAGTGATTGATAATCAGTGTTCAAAAGTCTGTTAAATCATCTCTGCATGCAATAGAGTGAATTTTAAAAAATGCCTATCTGTCCTATACACAATCAGTATATTGACAGCACTCTATAAGTGTTTAATATTAACCAGTGCATATTATTGCACCCATAATTTCGGTGCCAAACCGATTCTTTATATTTTAAAAGTTATAAAATCCAATTCCTTAGTATTCACCACCGGTAACATTGTTTGCACTATTCTTATAAGTATTCTTACTATGGTCATAAAACAGAATAGGGTATAACAGTTCTCTAGAAATGACAGAAATAGGTCATCTCCTGGTTCTCATTTGTTACTACAGGGTAACCTACGTTCTAAACCTGAAAAACCAAACCTGTTGCCGTCGAGTCGAATCCGACTCATAGCGACCCTAAAGGACAGAGTAGAACTGACCCACAGTGTTTTCCAGGCTGTAATCTTTACGAGAGCAGACTGCCACATCTTTCTGCTGCGGAGCGGCTGGTGGGTTTGAACTGCCAACCTTTCAGTTAGCAGCCAAGTGTTTTGACCATTGCACCACCAGGGCTCCTTTACCTATGCTCTAGTGTTCTCAAAATGTAAGTTATTGAATGCTTAAAATGTACAACATACATTCTAAAGAAAATACATGAAAACAGGATCTCTGGCCCTCAAAAACCTAACACTGGCAATAACGTACATGCCTCAATATTTTCATAGATATGCATTTTATTTAGGTTAGGTGAATAATTATTTAACAATTCCCTCAATCTACACAGGAAAAAGAGGTGGGAGGTGGGCCTCAATAGTAAATGATTAGAAACAAAAGCTTAAAAAATTGCTTTTGGATATGCTCCCAGTGGCCAGAAAATAATAGGAGAAAAATCTTTAAAAATCAGGACCTAAGGGTCTTTCATGTAACCAGTGGAACTAACAAATACTTCTGCGTACCAGTAAGTTTAAAGGATAGAAAGAAAGAAAATAAAACAGTAGAAGAGAGGAAGGAAACGGAGGCTAGAATTTCCTTTTTAAAGAAAAGGGGTATTTGTACAGGCTGTAATTGAGTATCACCAGTGATTGTTTCAGATGCCACATTTTCTGCCTTTTTCCTAGAAAATACTTAAGAAATAACAAAGGAAAATAAGATTTTTTTTTCAAGAAGATAAAGTTGTCAATTATGTCATAGCTTATAAAAAACGCAGGTATAATGGACTGTGACTTAAAAAGCTTATTGAAGGAATAATCAAGAACAAAACCAGATTAGAATGGGGCAAAAAAAAAAGAGCTGGCAGTTAGTATAGTGATTGCTGATTTAGGCGGCATGCTTCAGCTTAGCACACTGATAAATCCATTGGGCAGTCAACAGATATTCTTCATAATGAGGTTAAAAAAAGTAATAAGGGAAAGGCTTCATCACAAATATGAGGACTAGGGCCACCAAGTGTCCTTGAAGAGAAGTTAGCAGCACAAGCAGTGCATACCTTTGATAAGGGAGGAGCAAGGGTAGCACCAAGTTGCTAATATATTGAAATTGTTAGAAAAAAGGAAACAAGAAAGAATAGAGTTAAGGAGAAGAAAGCACCGTAGCATAGCTGAGGCTTACAGAAGAAATAAAAAGAAAACATAGGCTGGGAGAGAACTTAGTATAAGAAATGCTTTTAAAAAATGGACCATGAGTCACTGAAGGATGCAGTGAAGTGATGATTTAAATCAGATTTAAATGAGATTCCTTAGTTCACTTTTTTTTTTTTTAAAGCTATTAAGTACAGTCAAGGCTAAAAAGGGAAACTACTGGGTTTTATACTTTTCCTTGTCTTATAAATGGAAGCATACGAACTTCAAAGGAAGACTAGCTTTTTCCTGGTTCAATGTCTCTCCTTTGCCTAACCCCAGAGATTCTGATTTAATTGGAAAGGAGTGCAGCATTTTTTTTTTTTAAACAACAGCTCCCCATCATCACCTCTCTCTAGCCTCTGGTAACCACTCATCTACTTTTGCCTCTATGCATTTGCTTATGCTAGATAGTTCATATAAGTGGGATTATATGATATTTATCTTTTTGTGTCTGGCTTATTTCACTTAGCATAGTGTTTTCAAGGTTCATCCATGTAGTAGCATGTATCAGAACTTCATTTCTTTATGGCTGAATAATATTCCATTGTATAGATAGACCACATTTTGTTTATCCATTCATTTGTTGATAGACATTTACTTGGGTTGTTTCTACTTTTTGGCTGTTGTGAATCATAGTTCACTTTTAAATATAGTAAATATTAAGTATACTGTGGACTTCTTTTAAACTTGTCTCCCCAACTGCACGTTCAAGATGTGACTATAAAGTAATGAGACTTAAAAAACCACGACCAACAAACACACCAGAAATTATATATCATGAGTGTGGTCTTTTGATGTAATCACATCAGACACAATAACAGCAAAATGTTACAGTATTACAGCAGTTTATGATTTGGCAAATGATTTAACATTCATTTTCATTATTCCAACTTATGTTCAACAACCCTATGTGACAGGTATTTTAAAGATAAACTGAGGCTCAGGGAAGTTAAGTAACTTGTTAAAAGTCACACATTTAAAAGTGAAGCAGGACTACACTAGAAACTCTGACTCCTAGCTTAGCGCTCTTTTCAACACACCTTGCTGCCTTGCTGTATGTTTAATCCAATGATGCTGCCATTATTCGAAATGTTTTTGGAACTCCTCTTTTGGAATTACCTCCAGAGCCAGTTTATAAGCAACACAAGAAAGACCAGTCTCATTACCTTATAATCATACCTTGTTTCTGACCCCAAATGGTATCACCTAGCTTGATCACTCACCTTATTCATCAGTCTTGACTCCGAATGACTTTTGGCTGTTCCAAAAATCAAATCCACCCTCAAAGGACGAAGATTTGCCACCATTGAGGATAATCAAAAGAATGTGTCGCAGACTCTGAAGGCAATGCCAAAAAAGGAGTTCCAAAATGTTTTGAGCAATGGCAGCATTGTTGGAATAAGCGTATAGCCTCCCCAGGTAGCTACTTTGAAAGGGATAATACTCACGTGGATATATATGTTCTGGCATGTTTGTTAAAAAGTCCTATTATTTTGTAGTCATATCTTATAACAAAACATTTATAAGATGCAGCAAGTTTTCAGAAGGACCACTGCCCTGATATAAAACTATGAATCATAAAAATTTTTAAACATAAAGACTTTAATAGGAAGAAGTCTTAGAAATAGAATTTCTAGATCAAAGGGCAAATGCATATCCAATCCCCCCTCCCTTTTTTTTTATATAGGAGAAACTGAAGTTTAGAAAGATTATGTGACATACTCAAAGTCACACTCTTTGTTTCTGGCAGGGCTTGAACTGAAATGAAGATTTTTTCTGACTTTTTGTATAGTATTCACTCTACCTATACTGCCATTCATTTAAAAAAAAAAAAGAAAAAGCAGCGCTAGCATAATAATTCACAAACATTAAAACACAATGATGACATTTTAGTAAGATATTGTTATAAACAAATAAAATTAACCAAAGCCAATAATTTAAGCTGACTGGTCTACTTAAACCTGAAGTAATTTATTCTTCTTATACTTTGATTCAGTAGTACAGATCAAACCGATTATAATTATTATACTCAGAAGGAGCCCAGTAATCCTTAAAAGGTGCAGACCAAGTAGCAGCCTAAATTCTAAATTTCTTGGCCTTCATTTCAATTAAAATCTCTTCCACTCTTATTTTAAGTTTACATATGGAAATAATATATACACACACATACATGATTAAACTAGAGCTCACATTTACTCACAAATTCAAACTGAAATATTGCTGGACTCTTTTACCTTTATTGTTATAGACATCTAGGTAATTTGGGGCAGAGAAAATTGTAATGAGTGATGGAAAGCCTGTTGTTTGGCTCTTCCTGTACATTCGATACCTGGAAGAGAGACGACAGCTTGTCTGTCTTGATATTAAAGTGAAAACTCTACAGTGAAATTTGGTACAGTTTTAATATAACTTACCCAGCATCTTGGGCTTCATGGGCTCTGATTATTGATAACAAATTATTGTTCTGCAAAAATTCACAAACTGCAGGGTAACTGAAAGAGTATTAGAAAACATAAATCCAGAATTAAAACAATTATTTTTTAATAGAAGGGACAGGAAATGTCAAAATGGCACGAGTTGATTTTGTTTCCAGATGAAAGGTTTACATGCCACTGAACTTTTCCAAATAGCTCAGTAGTCATCATTCTGTTTTCCATTTCATGAATATACTGCTTTCCAGATCAAATATGCAGATAACAGACAACCCTATAACAGAAACAGGGCTCCCGCACCTTTTTATTTTTTCATCTGAACTCGTAACAGTAATAATCCAACATCAAAATTTTCTTGGTATTTTGATATTAAAATAAAATACCACAGTAGTATGTGTGTCTTTGTGTGCATATGTGTGTACAGTAAAATTGAACACACAATTTTCTTCAACCATCAAATTAACATATGTTAGAAAAATGAAAGAATTTACTTATAGCTTCACAGGCAATATTAACAATAAGACATGATATTAAGCAGGGATATTTCAAGAGTAGATGCAAATATTACACCCAACCATATTCTAATGAAAGGTGTGATATTTGTGTCAATTCCTGAAATACTCTTTTAGTACTAGTATCTTTATGAATAACAAATACCTACAGGAAGAACTAGAGACTAGATAATTAACCTGGGATTATCCAGGTGTTATTAACTAGTTTATGTTATTTAAATCTTTGTTTCTCATCATGCTAATTAGAAAAAAATTAACTTTTAAAATACACAATACATTTGTATGGTATAAAATTGAATGCTACAAAAGAGTATACAGTTTTTTCCAGCTACCCTGGAAAAAAAACAATGTTTAATTTCTTGAGTACTTTTTCAGAGATATTCTGTTCAATTTTAAGCAATTACACACATACACTTTCCCCTCTTTTTTTTAGAACTGTTAGCAGATGGCACACATAGTTCTGTATTATTTTTTTTTTAATTTTATATTCGTGATTATTCTATATCAGTATATAGTTTGTTTCCTTTTTCTACATTAAAACAAAAAACAAAAATAAAAACACAGCTTCCCACTATTTCACTGTTTGGATGTACCACAATTTATTTAACCTGTCTCCTATTGATGAACATTTAAGTTGTTTACAATTTTTAGCATAAGTGATGCTGTAATGAATAATCTTACACCTACATTTTACACATTTGCAAGTATATCCATAGGATTAAGTCTAACAAGTAATTACAAGAAATTCTTCTGGATCAAAGGTCAAGTGCTTTTATAAACGAGAGATATTGCCAAGTTGACCTCCATAGAAATACCAATTTATACCCTGCCAATTATTTAAAAAACAAAACAAAACCCGTTGCCATCGAGTCAATCCTGACTCATAGCCACCCTACAGGACAAAGGAGAACTGCCCCCAAGGGTTTCCAAGGAGTGGCTGGTGGATTCGAACTGCCGACCCTTTGGTTAGTAGCTGTAGCTCTTAACCACTGCACCACCAGGGCTCCCTGTCAATGATAAATAAGTATTATATTGTTCTTAAGCAATGCAGAGAGAAGTAAAGTTTAAATGATTACATCATGTTAGTAACTGGCAAAGTTGGCAGGGAGGAAGGAAAAAAGGTTGCTTAGAAGAATGCTAAAACTGATGGCAAAAATGAGGCTTATTATTATTATTATTATTGTAGGTTTAATTTAATGGATGCATTATCTTAGCCAATTAAGAGATATTTTGGGGGGACTAAATGCTTGTATTATTTGTCAGAAAAGACTTCAAACCTCTCTAGACTTCCCCTATTTTTTAGTGGCAAAACACAGCAAAAGCTCACATACGAGATTTAAGGCAACAGCCAACTTCCAGGAAATGCCCTGGGCTTAGTACATTTTAAGCTCAAAGTCTTGTTCTTTCTATCTTTGCCTATAGATGTGGTTCTAAAATCTGGATAGCTTTTTTAAAAATAACAAGAAATCTTTATTTTTAAAAAAGTCTATAGATGATTTTTGGGAACAAATAATCTAGATGATTTATAGTCAGATGACAATCTGGAAGCAACGCAAGATGTCCTATTATGTTCAGTGTACCACACTTACTAGGGTATAATACCTAATACAATATAGAAAACAAAATGAACAAACAGTAAGAGCCTTCTGTCTTCTATTAATAAAAAATATAAACAGAATTCCCTATACTACTCATGTTCAAGATACAAAATACTTAAAAATAATGTGATAAAATCTATTACCGTTTCCTCTCCTAACTTTATAACACTAAGAATTAGCTTACCTGTAGAAATAAGAGCACCCTCGGACAGTGTTGTGGGTATAGTGCTCCAAGGTCTTTTCACTGCCATAATCCTCTGAGGGATCAGACCAAAGCAGGTCACACACTGGTCCAAAGGCTGGAGGTTCTTTAAATCTGTCTAACTAGAAGATACACAAAAGCCAAAAGAAAAAAATCATGAAAGCAAAAGAGCTCTTAGAAATTGGTCTACCCACAAGAATGTATCAAGAGAGAAGGCAGTAAGTCCCTAAAGGATTTTCCTGCAAGGAAAGAACATTAACAAATTATAACTATCTGTATGGGATCAGTGGGAGAAAGATGTGGCCTTCTGCTCATGTAAAGATTACAGCCTTGGAAACTCTATGAGGGAGGTTCTACTCTGTCCCATAGTGTTGTTATGAGTCAGAATTGACTTGATGGCAATGGGTTTGGGTTTATATGACAAAAGCAACTCGAAAGATTAGACAGGAAACTTAGGGGGCAGTGAGTTTATGTTAATGGAGGAGGAACAACTCAGGAAAGGAGGGTGAGAATGGCTGCACTGCTTAAAGAATGTAATCAGTGTCACTGAATTGTACACGTAGAAATTGTTGAATGGGTGTATGTTCTTCTCTGTATATTCTCAACAACAACAAATAAAATAAATTTAAAAAAATTATAGATACACAATTTCTTATTATTTTTCTGCAATAAATTCTTATAAATATCCCTGTCATCTAACCATATTGTGGAAAAGGACCCCTTTGTATCTTAATCTTAAAATCAGTACTCATTTAATATAAATGTAAAATCAGCCACTATAACCTGTTGCCGTTGAGTCAACTCCATTTCACAGCAACCCTATAGGACAGAGTAGAACTGCCCCATAGAGTTTCTAAGGAGCGCCTGGTAGATTCGAACTGCTGACCTTTTTGTTAGCAGCTGTAGTACTTAACCACAATGCCACCAGGGTAAAGCAATCACTACAGAGATAAGCTATTATTTAGAAAGATTATTTGAAGTTAATTTCAACTGCCTAGGTGAGCCAGTATTACCATGAGGGCAGGAAGGTTTTACAATGGTTCTGTTCTTTGCTTTACCTCATTTCAGTGGGAATGTCTTCATTTTGAAGAATGCTAGTTTTATTTAGTACAGGGCTTTCATCCTTTTCACTCTGTGTGGTGAAGGCATTTCAATATAACTTAAGCCTTCAATATGACTTAAAATAACTTAAGCCTTTAGTCGCTGCTACTTTAGTTAAAAGCATAAAAGTCAAGAGACAACAAATAACAAGAATAGCTGAGTGCCAAGAAGAGGACTTCTACTAAGTGAAAGGGGAGCTTTTTTAGTGATATAGTTGATTCGGAATTCTAAAATTCAAGACTTACTGTGTTAAAGGGAAATGCTGGTTATTTAAAAGACAATAAAGCAGCAGAAAAGGCAGTGCATACAGGCAAACCCTCTCACCCTAACAAGAGTGACTTTATTTCAGAGAAAACGGTTTTATAAATGGAAAAATATTAGCCCTAGTACCTGTATGAGAGAGCATAATGTAGAACAATAAGTGAAAAAATATTGAGAATCAAATATACCAAATCATGAAGATACAGATTCTTGGGAATAATAATCTCTAAGTAAGGCAATTACAGCAATTAAACTATATTATCTAAAATGTCAAAGTCATGGGATTTCAGAGCTAGAAGAGTATTCAGACTATTAATTCCAACTTCGTCATTTCACAAAGAAGAAAATGTGACAAAGAGGTTACATGATTTGATCAAGGTTACACAGTTAATTAATAGCACTGGGATGAGAACCTTGGTTTCTTTGCTTCTCCATTGCTAGGCAGTTTAAAGTTTCAGGGCTATACACAAAGAATGTTATATTTCAAGTTCATAAAACCACAGATTTCATAAAAAGTTACAGAAAATTTTTGGAAGATATCAAAATGTTTACAGTATTTATTGCTCAATTATGGGATCGCAGGTTATTTCTATTATCTTATTTCTGATTTTCTGTATTTAAAAACTTTCAGCAGTAGAAATATATTAGTTGACTGTAATAAAAAGCAAACTTTAAAAAATATATGAAAATAATGAAAGATAACTTACTTTCTTAATGTCATCTAAACAAGTAATTTCAGGTGACATCCCTCCATGTACACACAGAAACTGCTGATTTAAGAGGGCAGCAAGGGGAAGACAGTCAAACGTCTCCATACATGCATCATACACGTCTTCAGAATATTTGATTCGACCTATCAAAAATGAAATACAGTCAAAGAAAGAAAAGCTAAAATCCATCAGATATGCAAAAAGATATAGGCCAGAAGAATATGAAGCTATTTCAAAGGCCATTTATTTTGGGAAAATTTGAATACACAATGACCTTCGTAAAGATATTTTTTGAAAAGTTGTGGATTTTAAGGGTTAGCAAAACCTTTCTCCTTCTTTAAAGACAAATTTGACCTTGGATTAACTTTCTTGCTCTGTTCCCCTGGAAACCTTATAAAGGTGAATGTCAACAAGGCTTATGGTAAAAATGATTCAATTAGCAAACTACATCATAACTATAAATATCTGGTGGAAAGCTATAGCTTTGGGCTTCTTTGAGTGAGGTGATTCATAATTGGGCATGTCCCTGGCTGGGACTCCAGAAGGTGCGTCCAACGAGCACTGGCACTTATCATGCCTGAGGTTTCCTAAGCCAGGTTGGCTCCCTAATGTGCTCAATGTGAATATTGTTTCATTGCCTCTGAGCTGTTTCTAGCATAAATTATCCAGGAAGAATAGGTCATGGAGTAACGGGGGGAACCTGGACGAGGGGCTTTAGTTTAAAGAGAAAGGGAAGATTTTCTTCTCCCTTGGCCTTGGATTTCAAAAAGTCAAGCCAAGCTTGGGCATATGTGTTGGTAGAAAAGGCCAAAAGTCAAATAGGCAGGTAGCCTTACAGAATTGTGAGCTTGTTCTCTTTCAAGATTCCATGAAGATTCAAATTAAGCCTACAGAATCAAGGGAATAAGCCACATCTAGTGAGTCAAGAGTACTGTATCACGTTGGTAATTATTTTTGTATTTTCCTTTTTGTACTCCCAGCTTTTAGAAAAAAACACATTTAGATATCAGAGCCTGGCCTTGGCAAGGCTGTGGGGAATAAAGTGAAGGATAGTGGGTCCAGACTTGGGCCAGAATGCAGTATAGGGTTGGCAAGAATGATTATTATAGAGAGTTCCCCTAAGAGGAACATGTAAATCAGTGGACCACACTTGAGGTTATACAATCCTTCCATTCCTAAACACGCGAAAATTCTCTCTTCTTTGCCAACACTGGGGGATCAGGGTTTGAGTTCATTAAGGGAGTGTGGGTTCTTTAGAACCTTTCATGGCATTTTGTATTACCAGGATAGCAGTTAAGATCATCTACTACACCAAAATCCAGTTGCTGTTGAGTCGATTCCAACTCATGGTGACCCATGTGTGTCAGAGGAGAACTATGCTCCACAAGGTTTTCAGTGGCTGATTTTTTGGAAATAGACCGCCAGGTCTTTCTTCCAAGGCACTCTAAGTGGACTTGAACTGCCTCTTTACAGTTACAACCTCGTATTTTGCCTTCTACTTAAACACTACAAATTCTGGCTATTTAAAAAGTGGGTCCAACATTGGTTATAAAGTGGTTGGAGAAAAAAACAAAAAAACCCTCTTCATTTGTGGCCAATGATTAACATTTTTCCCCTGAAAATCCTGGGAACCAATGACATCAAACTGCCATCGAATTTCTTTGTAAGGGTCTTAAGCTTACATATAGGCAGGAATTTGGACTACTTATTAATTCATGATCCATAACACCATCTTACATTAATGAAACGCCTTTCAACTCTAAGAATGACACAAAAGAATTCCATGGCCTACTTCCAAAAGGATGCCAAGTCAAGAGAAAGATGGTAAGTAATATAGTGTGTTATTAACCCATTTTGTAAATTAAAATAGGAGGTCAAAAATCAAAGTAAGCAAAAGAAAGTTCATGTTATATTAACATGTTACTAAAATAGGTTATAAAATGTTACTATTTTTATTTTTTAAAGTATATGAATAAGCACATAAATGCTAAAATTTTTATTTTTTCTGAGGGGCTAGATTAAAGATGATATTTATATTTCTCCTTGGCTTGGTTTAGCTGTATTTTCTAAATTTTTTATGATGACTATAGAGCTTTGTATAATAATATCTACTATTATATTACCTTCATTATCAAAATTTATTGAAGGCTCACCATGTGGCCATCAGTATGCTAAGTGGTTCCAGAGATGGATTCTGGAACCAAACTGATTGCCTGGATTTAAATTCCAGCTCCACCACTTACTAGTTATGTGACCTTGTACAAATTCTTTAATTCTCTGTGCCTTGGTTTCTTCATCTGTAAAATGGGCATAATAATAATACTTCCCTACGCTATAGGATTGCTTTGAGGATTAAATGAATTCATATATGTAAAATGCTTTTAATAGTGCTTGGGATATAGTTGTTGTTAGTAGATGTTGAACTGGCCCTGAGTAGGTACTACATAACTGTTAACCAATAAAATTACATTATTTAATCTTCACAGAAACCCTATGAAGTAGGTACTGTTATTGTTTTCAATTAAAGGTTGAGGAAATAGGGCTTACTTGCCCAAAGTTGCAATCTAGTTACTGACAGAACTGGGACTTGAACCCAACTTTGTCCGTCTCAAAGTTCATACTCTTAACCACCATGCAATACTCCTCCTAATTATTATTTTTAAGTTATTTTTTAAAATTACCTAAAAAAACCCATTGCAGTCAAGTCGATTTTGACTCATAGCGATCCTATAGGACAGAGTAAAACTGCCGTACAGGATTTCCAAAGAGTGGCTGGTGGATTCGAACTGCCGACCTTTTGGTTAGCAGCTCTTGACCACGGTACCACCAGGGATTCCCTAAAAATTACCTAGGAGAATCTAAATAGCCAAATATGTAATTCACAAAGGTAAAATTAGCTAACCCAAGTGCTTTACTTTCATTACAAATTTTAAGATATATTACATAAAACAATTATTTTTGTAATGAAGGAAAAACGCACCACAGCAACAGGGTCACGCTGATATAAGTTCTAACCAGTATCAGTAATACAGCATTATCACAACAATTTTCCACAAAATTCTCTGAAAGCAATTTTAAGAATCAACACTATCCCCAAGAAAACACCACCTGCTCTAGCCCCTGCCTGTATATTTGTTTTAATTTTTATTTGCTTTCATTAAAAAAAAAAAGTAATACATTTACATAGTTCAAAATTCAAAAGCTGCAGTGAAGTTTAATCTACCCCTCTCTATAGGCAATCAATATTACCTGTTTCTTGGGTATCTTTACAAAGATACTCTATGTACACACATGCATATTTGTACATTTATTCTCTTTTTACAATTCCCTTTTGATTTTTACATAATGGTAGCATATACACACTATTTTGCATTTGCTTTTTGTACTTAATATATTTTGGAGATCATGTCACATCTTTATAAGAAGAGCTTTCTTTTTTTTTTTTTAAAACATCTACATAGTATTTCACTTTATGAATCTATTACACTCTAACCAGACCAGTATTTTACTACTACAAATAATGCTGCAATGAACAATGACGAGTAATATTTGCTTATTTAAAAAAAAAAAAAAACCCTGTGGTAACAACACTGTTTTCATTAGCAAAAATTACAAGAGTTTCTAGAATCAGTTTACTTTAGAAACTTGGACCTAGACCTATGAGATAGAATCATAAAGGCACTAGGTTTCTTGCTTTCCAAGTACATAACAGTAAAGAAATGTTTTTGCAAAGATAAACAATATGTCAAAAATTAAATGTTACACTGTTCTTTGCTACTCAAATTACTTCTGCCTTTAAAAGAAGGAAAAAAAGAAAGAAAATTAAAAAAAAAAAATCTTTCCAGTATAAACCAATTTAAGAACTGATATGAAAAAAGAAAAGGCCCTCCTTCCTTTAAAAAACGTTACAAGATTCCAGCTGCACAATCTGGAGCTAGGCTTCACTTAGCAGTAATTATAAGGTGCTGATTCTAAAAGCCACGGTGGCCCTTTAAGAGGGATCAGCTTATAAGTGAAAATAGGCATGCAAAGCAGCACACATGTTCTTTCCTTATATAGAAATAAAATTTAAAAATTGTACTTAAATTTGTATGCTTGTTCCAAGATTTATTTACATTTCAGGTGCAATGTTAGAGTGAAGCAGAAGCAGTATTTTGGTTGCTTTAAAAAGAAAGCAACTTAATTTACAGTCGCAGGATGTGAAAAAGCAAATAAAAACCCAAGATAAGAAATTCCGTGCAAGATGAAACACTCAAAATGTCTCCTGAACCTACTGTTCTCTCTTCTAAAAATAGCCTCAACCAATTTTACTAGTCAAAATAAGAACTCTGATAAAACAGAGAATTAGATAAAATATCACCTAAAAAAAACCTGTACCACAACTTAATGACAAGAAGACAAATAACCCAATCATAAAACGAGCAAAGGACTTTAAACAGACATTTCACCAAAGAAGACATTCAGATGGTCACCAAACATATGAAGATGCTCAATGTCATTAGCCATCAGAGAGATGCAAATCAAACCACAACGAGATAGCATTTCACTCCTACTAAAATGGCTAAGATTAAAAAAAAAATAGAAAATAGTAAATGTTGGTGAGGATGTGGGGAAATTGGAAACCTTATCCATTACTGATGGGAATGCAAAATGCTATGGCTGTTGTGGAAAACAGTGTGGCAGTTTCTCAAAAATCTAAAAACAGAACTACCGTATGACCCAGCAATTCCACTCCTACATATATACCCAAAAGACTTGAAAGCAGAGACTCAAACAAAGACTTGCACACCAATGTTCATTGCAGCACAATTCACAACAGCCAAAAGGTGGAAACAACCTAAATGCCCATCAACAGTTGAATGGATAAAGAAAATGTGGTACATATATACAGTGGGATACTACTTAGCCAGTAGGAGAAATGAAGTCCTGATACATGCTACAATAAGGATGGAGCTTGAAGACATTGAGCTGAGTGAAATAAGTCAATCACAAAAGGACAAATATTGTATGACTTCACTTATATAAAAAGACAAGAACAGGCAAATGATGTATAGAGATTAAAGTTTATTAGTGGTTATCAGTGGTGGGAGGGAGTGGGAAAGGTGGGGGGTTATTGCTTATGGAGTACTGAGCTTTGATTTACAGTGATAGAAAAATTGTATTGATTAAGGGAAGGGTTATATAGCTGATTAATGTAATTTTGGTCAATAAATTGTATACCTGTAAAAAGTTGAATTGACAAGTTGTGTGATAGATATATTCACAAAAACAACAAAACAAACAAAGAATAGCTGCTGAGCCTGCTTATGTACAACCAAATACCAGATGGGATTTGATTCCTTGGTTTGGAAGTTTAGGGTCCTGGTTTCCGTTAATTGGCCTAACAACGTGTTCAGTCTTCTGTTCTACCTCTTAGTTCACTGTGTAGTGCCTGGGGTCTTAAAAGCTTGCAAGAGGCCATTCAAGGTACAACAATTGTTCTCTATTCACCAGGAGCAACAGAGGAAGAAGGAGAGTTGGGAACAGGAGGAAATGGAATGTGTAGGCTAACTGCCTTCATGAACAACTGCTTACTTTGCCATGAGACCAGAAGAACTGGATGGTGCCCAGCTACCATAACTGAACATTTTGATCAAAGACTCCTTAGAAAAATCCTGATCAAAAGGAAAAAAATACAGAACAGAATTCCAAATTCTCATGGAATCCAGCATTTCTGAAGCCATGGAGGCTGGGTAAACCCCTGAAATCTATTGCCCTGAGATAATCTTTAAACTTTAAACCAAAAATATCCCCTGAAGTCTTCTTAAAACCAAACAACAGTTTAGCTTAACTAATAAAGAATGTCTGCCTTGCGTGCTTTTTAAGATCTATCTATTTGGGATCAAACTAACAACAGCAACTGGAAAGATTAGATAGGAATCTTAGGGGGCAGTGAGTTTATGTTAATGGGGAAGAAATAACTCAGAAAAGGAGGGTGAAAATGGTTGCACAACTTGAATGTAATCAATGTTACTAAATTGTCATGTAGAAACTGTTGAACTGGTATATGTTCTGCTGTATACATTCTCAACAACAACAAAAATAAATTATAAAAAACAAACAAAAAAACCAAAAACAAAACCTTGTACCTTAATTATGAACAGAACCATCCTTACACAGCTTTCTTCATTACTTATCTACTCCCATGTAATAAAAATACCTAACTTTCATTGACCATTACATTCTAGGGCCTTTGTTAACTGCTTTAAATGTGTTACTTAATTTTTCTAGATTAAAAAACGTAGGCAAAATGAGGAATACCCCATTACACGGCTTAGGAAAACATTGCATAATATTTCAGAATTTTAAACAATTTGGTGAAGTGGTTCTCAAACGATGAATCATAAATACTTTCAAAAGAATGGAGCAGTGGTTCTTAACCAGCAGCATGCAACAGAATTACCTGGGGTGTTTTCACAAGCCTTTTAAATGCCTGGGCCTCAACTGTGTTATTATTAAATAACCAGTTTTTTAAAAATATAAAAGCAGTACATGGTGGTGGTATAAAGTAACTGAATAGTACTACAGAAGGATATAAAATTAAAAGTACAAGTCCTCTTGACTGAAATCTGCAGAGGTAATTTATCACTGTACACAATTTCTTCTGTTCATATTTTTATTTACAAAGGAGATCATACTCTACACATTCTTCAAATGGCCTTTTGCACCTAACAAATTATCTAAACATCTCTCCTTATCAGTATATATAGCTCTTCCTTGGTCTTTCAACAGCTGCCTACTACTCCATTTTCTAATGTACTATCACTTAATCAGTTCCTTATTGACATTAAGATTATCTCTGTTTTTTTTTTTTTTTTGTGGCTATTACAATTAATACTACAAGGAACATCCTTATACATACATATATTTGTGTCTTTTTGTGAGCATATCTCTGTGGTAGGCAGAATTCTAAGGTGACCTGAAATGACCTATACCCTTGACTAGTTCCCTCCTCTTTGAGTGCGGTAGAACCTGTGAATATATAAAATATCACGCCTATGTTACATATGGCAAGGGACATTATCCTGGGTGGGCCTCACCTAATCAGAGCGTTTATTAAAGGCTCTGTTTAAAAGCAGAGCATTTTCTCCAGCTGGCTGACTGTTGAAGAAGAAGTCAGAGATATGCGTCCTGGAAAGCAAACATCCATTTTGTGAACTACCTACAGAGGCCATGTTGCAAGAAACTCAGCGGTCTCTAGAAGCCAAGAACAGTCCCCCAGCTAGCAGGAAATGGAGGCCTTAGCCCTGCAGTCACAAAGACATGAATTCTGCCAACAACTAGTGAGTCTGGAAAAGGACTCCAAGCCCAGATGAAAACTACAGTCCTGACTGACACCCTGATTTCAGCTCAGTGAGACCCTGAGCAGAGAATCCACCCACACTGTGCCTGAACTTCTAACCTACAGAAACTGTCAGATTTAAAAAAAGAAAAGTGTCTTGTATTAAGCTGCTAAATTTGTGGTAATTTGTTAAGCAGCAATAGAAAACTCACATAGGCTGCAGAAAACATTTCTAGAAGTCACACAGCTGGGTCAAGGGTGTGCACACTTAAAATTTCTATAGCTATTGCAAAATTGCTCTTCAAATACTTTACACCAATTTACAAACAGATCTCATTTTTTAAAACTTCCCGGTTATTATCTGCTGATATTGTGTTAGCTGCCATGGAGTTGGCTTCTGACTCATGGTGACCCCATACATAATGGAACAAAACTCTTCCTGGGCCTGCACCATCCCCATAATTGCTGTGTTTATTCCAGGAAGTCCCTAAGGGCTGGAATGATCTGTAGCTTGCCCACTTGTAGCTGACTTTTCTGTCAGAGGAATTTTTCAGTGTTCATACCCTATAATTTAATAATAATGCTTTCAGGCTCTACAAGAGGGAGGCTGTCATTACGACTACCATCTCCGATGTAGAAAACTACCGGTAACGTGAATTAAATGCTCAAATCAACTTATTAATATGAGCATATGGAGCTCCGTATCAAATTGTATTCTACATATCAGTAAGGGATTTCATGGTGGGGGGTGGATAAACTCTGAGTCTTTGAAAACAAATTTATATGTGTTTTATTTTCATTTTGAATATTCTTTTGGGAATAAAACCTTAAATATTTTATAACATATTCCTCCAAGATAATAATCTGAAGAAAAATCTGAATGGGACACGGAGTAAAATCCATGATCAAAATTACTAAAGTAATTTTATATACTCAGGGTTATTTGGGAAAAGAGGTACATTATATAATTTTAGAACCAGAAGGGACTGGAGAAATTTAGTTTTGTTTCCTTATTTTATAGAGAATATGCTAACATTTTATAAATCATAAAAGGTATAATTTTAATTTTATTTCAGCATCTTCTTTGCATTATAAAAATACAAAAATTGCTTGGAACATAAACTGATACATATTTTTTTGGAGGGATATTTAGAGTATGTATCAATAGTCTTTAAAATGTTCATTCTCTCTGGCCTATTAATTACCTTCAGAGTTTATCCTAAAGATACAAATCATAGATGCTCATTCATTCAACAAATTAATTCAACAAATACTTATTAAGCATCTCCTATGAGCTACTATCTAGATACTATTCTGTCTGCTGGAATAACAGTAAACAAATAAATGTGTCCCTGTCATCATGGAGCTTACATTGTGGTGAGAGAGAAAGACAGTAACCAAATAAATATATTAAAATTTTAGGTGTTGATAAATACTATGGGGAAAAAAAGCAGAGTAGGAAAGTAAAATGGTGACAGATATTAATTTAGAAAAAGCAACCAGGGAAGAAAATCTCATGATCTGAATGAAGTAAGGATGCAAGCCTTATAAGCGGAGAGGTATCTGGGAAAAGAAGAAACAATACATGCAAATGCCCTGGGGCAGAATCCCCCAAACATCCCCAATCACAGCGTTTGTTAAGAGAGCAAATTATGAGTACCTGGATTCTGGTCAAAGAAATCTGTGGGTGGGCTTTCTTTTTTAATCATCTAGTAACCTTTTGACTTAAAAAAATTCTTTATCTTTTATTTTTCTACTATTACAGTAAATTATTTATAGTTAGAAACAACCTAAATGTCCTACAGTTGTTAATAAATTGACTAAATAAGTGATAGTGCTTCCATAAGATGAAATACTTTAAAAACATTAAAATAATATTTTCAAAGTCACATTTTCACAAATATTTAATGATACAGAAAAATGTTTTTGTTAAGTGAAAAGAGCAAATTTATTAAACACTACATATAAGTCCAGTGTTATTTAAAAATATATACAGATACATATGCTTGAGCTATTTCATAATAGGTTTTTATATACACAGAAAAAAAGAATGAATGGAACACTATATCCCAAATAGTGAGATAATAGTGATTATCTCTAGGTGGTATGATTATGAACAATTTTTATCTTCTTTGGACTTCTCTATGTTTTTCAAATATTCCCAATTTATTACTTTATAAATAACGGGGAAGAAAACCAAAATTATTTTCAAAATAAATGTCCCAAAAAATAGAATCTTGATTCTTACTTGAAAAAAAAAGAGAGGAAATATTTGCGTCCCATTAGTTTCTCTTTCTTTATATTTGATTCACTTTGGGCTAGTCTAAACAGTAACTAAAGGAGTTGTGAAGAAATGGTCATACTTACATTCCTGTTTGAAGGTGAAGTATTCTGTAAGATGTCTGCATTCATGATTTCCTCTAAGTAGAAACAATGTTTTGGGATAATTAATCTTTAAACTCCATAAATACAGCACACACTGCAAGACAAATACAAGGACAAAATTATAAGCAATAAAAGTCTGGCAAACGTTGCTTATGAGCAGAGTATACCAGAAATTATTAACAATATTTTTTACAATATATTTGAGAAATAGGTTAGTAAATATACTCAATTCACAAACCAGAACTAAGATACTGGTTAACTAAATCTAAAAAGATTTACAGTGTTTCTAAACATATTCCTGGTGATCCCAAAGGTCTAATCTATCAACTAGTTTAAAGGGATCTGATAGTTTTTAGATGAAAGAGCAATGGAACAATTTTATTTACAAAAACAATTTAAAACTTGAAAAGTAAGATTATTATTTTTTTCAAGTGCCATCATACGCTTAATGACTATCACTTTCTGAAAGATCATGCACATTCTACAAAGACAGCCTTGATTAGTTTGCCTTATCTAACATTCAATTAACAGAGCAGTTAATCTACTAAAAAGAAAAAAATAGGAGGTGGAGCCAATGTGGTACCCTAGACAGATGCACCATGCTGTCCCTCTACAGCAAAGATCTGAAAAACTAAGTAAAACAGATATAAATGTCAGTCCTGCAAGCCCAAGCATCAAATGAAGGATAAAGAATTAGATCAAGAACATGGCGCTCTAGGCAGAAGCACCACGCAGTCGCTCCACAGCAAATATCCGAAAAACTAAGCCAAACAGAGAAAACAGCAATCCTGAAACCCTAAAACATCAAATGAAGAGATAAAGAACTCAGCCAAGCACCAAATGGAGTGAGAAAACTGACAGAGAATGGAGAGTGAGGAGAGGTTCATGCAGAGGTCTCCTATTAGCTACCACAGCGCAGATCCGCCATCTTGGACTCCTATCAGAGACCAGCAAATAGGCAGTACGAGAAAGTAGCAACACGGAGCTTCCAGCAGGAGACAGAACAACCGCTTCTCGTCTCTTTATACCTTCCTTCTCTTCCTGCCCCCTGAATACCTGGCGCTGAATTCCTCCAAGCCTTCTAGCCAGGCTGTACTGCAACACCTGGGAACAACTTCCCCAGACCT
>NW_004444026.1:8918629-8919406 GCF_000243295.1 Trichechus manatus latirostris | reverse complement strand
ATGACCAATAAAATATATACATATTAAAAATAATAATAATCCAGACTACACTCTATTTTGGTCTTCCTGGTTCCAAGTTATTCAATGTCCACATTAGTGGGTCCCGATCCAAGCCAGAAAATGTGTCCTGCCATGGGCCCTTAGAGAGAGAGGACAATAGGGGCATCCATCTTGCCTTTCTGCACCCCTTGCTATGAGGCAGCCTTTGGCTGTGATGCATATCTTTACTTTAATACTGTATACTTTCCTGTAATATACTATATGTTTGTAAGCATTGTCTTTTTGGGCCTGTGAGTCTTCTTTAGCAATTGAACTCTCTTTAACTGCCACCATTAGTGCAAATATCATTCTTTCTTTTCTTCACATACCACAGCCAATCCAATGACTAAAGTCCAGAGGACCCTATCTTCAAAATATATCTGGGGACATGATGGCAAACCAGTAGGGACTGGGAAAGCCACAGAAACTCGAAGGAATTTGTTGCATCTCTCAAACTATAAAAACCAAGAGAACTTCATGGGAAACCAGAAGGTGATTTGTCCCTTTCAGGTGTGAGACAGAATGGAAGGCCAGAATACTACCTACAAGAGATGGAGTGGGGAAGAGTTTTTTAGCTGTGACATTTTCTCTTCCTTGTTTACCCTAGGTAGCTCATTGACCATCATACAGCCATTACAAGGTCGAAAAAGAATGTGAAAATTCTTTAGGAATTGAAATGGAATGATCTCCAAGATATGTTATCAAGAGAAAAAAAAAAATGAGGTGCAGAACAGGATA
>NW_004444026.1:8915172-8916434 GCF_000243295.1 Trichechus manatus latirostris | reverse complement strand
TTTTAAAAATAGATGTACAAATATGCTCAAAGGTCACATA
Organism: Trichechus manatus latirostris; assembly: GCF_000243295.1. Lineage (NCBI taxonomy): Eukaryota > Metazoa > Chordata > Mammalia > Sirenia > Trichechidae > Trichechus > Trichechus manatus. The sequence goes on along the minus strand of NW_004444026.1, from coordinate 8,916,394 downwards.
AGAAACTTAACTTGTATTAAGAGCTGAATGGCTGATAAATGAGGAAATTCTCAATTTCATTAGTAATTAGAGAGATATTAATTAAAACAAAAATAAGTAATTCTGACGCATGCTGAAGTTTGAGAATCACTGAACAGCACAATACTTTACCCACCCGCGCCCCCCACAAAAAACCTATATATTAAAAAATTATATATGTATTCTAAGGTATATACCAAATACAATAGAAACATATACATACTGGGTAGAGGAATGAGGAGGATAGAGGTCACAGATAAGGGGAAAAAACCAACAACAGAGAAGGACTATAAAGACTAACTTTATACCCATCATATTGGCAAATATGAGAAAAATGAGATAAAAATCAAATTTTGGAAGGGAAGATGTGAAAAATTAGGAACTCTTAGGTATTGCTGGTTGGTGTATAGATTGGTACAACCATTCTGAAGAGTAATCTGGCAATACTCTGTTCATGCATGGATGCATATACCTGTTTTCCTAGCAATCCCACTCTTGTTCACAAACCACAGAGAAACTAAAGCCCAGGTCCTTAAAGTGGACATAAATGAGGATGAGGATGTTCATTACAACAGTGTTGATTGTAAAAAGAAGTTAGAGGAAATGCAGGTGTCCATCATTGAGAATAAAGAAGTAAAACGTCATAGATGGAATACTATACAGCAGTCAGAAGCAATAAACTAGAGGTACATACATCAACCCAGACAGATCTTAAAAACACAATGATGAGTGAAAAAAATAATCAACAGAAATAGAGCTACAGCAGTGGCTCCCAAAGTGCGGTCACATTCATTCCCAAGTGTGGTGTACCACCATCACCTGGGAACTTGTTGGAAACACAGAACCTCAGGCTCTACCCTAGACCAACTAAATCTGAAACTCTGGGTAGGGCCCAGTAATCTGTGTTTTCACCAGCCTTCCAGGTAATTCTGATGCATTGTAAAGTTTGAGAATCACTGAACAGCACAATACTTTACCCACCAAACAAAAAAAAAGGGGGGAAAAATCAACAAAACAAGAAACAAGGACTGCAAAGACTAGTGATAAACATACTAGGACCCAAGGAGCATAATTAATTCAGTTGAGGCCTCCCCACCCTTAAAAAGGAAAGACTTTAAAATCCTGAATCCAAATGGTTCTCAATATGCCTAACCTAAGCAACCAACATCTCTTGCACAGATTATTGCATTAGACTCCTAACTGG
>NW_004444026.1:8912544-8913735 GCF_000243295.1 Trichechus manatus latirostris | reverse complement strand
TTAAAGGAAACTAAAATTTAAGTTTCCCGAGCACAGAGGAAGCACTTTCTAATAAATACGTACAAATGAAGAAGGAATATCAAAAGGCTCAAAGTAAAGTGAAACTTTACTATTTTGTTTTATCAGTGACATTTGGATCAGCCCTGGTGTACTAACCAAAGTCCACATGGCTTCAGGGAAGATCAATGCTTGCTCTGGGCATGGGAAAAAAAAAACAAAAACCAAAAAACTCATCATGCTTTGATGCCCTCATTTAGGCTCAAGGAAAGAGAAATTATTAGAAACATAAAGAGAAAAGTAAAATAAAGTTCTCTGAAAACAACGTGGCAATATGTATCAAAAATCTTAAGAATGTGGACACATACTCTTTGATCCAGTAACTTCACTTATCAGAATCTGATCTAAGGAAATATGGGAAATGCCATTTAAAAAATATAGGAAAAGATATTAACCGCAGCAATATGTAGAATGGAAATAACTGGAAAACAACCTTGTACCACTTAGGGTACAAGTGACACAAGATATGATTAACAGTTCCTAAGCTATAAAGACATTTAAATATGTCACAAAAGAAGAAGTCTGGAAATAAGTTGTTTGGTGTGCCGGTTTAACACTGTCACCATAAAACCAGACTCTCTGCCTCTTTGTTCTGTGATTCATAGCAGGTCTGCTTTTCATCCTTAGTCATATCACCTCCTCATGGTCACAAAACCAAATAACCACATTTGATGTCACATGGTGGAGTGGGGGGCCTAAAGCTTTTGCCTTCCAAGAGTCTTTTCATTTGGGAAGAAAATGTTTTCCAAAAAACACCCAGAAGATTTCCCCTTATATATTATTTGGCAAGATAGCATCACATGTTTATCCCTAGAATAATCACTGGTAACAGGAAAAGGATTGCCTCAACTAGTTCAGACCAATCAGAAATTTATTCCCTGGGGCTGAGGTAAGGGCCTTCCTTCCCTGAGAACTAACGGTCTCCTTGCACACCCCCAATCCCATTCGTGTGAAAAAAAAATAGGGATTTTTTTTTAGCAAGGAAGAAGGAGGGAAAGGGTAGAGACTAAGCACCACCTGCTAAATATCTAATTACCTAACAACAGAGGAACGGTTGAATAAATTATGGTATTTATAGCATTAGCCATGTTTTTGGAGAAATGTTAATGACCGAGAAAAATGCTTTCAATACAA
>NW_004444026.1:8910162-8911760 GCF_000243295.1 Trichechus manatus latirostris | reverse complement strand
ACTGGACTGGTTGAGACTGGAGGACTCTCTGAGACTATCGTCCTGAAATATTCTTCAAATCTTGAACCGAAAGTAACCCTTGAGGTCATCTTGTAGCTAAATAATAAACTGACTCAAAAAATAATGAATATCACCCATAAGTACTGTGCGCCTTTAAAAAATCACCTATATGAGACCAAATGGTCAATAATTACTTTAAAACAAAGATGAGAATGTAAGGAGGCAGGGTAACTAGATTAATGGAAACAGAACAACCAGAACAAAAATAACAAGAATGTCATTGAACAACCTGTGTTGAAACTGTTGAATGGGAACCTAAACTGCTGTGTAAACCTTCACCAAAAACACAATAAATATTATTTTTAAAAAAATTACTTTTCAAGTGCCTACTTGTGCCATGCTGGGCTAAGCTGTAGCCTACAGAAATTTATAATCTAAGTGGCTTATAAATAAGTGACTTTCAACTAAATGTTAAATATATCTCACAACTGTTTTCAAACTAGTATAAGATAGCATTATCACAGTAAAATTTTTATTTACTTACTTCTTAAAATACTACAGAAAAACCCTTTAAGTTAGCCACACATCAAATAACAGAATAAAGCCAAATACAAACTATGATTTATTAACATTCATTCATACAACAAATACTGAGTGCCTACTATGTGTCAGGCACAGTGCTAGGTCCTCATATGAAGAATGCAGCAGATAATAAACACTTTCATATTACTGTATTTTTATGCACACCTCCCCCCGCGAGGCATTTTCATATGCGTGCTATGCTAATTTTTTTACAGCAACATGTAAAAAAAATTTGGGATAGTGGCACTTATGAACATACCTTGTGGGGGGGAGGGCGTGGTTGGCAAACAAACATAGAAGGCGTGCATTATTCGCATAAAAAAAGGCATACTTTTCTATTAGACTGTCAGCTCCTACAGATAGCACAAATCTTATTATTTTAGCCTGCCAAAAAGTTGGCACTCAAGAAACATTTGTTGATTAGTAGGGAGAATAGCAAAATATTTCAAACAGTATATGTGTACAAAAATCACTGTGGATTTTTTGTGTGTGTGCGTTATTGAACATATTGATGAATTAAAACTATTTTTAAAGTGTGTGAGTTAACAATTGGAAGGTAACTTGACAAAAGGTAACACCGAATTAGGGTAAAGCTTGCACAGCTTGACCAAGGTAAATGATGTCACTAAGATGTACACAAGAAAAAAGAACTTTTCGTAATTGTTATAGCATATATAATTTTGCAACAACAGCAACAACAAACAAAAAATATATGTGTGGGTATATATCCATGTATCTAGGTATATATGTATATAGATACATATATGTGAGTATGCATATGTGTATGTATATGCATGTATGTGTATGTATGATATATAATAAAACACATGGGGGCAAAATTACAGATATGTCTTAGACATAAGCAAACACCTCACAGGATTGGTTCTGTGTTGGAAGGCTTAGGACCATGGTCTCATGCGACAACTTGGTCAATTGGCATAATATAGTTCATAAAGTTTATGTTCTACATCCTAGTTTGATGAGTAGTGTCTGGGGTCTTACAAGCTTGTGAGCAG
>NW_004444026.1:8906866-8908454 GCF_000243295.1 Trichechus manatus latirostris | reverse complement strand
AGTTGACTTGTATTTACGAGTGATGCTGCACGAACAATAAACCTTTAACCACCAGAAACTCACTCAGTACAATGAGTCTTTCACTATGAAGGGCAGGTAGGACTTAACATTGAAAGGACAGTAAGCAGATCAATTTCTCATCTCATGCTTATTCTGGGGCACGTGTTCATTACAAATTAGACTACCCACACTATTTCAAAAGTTATTTCTCTTTTATTTGCCAAGTATATACAGCTGAATCAATGGACGTTAAATATGCATATGATGTGGTTCCACTGTACTCAAGTCCTTGCACTAGTTCTAAAATAGTTTTATCTTTTATACATAAAAGCTTATATTTTGTTTTTAATTCTAAAACCTTTCCCTCTCATCATTCAGTTTTCAAAATATTTAAAAGCAAATTTTTATTACTTAACTGTTAAACTCATTTTTCCTCCAACAAACACTTATTATCTGCTTACTATGTGCAACAGTACCAGAAATTATTCCTACAATAAGTTAAACCCACTGCCATTGAGTCAATTCTGACTATAGCCACCCTATAGGACAGAGTAGAACTGTCCCATAGAGTTTCCAAGGCTGTAAATCCCTACGGGGCTGACTGCCACATCCTTCCCCCACAGAGCAGCTGGTAGGTTTGAATCGCCAACCTTTCAGTTAGCAGCTGAGCGCTTTTAACCACTGTGCCACCAGGGCTCCTTACAATAAGCTAAATACCTGCTTATTTACCACTGGCAGTTAATCTAAGAGTTGACTATAGCTCAGCAGCTTATAGTTGTATAATTAAGGTCAGCTAATACAATCCTCGTTTAGAGGGAATAGCAGTTTATTTCATTTATATACAGCTTGTACACTATCTTCAAGGAGGAAAGGTTACTAAACATTTAACTTATTTGCAAAGCTGGATTAATACAATCTTTTATATACTAGAGTTTCCATTAGTTAAAACAAAAGGAATAGACTCTTTATATCAATGAAAACATTTCTCTACCACTTTAATTGTTGAAAGTAGCAAGGCTTATAAATTCTGCCAGTGTTCTCATTTTAATTTCTTCTACTGAAGAATGGAAAGCAAATCTTTTAAAACGACAAGATGATAGTTCCTACATGCCCAGTTTAATTTTTACCTCTATACTGAAATAGCCTCTGTCCACATAGTCACCCAGAAAGAGGTAGCGTGTGTTACTAGGTGATCCTCCAACTTCAAACAACTTCATCAGGTCAAAGAATTGTCCATGAATGTCACCACACACTAGGGGAAAAAGGCCATAGGATAAGGTGAAAAGGTATGTCTTAGGAGAAAACGAAAGGGGGCATTACACCAACAGAGATCACAGTTTAACTTTTAACTTACATCAGTTTTGACTGGCTTCGCTGTAATTATAGTATACATTGTATCTATATGGAATAGTTCTAGAAATATTAAAACCCAAAAACCCATTGTCGTCCAGTTGATTCTAACTCATAGCGACCCTCTAGGACAGAGTAGAACTGCCCCATAGGGTTTCCAAGGTTATGATCTTTACGGAAGCAGACTGCTACATCTTTCTCCCACAGAGCGGCTGGTGGGTTCGAACTGCTGACCTTT
>NW_004444026.1:8903521-8905243 GCF_000243295.1 Trichechus manatus latirostris | reverse complement strand
CATAATGTAATGTAATGTAATGCAATGCAACGCAAGGTAATGACTTTCCACGATGTAATCTAAAGTAATATGATCAATCAATCAGTTGAAAAGGAAATATCCTTAAGGTGTGGGCTGCCTCCAGACAATAAATAGATATTTTGGCAGAACTTGCTTTCTCTTCACTCTGCACTCTTCTTATCACCTAGCCTATGGATCTTGGGACTTAAGCCTGCAGAATTTTCTAGCCTTCTGCCTGACCTATGGATTTTGGACTTGAGAGCCCCCATAATCCCGTGTATATCTCACTGGTTCTGTTTCTGTAGAGTACCCTGATTAAGACATTAACCACTAAAATAACTAAATATTACCCTGAGATAACCCAAAAAAGACAGAGGAAGCATATATATCCCAGTTTGCCCAGGGCAGTCCCAGATTTCACCTGCTATCCCAGCATAATTGTTAATACAGTCCCCTTTCACTCTCAAAAATATACTAATTTAAAGAATAAATTAGATGTTCACTCTGCTTTTAAGTGAATAGAGAAAATTTTCCAGATCTTAATTTGTGTTACTCAGATGGACTATCAATATACTGCTTTAATAGGATATTCCACTTACAAAATAAATAAAAAGAAAATATTATGATGTATCTTTTATTTATTCATCTGGTGAGCCTCCAAGACAGAGTAAAAGGTTAGTCCTGAACAAGTTTACTTAAATTTTTACTTAATCATTTCCCTTTTCATGCTTAATTACCCCTTTTTAGTTTTTAAACTCTTATTCTCAATTTCTGGCTAACCAGTCTATCTAACTCTGTAGCTCTACTCCTTCCTAGTCTTAAAATGAACCCCACAAAATGCCTATGTTAATCTCTCACTTTGTAAATCAAAGAAATAGGTCAACAAACTAAAAACAAAATGAAACAATACAAAGAAAAATGCTGAACTAGAAAAAAAAAAAGTATTATAAGACAGGTGGTTCCATGGACAAAATATTATTCAACTTCTACCAATGGTATTATTATTACTAATAAAAACAATTTTCCTCCAGTATTATTCCACTGTAATTGGAAAAGAGTGTACAAAATAGGAAATTCATTTTTCTTATACATCATAAAAGCAGTAAGCAGAGGTGATGGCAACTGAAGAGCTCCTTAGGAAGTAATTTAGAGAGATCTTTTTCCCTTTCTTCAAGTTCTTCAGCTGCAATTTATTTAAAACAAAATAAGCAAACAAGTCACTTAGTTAAACAGAAGCAAAAGCAAGGCTGAAATAGATCAAAAGGATTATGCTCAGCTAAGAGAAATGAGACACAGCTTAGTCAGGAACACTCAGGAATTAAGGTTAGCTTGGGACAACAACATCCATGACAAAAAGTTAGAGAAAAGTACTGTTTTCAGGTTAGGGCAAATAAAACCAATTTACCTCAAATAAGGAAAAAAGAATCTTCAACTTTAAAGAAGTGGGTCCTACCTCTCTCAAGTTACTCCCTAAAATATAGCTGTGTTTAGAAGCCCTGAAACCGTGTCCTTTCTTTTTACCAGATAATTCTAAACACACTATAGCTGAGGTTGATTCATAGTAGAGTAGAAACAGCCACAACCCTGAGAAGGCTAACGGAAATTTAGCTATGTTTAGTCATGAAAGGAAATAGCAGGAACCTTCAAATTAAATCACCATTTTCTTAAAATGTGCTCCAGATATATAGGGTGACCATCTCTCCCAGTGTGCCTATTAGGATA
>NW_004444026.1:8901659-8902737 GCF_000243295.1 Trichechus manatus latirostris | reverse complement strand
TAACCAAAAGGTTGGCAGTTCAAACCCACCCAGAAGTGCCTCAGAAGAAAGACTTGGTTAACTTGCTTCTGGAAGGTCACAGCCTTGAAAACCCTATGGAGCACAGTTCTACTCTGACACACATGGAGTCACCATGAGTTGGAATCAACTTGATGGCAGCTCGTTTGGTTTTTGGGTTTTGGTCTGCTTAAACATGGATTTAGAGCAACAGGAATAGGACTAGAGTCAAAACTTGGATACTATGTATGTACAAATCTTCAAGCCCTAGCTCAGAGATTTCAATAAGTCTAATGTACACAAAAAATTATGTTTGTCTAACATCGTTACTTACTTCACAGCTAACAATAACCTTTTTCTAAGAACCCAAATCATCTGACAAGTTCTTTTCCAACTGCCTTTGATGGCAGAAAGGCCCTCACTAATAAAAATACAACCTAAACACTCGGACTTTGCAGGGAGATTAACAAGCTGAATTTTTAGCTTCTAACACCTTATCGATGCTTTAGTTAAAATATGAGTATATGAACTATAGTACAGTTGTAATTTTATTTACATTTTAAAAGATATTGCAATTAAATTCCCTGAATATTTTGCTGCATTTCCCTAACCACCTCAAATGGAGAAAAATCCCCAAATGCAAGTAAATTGTTTTAAATGTTCAGTATAAAGGCAAATTATGCAAAGATAAAAACTATTAAGCTTTGTATGGATGGACAAATTTACAAGGCCAACAGAAATAGAAAAAGCAACATGATAGTTTTTTTTTTTCCTCCAAGTTATAACTCAAACAGCCTAAAGATGAGTTAAAGTCATAAAAAAGATAGGACTATAAAATACATGTGCAAAGAAGAAGCAGCAACACTGCAATAAGATTTTTTAAAGCATTATTCTGATCTAAAGGTTCATATACTTTCAAATAATAATACTTAAAAAATTATGCCATGACACCTTAAGGAAAGAGAATCACATCTAGACCAATGGAACCGAATCGTGAACCGAGACGTAAATCCATCTACCTATAGTCAGCTGATCTTTCACAAAGGGCCAAAGTCCATTATATGGGGAAAAAAAACAGTCT
>NW_004444026.1:8898516-8900572 GCF_000243295.1 Trichechus manatus latirostris | reverse complement strand
AGAGGGAAATCACTTAGATAGTAGATAACTGTTAACTTTGGTGAAGGGAAAGACAACACACAATATAGGGAAGTCAGTACAATTTGACCAAGGCAAAGTCATAGAAGCTTCCTAGACACATCCAAACACCTCGAAGGACTGAGTTACCGGGGCTGAGGGCTGGGGACCATGGTCTTGGGGGACATCTAGGTCAATCAACATTACATAGTTCATGAAGAAAATGTTCTACATTCTACTTTGGTGAGTAGCGTCTGGGGTCTTAAAAGCTTGTGAAGAGCCATCTAAGATACATCTATTGGTCCCATCCCATCTGGAGCAAAGGAGAATGAAGAAAACCAAAGACACAAGGAAAATATTAGTCCAGAAGACTAATGGACCACATGAACCAGGGCCTCCACAAGCCTGAGCCCAGAACTAGATGGTGCCTGGCTACCACCACCTATGGCTCTGACAGGGATCACAGTAGAGTGTCCTGGACAGAGTGGGAGAAAAATGTAGAACAAAATTCAGATTCACAAAAAAAGACCAGACTTACTGGTCTGACAGAGACTTGGAGGAACCTCCAAGACTATGGCTCCCGGACAGCCTGCTAAGTCAGAACTGAAGCCGCTCCCAAAGTCTACCTTTCAGCCAAAGATTAGACAGGCCTATAAAACAAACAAACACGTGAGGAACGTGCTTCTTAGTTCAGTCAAGTATAGGAGACCAGATGGGCAACACCTTCCCAAAAGCAGAGAAGGCAGGAAGGGACAGGAAAACTGGATGAATGGACATGGGGAACCCGGGGTGCAAAGGGAAAGGGGGAGACTGTTAACACATTGCGGGGTTTGCAACGAATGTCATAAAACAATTTGTGTATAAATTTCTAAATGAGAAAATAAGTTGCACTGTAAACTTTCACCTAAATTTAAAAAAGAATGTATGCCTTGAGCATTGTGCTCTTTTAAGAACTATCTATACAGGATCAACGTGAAAATGGCTACTTGAAAGATTAGATAGGAACCTTAGGGGGCACTGAGTTTATGTTAATGGGGGAGGAACAACTCAGAAAAGTAGGGTGAGAATAGCTGCACAACTTGAAGAATGTAATCAGTGTCACTGAATTGTACATGTAGAAACTGTTGAATTGGTGTATGTTTTGCTGTGTATATTCTCAAGAACAGTAACAAAAAGAGGTGGAGTCTAACTCCTCTCCCATAGAATCTGGGCTAGTCTTAGCAACTTGTTTTAAGAAAAAGTTTGCAGCAGAAGCGACTTTGCAGCCTCTGCATTGGTCTCTTGGGATGCTTTCTCTCTAAGCTAAAAGGAAAGGTCAGGTGTAGGTGCTCTAGTCAATAACGCCAGCTGAGCTAAGGCTTCCAGTCATCTCAGCCCAGGCAGAACTCACTTCATTCGAGCTTAAGATAAAAAAAAAATCTATAGGGCACTTACTATGTGCCAAGCACTGAACAAGCTCTTGGGATCATCAGTTAAAAAAAAAAAAAAAAAGGCAAAAACTCTGATGAGCAAGGGAAGAGAGATACCACCCCAAATACTCAATGAAAGAGCAAAACACTGAAAAGGACTCACAGCATGATCCAGAGGACATTTTTCTGAAACTAACAAAACAATACAAGACATTATGGCCTCTGTGAAATAGGAGCAGAAGGCAATAATGAGAAGAAAGGAAGGGTGGTTGAGATAAGGAAGAATTGCTAGGAAAATGAAAAACACATTAGCAAAATTTAGAACCATACCAGAGAAAGAAAAGAGAAGAAATCAAACTGCTGAAAATAAAGTCTGTAATATGGAAGACAAGCTAGAGAAGCTGTTTTAAAATGCAAAGAAAAAGACAAATATGAAAATGATAAGAGAAGATAACATATGGTGAACAGGACATGGAGAGCCAGATTAAGAGTTAATGATATTCCTGAAGAAACAGACTAGAACAAATAGAACAAAAAAAAAAAAAAAGCAAAAACTGTCAAAATAAATTAGAAAACCTTTCCAAGCTATAGAAAGGTCTGTTTAAACACACTGGATTGCCGTGTTTCAGGAAAAGCTAATCAAGAGATAC
>NW_004444026.1:8892843-8894141 GCF_000243295.1 Trichechus manatus latirostris | reverse complement strand
TTTTTTTTTTTTTTTTAACAAACTTTATTAAAAGAAAAAGTAACAGATGTCAAGGATAAAAAGGCAATCTTATTGGGAATTACTCTATGCTAATAAGTTTTACACATAAACAACAAAAACTTTTCTCAGATCAGCAGAGCTGTACTCCAAACTAACTCTTACATGTAACATTCAAAAACTGAACCTCAAATTTAAGTTACACCTATAAACATCCAAGAGGTAGTAAGATAACATAGAAGAAATTCTGTGACTAACACTTCAAAACATTAAAAAGGTTGTAGTAGGTGGAATTCTAAGTTGGCCCCTCAAGATTCCCAGCTCCTGGAGTACACACCCTTCTCCCAATTATTTTATCAAACACTAATCAAGGCATTGCTGTGAAAGAGTTTTGCAAATATCAGTAAGCTCTCAAATCAACTGACCTTGAGATAGGGACATTACCCAGGTGGAACTGACCTAGTCATATGAGACTTTTAAATCTTGATCTAGAGGCCAAATATGTACAAGTTCAGAGATCTGAAGGATGAGATGGATTCAACGGGCAAGTTCTCCATTGTTGGCTTGAAGATAGAAAAGACCATGTAGCAAGAAATGCAGGAAGCCTCTAGGAGCTAAGAATGGCCCCTGATCAACAGTCAGCAAAAACCAGGGACTTCATTCCTACAACAGCAAGGAGCTGAAATCTGCTAGAAATGTGAATAAGCTTGAAAGCAGATTCTTCTCCAGAGCCTCCAGATGAAAACTCAACCTAGTCAAGACTTTGATTTCAGCTTTTGAGACTCTGGGCAAAGAAGTTCACACCGTGACTAGACTTTTCACCTATAGGACTGCGAGCTTATAAAAGGATGGTATTTTAAGCTGCTAAATTTGTGGTAATTTGTTACACAGCAATAGAAAATAATAAAGACGTTCAGGTAATTCTTGAAGTAAAAGTTTTTTCTAAGACCTCTCAACAATTGCAAATACTTTTTTAGTATACACGAGAAACTAATAACACTGTCTGCCTCTGAGAATTAAAACAGAAACCACAACTTATAACTGTACTATGACTCATAAAACAAACTGAACCAAACGAAATCATGATGTGCATCACAGTCTATCTAAGCTCTTTTTAACACAAGATCTGTCAGACCTATATGTTCCAAGATGAGACCTTGGGCAAACTAATTTAACAATACTCTTATTCAGTCCTTAGTTTATAAGGACAAAGAAAAGTCCTTATAAAGTTTTAGAAAAGGTGACCCAAAGTTTGTTCAAAGATACCAGTCTGATGAGACCTTCTGAACTTGTCAGGCTTC
>NW_004444026.1:8889871-8891165 GCF_000243295.1 Trichechus manatus latirostris | reverse complement strand
ACCCTCAACAAGATGGACTGACACAGTGGCTGCAATAACAGGCTCAAACATAGCAATGACTATGAGGATGGCGCAGGACGAGGCAGTGTTTCACTCTGATGTACCTAGGGAAGCTATGAGTCGGAACTGGCTCAACAGCACCTAACAACAACAACACACTCTTATTTAATACACTATAGAATAGTCATCAGCTAACAGGTTAAAAAAGGATGTACAAATGCCTGAGTTATGTTCATTTTGCAGGAATGAAATGAATGTGTGTGAAGACAGGGAGGTGTGAATGCATAATAACAGATGTTTTTGTTTATCTAGGAATAAAGAGAATAATTTTGACTTAAAATAAGAAATGTCTGGTTATGTCAAGATAGTGAAAGGCATATTTTACAGTACACCCACTCCTCACTTATTGACATGGTTAGGTTCCAAAGACCAGGTCATTATGAGAAAATTGGCATTACGTGAAAATGGAGGATGACCACATCAGATCACAAAATGGAGGATGACTACATCATTACATAACTGCCAGAATACATCCTTACGTAACTGCTAAACTACATCGTTATATAACTACAAAATACATCATTACATAACTGTCAAATTAAATAATTACATAACTGCCAAACCACTGAGAATCATGCCCACCCAAGGTGATACATAATTTTAACCATCACAGCTAGCATTACTCTCACCTCACACCTTGGCATTCATTAATGCGATATGAGCATCATTAATGGGTAAAATAGTCAGACAGTAGATTTTTTACTATTGTTGTAAATGTGAATGTCAGATAACAAGATAGATGATAAGTAAGGAGTAGATGTATACCATAAGGGTAGAAGTTCTCAGAATAAGTATAATTTATTTTTTCTGGTGTTTATATCTATTTTAAAAAAAGAATTTGAAGGGAGAAATGAAATATTTTCAAATTTTTTACAAAATTCATTAAATGTGATGGGTTTACTCATAAGGAAATAAAGGCTTATAAATCCTTTTAAGGTAAATTATTTTATGAATAATATACAAATAAAGTAAAACTAGAATTTCATTTTATTCTGTTAAAATAGCAAAGTCATTCTGTGTTCAGGTAAGACATTCCTTAAGTCACCAAAAATATTCTCTTAACTCTCTGTGCATACTCTTAAATCATTTTTGGAAAAAAAGTTACTTACTTTTTTAAAAAAGTTAACATTCCTAATAATCACTTTCATTTATTGCTGTGTTTTGCCTTTGGATATTCATGACTTCTATTTTGTCTCATGACACTTCTCTTTGATATTGCCTTCCCCAAATTCAG
>NW_004444026.1:8886648-8887431 GCF_000243295.1 Trichechus manatus latirostris | reverse complement strand
TCTGTATCTAGCTTCTTTCACTAAGCATAATGATTTTGTGATTGGCCATGCTCTTGCATATATATCAGTAGTTTTTATCTTTTTATTGCTGACTAGTATTCCATTGTATGGATATACCATGTCATAGTTATCCATTGATCTGTTGGGTATTTCCCATTTTTGGCTATTGTGACTAAAGCTGATATAAACATTTGTATATAAGTCTTACGTTTTCATTTTTCTTGGGTAAATACCTCGGAGTGGAATGGCTAGATAGTATGGAAGGTTTATAACTAACATTTTAAGAAACTGCCAAATAATTTTTCAAAGTCGTTACATACTTTTACGTTCCCATCAGCAGTGCATGGGAGCTTCAGTTACTCCACATCCTCACCAAAACGTGTTATTGTCAGCCTTTTTTAATTTCAGCCATTCCAATGGGTGTGTAGTAGCATCTCACTGTGGTTTTAATATGCATTTCCCTGATAGCTAATGATGTTGAAATCTTCTTATAATATGCTTATTGGCCATTTGTACATCTTCATTTGTGACTTCTTTGTTCAAATCTTTTGCTTTATTTTCGAATTCTGCTGTTTGTCTTATTAGTGAGTTATAAGTTCTTTACCTATTCTAGATACAGTCTTTGTAAGACATAATCTAGTGTGAATACTTTCTCCCAGTCTGTGGATTGCCTTTTCTTAACAATGTATTTAGAACAGTAAAAGATTTTACTTATTTTTTTATTGTTGTGCATTAACTGCAAGTTTACAATTCAAGTTAGTCTCTCATACAAAAATTTATACA
>NW_004444026.1:8878476-8879528 GCF_000243295.1 Trichechus manatus latirostris | reverse complement strand
CACATTTTTCTCCCATGGAGCAGCTGGTAGGTTCAAACCACTGACCTTTCTGTTAGCAGCCGAGCAGGCGCTTTAACCACTTTGCCACCAGAGCTCCTTAAGAAGACTTTTAGTGCTCCCAAATTGCTAACACATTTTAATCTAGCTTTTTACCATGTCAGCTGCTGTAGTTCAATAAAGACTGTTTTACAATGCTTCCAACTCAGAAGCAAAAAACCTTCATTAAACCAAGTTTGCACATGATTCAGAACAATAACCAAACTATAAAACACACTAAATTTCTGGTGGTGGGGAGAGAATGAGTGAGGCTAGAGGGGTAACACAAGAGAGTCTTGTGTTGACAGTACACTTGAGTATCTTGATTGCGGTGGTGCTTACACAAGGCTACACATGTGACAAAACTGCACAGAGCTATACACACATGTACGCACATACACAAGAGTGTGTGCATAATTCGTGAGACCTGTAAAAGCCATATAGATTATGCCATTATCGATTTCTTGGTTTTTGTCTTGTACTATGGTGGTAACGGAGGGGGGCTGAGGAGGAAGTGTACGGGACTTCCCTGTGCATTTCTTTGCACTGTCCTGTGAATCTATTTCAAAATAAAAGTTAAATAAATTTAAAAAGCTAACTATATTAAAGACCTATAAGTTTCTAAAGTAAACTGAAGAAACTGTGCTGCCTTTTTATGGCCAAATTCAAGCCTATTGCTACAATCTACATCCACGACATGAATACGTATTTTCAGTTGAATAGATCTGATATCTGCTGCAGTGCTCTAAAAGAGAAAAGGTCACATTGGTGATGACCACGTTAACTCTGCAGCAAGTATAAAAAATAAACCTTAAAAAATAGGCCTATAAAATACTTAGGAATAAATCTAACCAGAGATGTAAAAGACCTATACAAAGAAAACTACAAGACACTATTGCAAGAAACCAAAAGAGACCTACATAAGTGGAAAAACATACCTTGCTCATGGATAGGAAGACTCAACATTGTGAAAATGTCAGTTCTACCCAAAGCCATCTACAGATACAATGCAATTC
>NW_004444026.1:8867338-8876673 GCF_000243295.1 Trichechus manatus latirostris | reverse complement strand
AGAAGAACTAGATGGTGCCTGGCTACCACAAATGACTGCCCTGACAGGGAACACAACAGAGAGTCCCTGATGGAGCAGGAGAAAAGTGGGGAGCAGAACTCAAATTCTAGTAAAAAGACTAGACTTAATGGTCTAACTAAGACTGGAGGATCTCCAGAAAGCATGGCCCCTGGACTCTCTGTCAACCCAGAACTAAAACCATTCCGAGGCCAAATCTTCAAAGATTAGACTGGACTATGGGACATAAAATGACGCTCGTGAAGACTGTGCTTCTTAACTCAAACAGATACATGAGACTAAATGGGCAATTCCTGTCCAGAGGTGAGATGAGAAGGCACAGAAGGTCAGGAGCTGGTAGAATGGACACAGGAAATCAGGGATGGAAAGGAGTAATGTGCTGTCACAGTATAGGGAGAGCAATTAGGGTCAGATAACAAGGTATGTATAAATTTTTGTATGAGAGACTAACTTGAATTGTAAACTTTCACTTAAACTACAACAAGAAAAAAAAAAAAAGATACTCGTGAAGAGTGTGCTTCTTAGCTCAAGTAGATGCATGAGAATAAATGGGCAGCTCCTGTCCAGAGGCGAGATGAGAAGGCTGAAAGCGACAGGAGGTGGTTGAATGGACACAGGAAATCCAGAGTGGAAAGGAGGAGTGTGCTGTCACAGTACAGGGAGAATAACTAGGGTCACATAACAGTGTGTGTATAAATTTTTGTGTGAGAAACTAACTTGAACTGTAAACCTTCACTTGAAGCAGAATTAAAAAAAAAAAAAAGTTAGGTCTATAAGCTATTATTTTTAGATTATTGTGAGGTCTTACCCTCACGGGACACTAGGATTTACCTAAATAACTATCTCTGTTCACTACAAATAACCCTGATTTCATTCCTATTTTAAGCCAGCAAGCCTGTCCTACTTTTGCAGACTCATTTCCTAATCTACTCACTTGCCTTTCTAATCATAAACCAGTTATACATTGCTGAATAGGTTATATTAAATATTACTGAAAGTCATATGTACCTTTCAGATTCTTTCATAACTTATTAGAATAAGCAATTTTATTTAAATGATCTGACCTAGCTCTTTGCGATCATTCCCTCTGTTCATAGACAGTTAGAGAACTCACTTTGAAGTATTAGGAACTGGCCTTCCTAGAACCAGTTAAGTAATAATCACCATCAGTGATAGTTTGACAGAAATAATAACTTCCATAATGATACTGTATGTTTTTAAAAAAACAAAACAGAGCGCATAATAGTCAAATAAAAAAAGCCCAACTTGCTTCCATGTATAAACCTACCAACTACCTTCATTACCCTAGCCATTGACTATTGTTGTTGTCAGCTGCTGTCGAGTCAGTTCCAACTCATAGCGACCCTAAGTACAACAGAAGAAAACACTGCTCAGTCCTGCACCATCTTATCAGTTGGTATGTTTAAGCCCACTGTTGGGGCCACTGTGTCAATCTATCTCGCTGAGGGTCTTCCTCTTTTTTGCTGACCCTCTACTTTACCAAGCATGATGTCCTTCTCCAGGGACTGGTCCCTCCTGACAACATGATCAAAGTATATGAGACGAAGTCATTAATTTAAACCACCCTATTTTATTTTTGGAGCCCTGGTAGCACAGTTGTTAACAGCTCAGCTGCTAACCAAAAGGTCAGCAGTTCAAATTCACCAGGCGCTCTGTGGAAACCCTATGGGGCAGACTCTACTCTGTCCTACAGGGTCGCTATGAGTCTGAATCAACTCAATGGCACCCGGTTTAATTTTTTGTTTTTATTTTATTTTTAAAGCCCCAGAAAGCCTTAGGTCACAAGAATAAAATGTACCTTCACACACACACACACAAAACCTCACACAAATTGAAATCTTAGCTCTTTAAGGCCACTGATCAGAGTCAAATTTTAAACTTCAAAGGATTATCAATTTATAGACTGAGGAAGCATACATTTCATTCCAGATACAGTCTATAGTTTAGTCATTTGCTCTTCCCAGTGGTGTCAGTCATAGGGAGCTCCACAGTTCTAATTTTCTGTTACATTACTAGGAGGCTATTATATGCTATGTTGTGTGGGTACTTTTCAAGACAGTATTTGAGCTTCTAAATATAACCAGAAATGTGTTGTAGGAACTCATCAAATATTTGTTTATGAATACATGATTTCCAAAGTTCCATCTATATTACAGAAAAGGAAATTTTCACAATTTTCTTTATTAAGCATTTTAGATTTAAATCTTCTCAAAAGCTAAGGAGACGATTTAAGTTTAGAAAATATAAAATGCAATATTCTTATGTCTTTACTTCATATATGCCCCTTAAAGTAAAACAGATCTTCTATCAAATCTCACCAAGATTCAAGATTAACTTTTTAAATAAATAGCAGCTAACATTTATTAAGCACCCACTGTGGGCACTGTAACCATGAGTCATAATGAACTCAACAGCAACTTTTTTTTTTTTAATGGGCACTGTGCTCCTCACTTTACATACAACATGAATTGTAATCTTTAAATTCTGAGGTAGGTACTATTATCTCCCATTTTACATTTGAGGCAAGAAAGATAAATAATAAATGTCACACAGCTAGCTAGTAATTAGCAGGGCTTGTGCTCTTACCCATACTGTCTTTCATAAAGTAAGCTTCTTATGCTTTCTCTTAACCTAACTGTTTACTAAGCACCTAACCGTATGCTAGGCACTATATTCAGCATTAAGGATATGCAGTTCTTGCCCTTGAAGAGGACATTCTAGTGTGAATAAAGGGCAAGAAAATATTTAAAGTAATTTGTAAAGCAGTAAGAGACTGCACATGGGAGCACATAGGAGGCAATATCTAATGAGTCTTCTGATGATAACAATGACAGCTGCTAACAAGCATTGAGCACTTACTAAGTGCCAGTCACTGCATTTTGTGGCGTTTATTAATCCTTACAACTATCCTGTAAGTTAGGTTTTATCCTCCCTCTTCTACAGATAGGTAAACTGAGATAAAACACAGGTATTTGTCCAAAGTCATGGAGCTAGTAAAAGAGGCAGAATTTGAATTCAGGTGTGTCTGACTCTGAAGCTCAGGCTCTAAAGGCACTCCTCTGCACAGCCTCCTAGGCAGAAAAAGCCTCTCAGAAGTCATCCTGCTAAATCTTGAAAGATAGGCAGGGACTAGTTAAGTCGGGTGCCCAGACTCTATATAGAAGCAATACACAGAGCCCATTCACAGATATAAAACATGGCATTCTAGGGAACTACAAACAGTAGTAAAGCAGGCTTGGGAATAGGAATATGAAATGAGGAGGAAGTGGGATACAAGGTTAGAGAGGTTTAGCATAAAGGGAACTGTACATCAAGCAAAGTAGTTTATCCCAGAGGCAGGAAGTTCTCATGAAGGATTTTAAGCAAAAATCACAGACCATGATGACAGTGTGGAGAGTAGATTAAATCAACTTAGCTGCCCTAGTACTCCTGTAATAGTACAAGCAAGAAATGAGAGAAGGGGATGAAACAGAAGGTTATTTAGAATCCATAGTCTACAGTATTTAGTCTAGAACTATATTCAGTATAAAGTGAAAAAGAAAGGGAAAGGAAGGAGTCTGGTCTGACTCCCAGGCTTATCATCTGAGTCAGTGACTAAATGGGTAAGTGGTGTGATTAACAGGGATGGAAAATACATTTAGAAAATCCTTCCTATCTCCTTTACTCATTAATGTTTTTTATTCAATTTTTTTTTTTTTATTGCTCACTAATGCTTTAATATTCATTTTATCCTCCTACCACCTTTTTTGCAGTCCCTGGGTGGTGCAAATGTTTAAGCACTGGACTACTACGTTGGCAGTGCAAACCCATTCACAGGCACCTCGGAAGTAAGGCCTGATGATTTGCTTCCGAAAGGTCACAGCCTTGACAACCCTCTGAAGCAGTTCCACTCTCCACACATGAGGTCACATGGGGTTGCCATGAGTCGGAATCAATCTGACAGCAATTAACAACATCCAGTTTTTTCGTTTCTCTCTCTCCAACAAAATAAAAATATGGCTATCTCACTTTTCACATCATCTATCTGAGTCATGTTTGAATTTTCTATAATTCTGGCAGTTTTCAGCTACCCGTTTTCCTCCTCCTTTTCTTCATTTTTCCTTTCAACTCTCTGACACTTCTAACTTAGCCACCTTCTCTCTATTTCTTAGTCAAGTACACTTTGTTTTTTCATCCTTACTTCTGCATGTTTTTCCAAGCCCCACCATGAAGCTAAAATAATCTTTTTCTGCTAAACAAGTTGCCGCCATTTCATATCAGCTATAACATTCTTAAAAATTCATTTTCTTCTTTTTAAACTTTCCTCTACTAAGACACTACTGAATTCTAAAGCCTAGTAGTTCTCAGGCCATTTCTTAATTGTACTGTTTTTTCTCTTCCCCACTTTATGTTTTTTTAAAAACTGAAATCCTATAGAAACGTAAATAATAATATGAGCACCTACATGCCCTTTACGTAGGTTCACCATGGTTAATGTTTTACCACTTTTTTCTCTACAAATATGTTTTTTCTGAAGCATCTGAAAGCAAACTGCAGATATCATGCCATTTCAATCTAAATACTTCATCAGGTATTGCCTAAGAATAAGATCATTCTCCTCTATAACCACAACACCACCATATCATCATACCCAAGATAGTTAACATTCATACAGTATTATTTAATATATACTCCATATTCAGATTTCTCCAATTGTCCCAAAAATGTCTTCTATACATTTTTATTTTCCCAATCCAGGTTCCACACTACACTTGGTTGTCATTCCTGTTTTGTCTTCTTTCATCTAGAATAGTCTCCCTGCTTTTTCTGCTTTTCATCACTTTGACATATTTTAAGAAGAACCCAGGCCAGCTGTCCTGTACAAAGCCCCACAAACTGGATTTGTGTGATTATTTATCCATAATTAGCAAGAATAGATAATTCCTGAATCAATTCTTAAATTGTACCCTAATGTTTATTTCATTCAGAATTTCAGTCTGTTGGGATGATATTATCTAGACACTGCACAAAAACATCAGGAATTGCTGGCATTCAATGTATCTAATATATCTAACCATGATCACAAAAGATACACATTGTCTTGGTCAGCTTCTGCAGCGTACCTTCCTGTCACCCAATTCAGAGATCCTGGTTACCAAGTTATACCCTTTCTAACAATAAACAAAGGCTTAAGAAACTAAAGGGTTTCATGATAAAAATGTAGTCTGCCAACAAAACAAAACTGAATTTAGGGAACTAAAAGTTCTCTCTGCACGCATTCCAATAATTAAGTAGATAATAAAAGATAACCAAGTCAGATACCACTTAGGTTGGGTGGAAGCTTTTAGACCTCACTTATGAAATTTAAAATGCAGCTAAAATTTAACATTAAAACTTTAAGACAGAGTGCTACAACGATTGCACCAAAAGATGATACTGATTGCAAGATATTCCTTTGTTTCCATTAGCCATTTAACAATTTAGTAGCAAAGCCCAGGAATGACTACAAATGCTAGAATTAGCTGAATAATTTTGTCTCTCGTAGATATCTGTCTAAAAATTAGCTTTCTCCAAAAATGTCACCTTACTGGAAAGATAATCTATTACCAATTACAGCTTATGAGTAGTTCTTGAATTCGCGTTAAGTAATGAATTTGTCTTGCTTCTTCAATTTGGTTTAAGTAATGAGTCCTTAGCATTTTTCTCTCAAATGGCGCAATAACTTTTTTTTTTACTTTGCAGTAAAATGTGATAGCATGGTATTTTATAGAAGAAAGTTTTATTGTCAAATGTCTGCAAGAAAATCCAAAACCTGTTCATTTTCTTTATAATGTTCTTTATATATTAACATATAGGTGAAAAAGAACACCTTACCCCTGCTCATAAAAGAAGTGTTTAAATTAAAATGCCCTTTCAGAGGTTTGAGTCTTCTACCCAGAGGTATGAATCATCATTTCCAACATTTCGGTAGTTTGGCAGCTTATTAATTATAACAGTAAATTAAACAAATACTGCCGACAAATCCCAAAAATATGCACTATAAGACTTGTTAACATTGAAATTTTATACTTGGAAAATGTTGTAAATCCATGTTTCCTCCAGATTGGTACTGTATCAAATGATTAGTGTGTGCCCACTCAAAAATATGAAGAACCAAAATCTGAATATAAGCTCTTCTCAAACCCTTTTCACGCTGATTGAAACCATCATAGAAGTATTTCAGTAAAATTACAAAATTTATGTTAATATGAAACATTTGCATAATGAAAGCTTTAATATATGTGATCCATTTTTCTTTGAATTCAAAATATACCAGTAGATGGAACTACATAAAAGTGTTAAGAGCAGTTGTTTCTGGATGAAAGGAACATGAAGTCTTTTGTTTTCTTCCCTTTCTACCTTATGCTTTTCAAATTTTATTATTAACAGAGTTATAGTTAAAAGAAAAAGGAAATTTTTTTAATACAGTAAATCCACTCTCATAATACAAAAAAGGGGGAGGGGGCCAGGAGTTGTAGTAATGAATGAGGTATATACCAGAGAACAAAATGGGGTTCAGGGTATATTTATGGAAATAGCAATTTTTGCCAACAATACTCTTCTTAAAATCTTTTAAGAAAGTCATTTTCTTATTGCCATCAAATTGATTCTGACTCATGGTGACCCCATGTGTTACAGAGTAAAACTGCTCCATAGTATTAGCTGTAATCTTTATGGAAGCAGACTGCCAGGACTTTCTTCCTCAGCACCACTGGGTAAGTTTAAATCATAAACCTTTTGGTTAGCAGTTGAGCACAAGCCATTTGTGCCATGGCCATCCTGTTTTCAGAACCAGCAAAATAAAGAACCAATAGACTTTCATGTGTGCTACAAACAGTATATGCTATGAATACACAATATACTCGGATCCCAAGAGAAGAGGAAAAATGTATCAGCATCTTACCAAAAAGAAGTCTGACGTTTCTGTTAAACCCCATTTGACCACCAAATAACAAACTTTGACAATATAATTCCTACTGAAATTTCTTTGTCACTTATGAAAAGATTCAGTATAAGATATTTTTATAGAAATCATTGTCAAAGAAAAAAAATTCCCTCAAACAAGAAAAGAAACTCAGAAACTGGAGAGAAAAAGGAAACTGAAATAATTTCATGATTCAATCATTTGAGTTGCTAATTCTCCGATCCAGATACCGGTAGCATATGATCTGTTTTAGAGGTTCATAGAAATGTTACTTTGAAAGCAAAGAAGAAATAAATGACCACCTATTAGAGTACATTGCAGATGTGATGCAATAAACACTTAATGAAGGAAGGAAATGATAAGAATTTTTTAAAACATAAAATAAGCACCTTCAACTGCTAGAGAAGAATCCAGCTGTCAGGGAAGTACTAGACAGAGCTGTATTAGTCTCTTCACATTGCTACCCATAGGATTCCACTCAGATAACCTTTATATTGTAGAACAGATACCTCCCTTACTGGGAACATTTTCCTAACTTATGTTATAATTCCAAAACTTTCAAATTCTATTTTTCATAAGTTAATAAGTTTTCATAAGTTAACTAACTACTTATATAGTAAGTGGTCTGTTATTAACTATCATGTTTCCTAATACTGGAGCTCTGGTGACACAGTAGTTAAGAGCTCGGCTGCTAACCAAAAGGTTGGCAGTTCAAATCTACCAGCCGCTCCTTGAAAACCCTGTGGGGCAGTTCTACTCTGTCCTATAGGGTTGCTGTGAGTGGGAATCGACTCGATGGCAACAGGTTTGGTTTTCGTTTTTCGTAATACTACTTTGTCTTAAGCTTTTTACATCCATTATGCCATTTGCATGACCCAGATGCTTGACAGGGTAGGTACTATTAACCCTATTTTGCAGATGAGACTAATAAAGTAAAAAAAATTGTAAATAAAAAGTCAAGGTCACAAGTAAGCTCCAGCAGCAGGAGTGAAACCTAGGTAGGTTTTCTGACAGCCAGACTAGTGAAAGCTGTTGAAGGACAGCTTTAAAATATGAGGACACTTTTAAAATATAAACCACTACCACCCACCCACTCCCCTTTCAAGATTTGCTCAAACAAAACAAGTAGTCTTTAAAGTTAACAGGAAATGGCAGAACCAAAAATAAATGGGCTGTGGTTTCACCGCTGAAAAAGCTTTCAAACTGTGAATAAATGCAGGCAACTCTGGACAGACAAGACAGCACAGAGCAGGATTTAGTACCCAATACAATGAACCTACTTATAAATACAGTGATACCTTACTGACTTAGAAGAAACTTCAACAACTTGAAACTGGAAAACCCAGAATACAGCAACATTAAGTCACAAGAAGTCAAAACTGCTGTGATCAAGTTCTTACGCTAAAGTTTTTATACATGAGATACATCCATACATTCTAAGGGCCTGAAATCATTCATGTTTCATTTATTTAAGAGTAGTCTTAAAAGTACACAACATGAAGTAATTTGTAATTTTGCTGAGAACAAATTTTGCCCATGCAGACTGTGAGGCTGATGTTCACTTAACAATGAGTATGCCTAGCAATAAACCAGCATCTATCTGCCTTTTAACCATGTTTTATTTTACTTTTAAAAATGTAAAAACTTCCTTTATATCTATGGCATGTTACCGTGGAAATTACATTCTACAACAGTGTTCAGAATTTTAGATTCCTGAAGGTCTGAGAACTGCCATAAGCTTCACTCGGATCCTATTTATTTTGACTTGACATACAATTCTAGTTTATCTGGTTTCCCTGACTACCTCAGCTTAGAAGTGGCAGATCAGAAGGCAGTAAGGGCAAATTTTGACAGATAGAGAACAGTACTGGAGGAGACAGAGAAACTGAAAACAGATAAAAACACTAAAAAAATTATAGCAGTGAGGAGGCATTTTAGTACAGAAGAAAACTGTCAACAGCCTCATACAGTGCAATGCACCGGCCATATTAACAGCACAGTACAGAAATTAATGTACATAACAATGACCTTGATTCACAAAAAAGGTTATGTTTAGTATATTCTGAATCTTGAAAAGGTTATGTACTCCAAACGGATTTTATATGTTATAAAACTTACATTAAAATGCTCAAAATAATTTAAGAGTTAAAGGGGTAAGTTTGAGTTAGTTACATGAACAATTCCCTTAAATAATTCCCTAATGGTGCCAGATAAATGCTGAGTAGATAATTCTCAAAGCCACCATTATATTTACTAAATGTTATGTAGTGTAGATAATCAATATTTATGATGTCTGATATCTTGGGGGGAGGACTAAGTTATAAATTAAAATTCTGCCGCCTCACTGAATATT
>NW_004444026.1:8864465-8865801 GCF_000243295.1 Trichechus manatus latirostris | reverse complement strand
CCAACGCGCGGCCCCGCTGCCCAGGCCCTCCCGGCCACCTGACCGCCCGCCCCTGGGCAGTCGCCGACCGGGCATTGCCCTTCCCCTGGAGGGCGCGGGTCCGCGTGGCTGCCCTCCGCGCACGCGCGCTTCTTTCCTCTCCTCTTGCTCTGATAGCCCATTTTCCAACAGTTCATTCTCCCGTCTTTTCAGCCTCCTCTCCCTGCAGCTAACTCCTTCTCTTCTACCTGCCGCTGACCCGGCCTGTAGCACCTAAAATCAGCCCCTACATCCTGTGCGGAAAGTCCCAGCGAAGCCGCAGCCATCTTGTCACCTTGTGACGGCTGGAGCATCCTAGTAGCTGCTGTTTGGGGACCTGAACCTCCTTGCCGCTCTCACCTTGGGGTAAACTTGCAGAGAGACCTTATCGCCTCAAACCTTCACCACAGGAGACCTCCCTTCCAGTCCTCTAGGTCTTGCAGCCGCTTTGTGTCTAGGAGTCGTCATCAATTTGACCGTGCTTTTTTTTTCATTTTACTATCCCCTCCTCGCCCCTGCCCCGTTCATTAAACCCGGGCATTTAAACCTCCTATTTTAATTTTTCATATTTGTAGAGTGCAGTTAGTATAGTGAAAAATACATTTGCCTGCTCCCTAGTCCCAGTCCAGGAGTTGGAGAGCCTCAGTTTCTGAGTGAGGTGGACAACGCCTTCCGCTATGCCCCACTGCCTATTTCTTCCCTTTCTATGTTCAAGAGAAAGGCTAGGGCTCCTCCTCCTGGGAGCCCCTGGGCCAGACAGCTGTGAAAGGGACTGACTTCTCATGAAGCCCTGCTTGTCACCTACCTAGCTAAAAGCTCCCTTCCTTCCTATTTGATGCAGTGATACAGTACCTGCTTCTCAGTGCGCTTGTGTTTACTGTGGAATACCCTGGACAATCTATAGAAATTTTTAAACAATCCGACTCATCTCTAGGTTAAAAACGACCCTTTTCTCTTCTTAAATTGTAAGCGTAGAATAGAAACTGTTACAACTATCTTCCCTACCTAGTACATAATGCTGGTGTCCAGGCATGGACCGGTAATGTGAAACTTGTCTCCCAAAATGGGGGGCACCGAGAGACCAAAGAAAGAGGCAGCCAACTCCAGTGTGGCAGCGAAGGAGTTTATTAGGAAGACATACATACAAGGCAAGTCCTGGGTGGCCACAGGACCAGAGCAGATCTCCATGTTCTGCAGTGGGAGGGCAGAGGTTTTATAGCTGTGGTGGACAATAGTGGCTACATGCCAGGGACTTACATAAGAATGCAAACTGTAGTGAACTGGCAGAACACATAAGGGTGCCCATGTTTGGCCTCAC
>NW_004444026.1:8830385-8848039 GCF_000243295.1 Trichechus manatus latirostris | reverse complement strand
CAACTTTTTGGTTAGTAGTCAAAAGCAAACTGCGCCACCCAGAGATCTTTTAGTTTATTCTTAGGCAATCTGAATGTTCATAGATTTGAAAGCAAACCACAGATACAGAAACACAGAGCCTAGTGGAAGAAAGAATCACCTCTTGGCTTATGATTGCTGGGGTTAGAACACTTTTGGGTTATTACTTAACTATAATTGATGCTACCATCTCAGAATCCTACCCACTCCCAGGGTCAAAGATAACTGCTATACAGGAAAGATAGTCTCTGTTAACTCCCTTCCTTTGTTATTTTATAAGCTCTGAACATACATCTGGCAAGAAGGAGTTGTGGTGTTAAAAAGAAAAATTTTTGGCTCGTTGCTTTTAACATATTTAGCTTGAAGTCTGATAAGGACATTTGGATCTTTTCCAACCACCAATCTTTCCACTTCAAAAAAAAAGTCATCTGAGATAGCCATCTATCATGAGTGAAATGTAATTCAGCTTATTCCAGAAGGATGAAAGGTGATTCGTTTCTGCCGGGTTTGAAGCTACCATTCTCAGAAGTCTAGGTATTTCAGACTATATTAAGAGTACAAAATTTTTAAAATAGACAGACTTTTTTTCACAAATCAAAAATTCCATGCCCACATTTGATGCTTTATTATTTCTTAAAATGGATTTTAATCACAACAGATCTCAGCATCAATGGATGGTTAAGAAAGAGTCTGCAGAAGCAAGATAGGCGAACGGCACCAACCTAGAGCACCATTTAAATTTTACAGTGTGTTTCACCTTCTACCCAAAAAGGCTTAAGTGGTTTAGTTGGTTAAGAGTATTACCAAGAGATGACTAATACCAGTTTTAATCTTCTTAGTGACCTGTTTACTTTGCTTAACTCTATTCCAGAGCTCAACTGACCTCTCTCGAACTTATGTTTCTAAATACAAGTAGGATCAGGTGACAAGGCATAAGCAAAACCATCACCAATGACAGGAAGAAACAACAGGAACTGCTACCAATGAAAAAGGAGCATTTTCACAAACAGAGAACTAACAGGCATTTCATTTGGTCTTTCCATTCACTTTCTATTTGTGTGGCAAGTGCTGGAATCACACAAAGGAACAAGATACAGTCTTCACCCAGAGGGAACTCGTATAAAAAGAACAACAGCAAACACAGTGCAAGCTCTGTAATTGATGTAAGCACAGAGAGGCACCAAACTCAGCTTGGGATGGCAGTATGGAGGGTGGGCAGGGAAAGCTTTCCAGAAGAGGTGGCACAAGCTGAAAGATGGAATGAATGTTATTTTTAACAATTCCCACACACAGTGATCTGATAGAATAAATATGTAATGAAAATTAAAGGACCAATATGAGTAATAATGAATAATAATATGTTACTATTGAGTTAAGGAAAAAACGGAAGGACTGAGCAATACGCATTTGGGAATCTTTAATGTACGTAGTTGACGGCACCTAACAACAACAACAATGTATGCAGTAATAAGAGCATGCTAACTCTGCTTGTTCATTTCTATCGTCAAAGAAAAACAACAGATCCCTGACCCTATATTATGACTAAGTTAGATTAAGAATAGGTTTAGAATTTTCCTCTGTAAGACATAAAAGGAGATGTGTTGTTCAATTGAATAATGCCAATTCTACAAGTTTGAAAGCATGATTTATAAAGGGAAAACAGGGTGATAAGAAAGCTCTTCTTAGGAAACACCACAATTCTTTTTTTTATCATGCAACATCAGTGAAGTCACATAATCTATAAAAGATAATCATTTTTAAAGTGAGCGTGTTATAACATCGAATGTTCCTTCTAAGAGTCTGTTCAGTAGGTAGGTTGGAACGGTGAAACAAAGCTTTGTACAACACTGAGACGCTATCGCCATCTTGTGCTTCACGGTCTTCACTACACCCACAGGCCAAAGAAACCAAACAGACCCATTGCCCTCCAGTAGATTCCAACTCATTGCGACCGACCGGAGATAATAGTTTCCAAGGCTGCAATCTTTACAGAAGCACACTGCCATGTCTTTCTCCTGCAAGCGGCTGGTGGGTTCGAACGGTGGACCTTTTGGTTAGCAGCTGAGCACTTAACCACTACTATGTCACCGGGGCTTGTTAAGAAGCCAATGAGAGCTGATTAACTACTGCAAAAGATCACACTTAAGATTCTCAACAATTACAGAATATAGCTTTATTTATAGAATCTTACAAATAAAACATTTTATAGCCCACATAAGTTATTTTCTTTCTAATTTCTTCTCATGACACCTGAGTTATTTTAAAAAATACTGTGATGAAATTGCAGAACTGTAAAGGGAAGTATGAACAATAAAGACCTAACCTCTATTTTTGCAAAAATCAAAGACAACTTTTTTTTTTTTTTTTAAAGCAGATTTCCAGCATATTATCATCTCTCTGAAAGAGGACTTACTAAAAAATAGACTTCAGGATACCCAAACAGAGTAGCCTTTTTTAACCCAGGATGAAGGACTAACGATGGGTTGACACTAGGCACGAAATACCTTTGGGGACAAGGACAGAAGGCAACCTGCATCCCAGGGTGACAGTGACAAGTAGCAGAACCCCTCTCCCTGGGTTAGGGCTCCTATGTATGACTTTTCTTACTAAAATTAATAGGAGCTGGTCCAGCCAGAGAAGAGAGATGGAAGATCTTAATGTCAGGGGTGAAAAATTCCTCAAAATAACCTGCTACTCCTTAGACCTCTAATATGTACAAATGCTTAAAACAGCAAATCCAACACTTAAAAGTCAAAAAGAAATTGCCACACCTTCAATTCATGAGGCAAATCGGTTGCCAATGGCAACATATAATTAGTCGGACTATCTGAGTGTCTCCACCCCTCCTAAGCCTCAACTATCACTAGCCTCTGCACCAATGACAGCTGAAAGGATTCCCTTCAAGGCAGCTGTCTATGAAAAGCTCTGAAGTTGATACAAGTATGCAAGAAAAGGGAAAGCATCCTACTATTTTATATTTTATTTTTTAATTTGTTAAAGATTATTATTTTTTTACCTCCTCTCCTCAACTAGAAAGCCACTAACTCGAACTTAGTACTCTACTCCAAGACAAATGTTATTTTTAAGGAATGACAGGATCTATAGGGAATGCTAAAATGTTCAATTTAATACATCAATGTGAGTTAAGTAAAGCAACATTTTCTAAAGTCTGAGTTTTCAGTGTCATTTTCTACTAGCTCCTGAAAGTATTTTGAGAAAAATAAAACAGAAAAGACAAAAAGAATTGTTCTGAAACATTAACAATAATGATAATATAAAAAATTAGATTCCATCATTCAAGGAATTGGTTCTTTGGTAAAACTGGATCATAATCCTATCAGGAGTCAATCCTGACATTTCATCTTGAATCTTGTTAACTAAAGTCTTCCTCCTTCAGCTCACTGTCAAATCCATCAGTCAACAGCAAGATAAGGAGAAAAAACTTCTGCAGTATTGCCAGCAGTTTTCCTTCTCATGTTCTTTTCAAGAATATTCCTGGCTTGAGGGAAGTTCCCCAAGAAGAAAACCAAAATAGATGCTTTTAATTACTGTATAGTGGAAAGTTTTTCTGTGTAAGGACAGAAAAACTCGCAGATGTTGGCAATGACCCAGTACTCGTCAGTCATGCATGCAGTTTGCTAACACAGCCCCTGGGCTGCAACTGTGGGTACCACTAAGAAAGGCTTCTGGAGAGATTGGTTCCCCAAAGTGGCTAAAGAATCTCACATTATCAATATGATAATAATAAATCAATTCACCCAGTGAACCTGGAGATTAGCTCCCCCTGAAGCCAGAGTTCCTGAGGAGAAAGCTCCACAGTGCCTGAGGCTAGCCAACAGTTTCACAGACAAGTATTGCCATCCGTTTTCTGAAGAGGGTAGAACAATTAAGATTCATTTTGAAGTAGGACTCAACCTTTTTTGGTTTGGCGGTAAGGGAGGAAGCAGTAACCTAGACAATGCCATTGAAAACCCATTTGCTATGCAATCACTAAGTCTGCTCTGCAGACATCTGCAGTGCCCCAACCCAAGTTTCTGACCTTTTATCTCAAGAGTTCCCTACAACTGACCCTTTTATTTCTGTCATTAGAAAATTCTAAATCTTGCCTGCACTGATTCCATTTCTGATTTCCTTGTCTGAGTAGAGCACAAACCGCACTCTAATCCTCAAAGTCAACTTGGTGCTCTGCAGCAGTCTTAACCAGGGGAAGTAGATCTGTGCAGTCTCCCCTCTAATACAAGCATCTTAAATGTGCTCAGAATGTGCTTCTAGGGAGGCAGCTAAAAAGTGTCTCAGAGGATGAGAGTGGAGAAGGGAAGCAGAAATCATAGCAAAGCCAATGGATTTCTTGCAGACCTCCGTCTCTCCATTCTGGTCATGTTAATCTGAGAAGAGAAGGTCCAGGCAACTGAACTTATATGCCAGCTCACCTGAACAGTCATGATACATCAGGGACGCTGCCACAAAACCAATATCCAGCATCCCAGAGGGATACATGACCATCACTACAGGATACACCCGGCCAGTTCTACTTCCCTTCTTATTCAGGATTATTGGTGCCCCTCCTCTTGCCTTACTCATATTTTCTCAGGTTCAGTTGTCTTCGAGAGAAGCAATAGGCAACTGAACAGATACTGAAAAAATGGGAGCGACCCCTGTCTCCTGTACCTTCTCTGTAAAAATAGGGACACCCATTTCATAACGGGCCATCTTGAGGTCCAGGATGGGTATTTAGATTCATGGGCCCCAAACTATGATTCAGCTCCTGATATTTCTAACCCAGTTATGACAGCTAACTATATTTTTGCACGTATGGTAAAGGATTCAAAATCTCTCAGTGCTGGTTCAAAGAGAAAGAGGTCAGGGTAACCAGAGAAAAAAGTGACGCTTGTCTTCTAAGCTGCATTCAAGTTCCAGAGTTACTCTGGGAAAAGAAGGAGAGGAAAGGGTGAGAGGCACTACCTAGAGACTGGTTACCAGGGTAGCTTATTCCTAGGACCAAGCATTTTAAAAACGGCTGACATCTGAATGCAGGAATACAGTCTGTGTCGCAGTTTTTAATAAAACTGCCTCTTCGGTGGTCCTTCATGGATGCGGAGTCCTCAGGCCAGGGATCAGGCAGCCAAGGGTCCCACCTGCAAGCCCACTGGCTCCTGGCAAGGCTTTACCCAATCTGGATCTGCCCTGAATACATGGTGAGGACCAGCATGATGGTGAATCCAGTCAAGAGGCCCAGGTTCTGGATGACAAAGGAGATCAAGACACTGCCCTTCCTCTCATCCTCTTGGCTGACCTCATTCATCTCAGGGAACTGAGAAAGAAGAGAAAAACAGAGCTATAATGCTTTTCTTATCTTTTAAGGCTAGGACAAATTCAGTGATTGATATATATAAGTAAAACTGGTTTACAAAGAAAATTAATAGCAATAGCAGTTAGATCTTTCCTCAGGGTGGTTACCGCCACTTTACTACAATCTAAGTAATGCTACACATCTGTGCGGCCCTGGATGTGTTTAGATACTGGCTAAAAATTAATGTGCTGTGTTTTATTGTGGACTTTAAAAACACTTGCAAAACTGTTTTGCTACCAAAACGTTCTTGTCATCTCTTTGGGAAATTAAGCAAGTATGTAAGGGATGAGAGAATGAAGCTACAACATGGCTGTGATTCAAGGCCTCCTGTTTCTGGGAACAGCGAGCCAGGCCAGGGAGGCAGGTGACAACTATGAGACATTCCTATTCAAGTAATGCACAATGTATCCTAACCACAGGCAGGGCTCCTCACAGGAGGAGAAAATCTAAAATGTATCCATGGGGTGAGGTTGGATCACTGACAGTCAACACTCTCATCAAAGATACTATTTTCAAAGGACGTAAAAACAATAATTCATGCAAACATGCCACAAAAGATGTCATGCCAACAAACAAGGTAAAGAAATCAACCTCATGAGTTACATAAGAAACGCAACAGGTCTGGTATTTACACTAGCATTGTCAAAACTACCGCAATGGATATACCAAATGTTAGCAGGTACAGTAAAATGTGCACTTCCATATACTGCTCATAATGTAAAAAGCAGTATCGTCTCTGAAAAAGGTTAAAATGTAAAAAGGTTAAGCTCTTTTAGAAAGCAATTTGGCAACACATATTAAAAGCCTAAAACCATGCATTCCTTTTGAGTCAGCAATTCTATTTCTGGGATTAAGGTATATCCTCTCACCAAATAATACCACCATTGGAAAGGATGTTTTCAAAGACTATGCAACATGGAAAAACATTTATGATATATTAGGTTAAAAAAAAAAACAAAAGAAATGAGGATATAAAATCAAACATACAATGTAATTATAGTTATTTAAAAACTGATACAATGGATTGAAACAAAAAAGAAACAAGGCAAAGTATCAATCATTACTGTTGTTTTAGAGAATGATCCTGGGTAATTTTCTTTCCTTCCTTCCCTCTACCCTCCTTCCTTCTTTTTATCTATCTATCTATCTATCTATACCTGTTCAATAATATTTAAGTTAAGAACCCTGGAGTTTCATTTCATCGTCTTCTTTAATGGTATGTACTAATAGGAATAGAGACTTTCCGCCTTTAAAACCTAACATACAAAAAAATTAATGTCCCCCTAAAACCACTGAATTGTATACTTTAAACAAGTGAACTGTATAGTATGTGAATGACATCTCAATAAAGCTGTTATTAAAAACAAAAAAATCTAATGTCTCTTTAGCGGTCTCCTATCCAACGAATTATCTGGCCCAGTTTTGCCCACATGGCATGAGCTATGAAAGACTTACCATATCAGCCAGAGAAATATACAAGAACATTCCTCCAGCCAGTGCAAAGATCCAATTGGCAGAGAAGTGGCTGCCGGCCAGGATCCCAAATGCCAGGCCCACGTAACAGCAGCAGGCAGAAAGGAAGTTAAAGAAGAGAGCTTGCTGGATACTCATCCCAGCATTGAGCAGGATTACAAAGTCTCCTACAGTGGGAAAACAAGAAGGAGAGGGATGTTGAAGGAAGTCATACAAGGTCTTGGGAGGCAGAGAAAATTGAAGACTAACTGCACAAACTATGGATAAAGTCTGGGTTAAAGTCTGGGCTAAAAATCAAGACAGCCACAGATCTGAGATTGAAGTGACAAGACTAAGTCCCCTTCATCTTAAATTCAGGAGGTGTCTCCATGGGGGACACTGTCCATGTACTTCCAGCCTAGAGGCTGAAAATAATTCATCGGATTTTTAAAATAGATAAGCACCTAGCAATGGCCTCATTTCTCTTTTGATGGATGGTGAAATAGAAGGTGCTCTTTTCCTCACAACTACAATGAATAGTTCTTTTTAGTAACAAAATCAAGACAGAAAGAAGTTAGGTAATTTGTCCAAAGTCATAAGCCAATAAATAGCAAAGCCAAGATTTGACCTTGAGTAAAAAGTCCATACTTTCATACTCTATTGCTGATGAAATAAGTACCAGACTTCCTAACCCCTGGCCCATCCACTTCATCCACCCTCAAACTTCTAACATACATCTCAGCCTTTGGAAGATGAACATGACATAGGAGATAGCCTTTATGGAGCACTGAGAATAGTGTGTGGCACATTGTAAGTCCTTTTCACTATTTATTTTTATTAAATTCTCATAATGATTCTATGAGGTAGGTGCTATTATTAACTCCATTTTATAGGTGAGGAAACTGAGCCACAGGATATGGGGCTAGAAGAAAACAAACATTGCTGTAAAAAACTCTATCACTTTAAACTATCATTTATTTGACTGTTAAGAAATAATGGTTTGATATCACATAGTTTTTACCAGTTGCCATTGAGTTAATTCTGACTCATGGCGACCTCAGGTGTGTCAGAGTAGAACTGTGCTCCATAAGGTTTTCAATGGCTGATTTTTTGGAAGTAGATCGCCAGGCCTTTCTTCCAAGGCATCTCTGGGTGGACTCAAACCTCTAACCTTTCAGTTAGCAGTAGAGCATGTTAACTGTTTCTATCACCCATGGACTCCATCACACAGCTTAGGTGGCTGTGTTAATTAATTACAACAGGCATTTTGAAGGAGATTAGCAAGGAATACTCTGTATGAAGGATGCCTGCACCAAAACCAAGGTAACAAAAGTAGACTGGGGGATGCATGCTTACCTAGCTCATGTGGAAACTCCTCACAGAGGATGGCCACTGAAGTACTGATGCCTTGGAAAACAGACACGGTGAAGGAGGCACCAATGGCCAGGCCATCGATGAAATTGTGGAGGCCATCGCTCAGGGTGATCATCCAGGCCAGAGTACCGATATCAGAGTAGCGGACACCTTTTAGCCAGTAACATGCGCTTTGGGAAGCCTGTACGTCCTATAAGAAAGCCCATCCCATGTCAAAGGGTGGACTATGTACCTTCAAGGTAGGCCCGAGTCATCAAGGCCATTACCACTTCAAGGCTCCCACCAAGCAGCTGATGGCCCACTGACCTGGACAGAGAGTGAGCCCACAATGACCTTCTCGTCCATCACGGGAGTTGTGCCATCCAGCTCGCTATTCTGGTGTTGAGGAATCATGTGGTCCAGATCCCCATTCTGCAGCTTCTCCGTCACACCCTCCTCCTGGTCCTTCTTGGAAGGAAGTGTCTCAGAGGTATAATGGCTATGTCCGTGATGATGCTGGAGGGACAACGGGATAGGGGTGTTGTCAGCATTCACTCACAAAACCATAAACCTTACTGAGCACCTACTCTTACTCATTCCTACCAAAGAAAATACAAATCAGTAACACACAGAAACACAGTTGTATTATAAACCTGTACCAAGTGTGACTGTAAGGACTTGGTGTTAAATACATATCAAAGTAGTCATCTTAAAAGGGTAAACACTTAAAGGGGTAAATTCCAGCAAAATATTCGCTACTCAAAATATTTAGAGTTCCTCCTTAGTAATGGCTAATTTCAATCAAGTCATTAAATGTTTAGTGAATAACTACATACCAGACACTAAAGATATATTTTGGGGACTGTACTATAATAATTGGAGGCAGTGGTGGTTCAATGGTAGGATTCTCGCCTTCCACGTGGGAGACCTGGGTTCAATTCCCGGCCAGTGTACCTCATGCACAGTCACCACCCATCTATCAGTGGAGGCTTGCATGTTGCTATGATGCTGAACAGGTTTCAGTAGAGCTTCCAGACTGAGATGCGTTAGGAAGCCTGCTGATCTACTTCCGAAAATCAGCCAACGAAAACACTATGGATCCCAACGGTCTGATCCACAACTGATCATGAGGATGGTGCACGACTGGGCAGCATTTAGTTGCCATGAGTCAGGTGCTGACTCGACGGCAGCTAGTAACACAGCTACAACAATCAGTCTCATTTCTCTGCGGTCATACTCCATCACATATATGACAGATGTGCTTATCAAGACCCTCTCTCATCTTCTAAAGGTATAAACATAATACAGTCTAGAAAAATACAAAGGGGATAAACTGCTGTTTAGTAAACAGCACACTGGCCAGATCTCATCTCTGGTCTGGCCTCACTCCCTGCTAATATATTGTGAGGTGAAATGGGATTATCTACTCATGAAATTCACGGGTTTTAGTCCATAGTGGGAGGATACCATGTAAGCTCACTGTAAGAGTGTGGAGGTAACACCACTACGAACACAAACATTTAGAGATAGGTGTTTTCCCTAGAAGAATTTCCTTGACCAACAATTATGTCTCACCTCATTTTTCTGTTTAAGAAGCATCTTCAAGACCTTCTCTGTGAAAAAGAAAAGATAAAAGCCCCCAAATACCACCGCAGACTTCGAGACATAATAATCTTCCAGAGGGTTGAAACCAAAAGCCTGTGGACCCAGGAAAACAGAATGAGTTTAAGACAATAAAAATTGTCACCGATTCCCTCATCTCTTAACTGCTTCCTTGACTCTAGGAAAGAGACATCCTGCACAAACTCTTCCATCCACCCATTCTCTTTTCAACAAAACCTAATCCTTGTTTCCCTAATATGACGTCATCAGACCTGTTAGATTCTCTCTTGCTCATTTTCTGATACAAAAGACAGACGGTCTTTAGCATTTTAATCTCAGGAAGAACAGCTGTGTGTATTATTTTCTACTTTTAATAAGGATGCCGTCTTAATTTTTCTTGGTGCTTTGCTACAAGGGCATACTTCGTGAGTAAATTCCATTATTTAAGGAGAAGGTCTGTTTGTTTTCAGCTTATCTAGTGTCCCTGGCTGATCTGCCTGCAAACACAAGAAAGATGGTATAATTATACTTTCTAAAATGGGAAATCCATCCCTCAGTTAAATAGTAAGAATTACAGTATCTTCCTGACCATCGACCTTCCAGTGACCACAAAGCCAAGAAAGCAGACTATATTACTGCATGTGTCTTTTTTTGTTTGCTTTTGTTTTGGGGTTCTTGTATGGATGTGTGTGTGAAAACTTACAAAGAGGGGGAAAAAAAAAATCCATGGAAAGAGAACAAGAGTAGAAATCAGGCGAATTCCATTCTATATTAAGTTCCTGAGTTATAGTAGGAGCTCAGGAAAGTGTCAAATGACCTGCACCTCAGTTTTCTGACAGGCAAAGGAACTTGAAAAAATTCCAGCCTTCTCATGAATAGGTCAAAGATAAAACTGATCATAAGTACTAGGCTGTTTAAAAAGTGTTTTTCCTTTCTGTTTTAAAGGGACAAAATACAATTACTACCCTTACTATAATTTTCTGGAAAATTATAGTTATAATGGACTCAGCTGCTAACCGAAAGGTTGGAAGTTTGAGCCCATCCAGAGGTGCTTTGGAAGAA
This sequence comes from Trichechus manatus latirostris, assembly GCF_000243295.1. Taxonomy (NCBI): domain Eukaryota; kingdom Metazoa; phylum Chordata; class Mammalia; order Sirenia; family Trichechidae; genus Trichechus; species Trichechus manatus. The sequence continues at coordinate 8,837,202 of NW_004444026.1, read as the reverse complement.
AGGCCTGGTGATCTATTTCCAAAAAATCAGCCATTGAAAACCCTATGGAGCACAGTTCTACTCTGACACACATGGGGTCACCAGGAGTTGGAATCGACATGACATCCACTGGTGGTTACTGTAGTTTTCTAAGAGACGTAAGAGCCAAGTTCTAGAGTAGAAACACAACACACAGGCCAATTTTCCAGGACAGTCAAATCACCTTTGGGAAAAATGAAGTGAAAACAGGCAACTAACACCTCTTTACAAAACGCCATGAAGGACGGCAGCGTATAAAAGCATGGCTTTAGAAATTATAAAACTGGGATTCTAGGCTTAGTGAATCTCGTGCAGGTCAGATTCCTTATCTTTTAAATGGGTAAAAAATTACTTGTTCTATAGCTATCAGAGTTGATCAACTAAGGAGACTCACAATAGCATTCTGGAAAACATAAAGTGCTATGTAAGAAGCATGTGGTGCCATCTTCTTGCTTCAATTACTGCTATGTCCAGGTCTGTCAGACCACCTACAATGACCAAACCTGTTGCCGTTGAGTTGATTCCGACACATAGCAACCCTAGGCAACATCATCATGAGGCCAGTCCTATTATTTTCCCCATTTTACATATGAGGAAACAGAAGTGCAGAGAGGTTAAGTGACTTGCCCAAGGTCATAGCATCTGCACACGGTGGAGCTGGGATTTGAACCCAGGCCGTCTGATGTATACAGTCCATGGTCTTCAGGGTACACTATGCTGCCTCTCCTAGCTCATGCCTAGAAGTCCTCACTTCACTTTCCAAAATGGAAGGAAAGTGAGGTCTCCTCTCTATGTCTTCCATCTAAATAGAGGGTCCTCCCACTGTCCCCCCAGGAGGCAGGCTGTGCTCCTGTGTGATGAAGCCCTGGCTTGTCATACCTCGGGGATGAGCTGGAAGAGGGCGTTGGAGTACAGGGTTCCAATCGCCAGAGCTATGAAGTAGAGCAGCAGCCTCTTGTAAAAAGTCTTCTTCATGAAGGGCACCACGCTGGCCCCCATGAGGGAGCAGAGGGAGATGATGGTCACACAGAGGAGACCGTATCCCCACACTGCCATGGTTGGGGAGGGCCAGCCCCACCCAGGACAGGGAGAACGGTGGACGCCCCATTGCACGGTAACCACCATTTAGGGAGGGGAAGGTGGACAGGATGGGGAGTAACAAGGAAAGTGTTGGTGGATATTAACAAAGGAAACAAAAAAGAAAAATCAGAGAGAGACAAATAGGGAGGGAGAGAGAAATAGAAAATTTGTTAGTGATTCAAGTCTGATGTAATTTTCTTTAATCAGTTCAGAAGTGAGGAGGAATTCAAGGTGATCTTGGAACCCTGTGACTTCCGCCCCTGTGGCCTTTGGTGGTTCCAGTCACACCTGCCAGCTGGGAAGTGAGTGCTGCCAGGGTGGGTGCTGCCTCTGGCACACGCCCACGGTGTGCTCAGGACTATTACAGAGGATGCCCATGACAGACTTTGGACTGGAGGGCTCTCGTCAATAGGAAACAAGAGAAGTGGAAAGAGACCGATCGTTAGGCTGTGTTTGTTTTGTACATTCAATCTGTACTGCGAACGCATGTGTGACACTACCCAGATTTGGTTTCGCTTGTGCAAAACACAACAAAGTCAGATGTGCAGGGCAGAAGTGTGGAAGATAAGTACGAGTCAACTCCCACAAAATTCAGTTTCTTAACTTCTCAGTGTTTTTTGTTTCCACTTAGTTTGAGAGGGACTCAAGCATAGAGAACAGAGTTCCATGATCACCAAGTCACAAAAGTATTTCCGCTGGCACTTCCCAGTGTCACATACTCCTGGCTTTGAGTCCAGGTCCAGACAGGGAAGGACAGATTTGGGCTGAGATGAGACATTCCCCTGTGAACCACAGCGGTGGAGTATGTACAACGATTTAATTTCTATTCAAACAGGCAATGAGGCATTTCACTTCAAGTCTTTAACAAATTAATAAATTACATTTCTGGAGCTGAAAAAATAGCCCAAGACGAGGCATCCCCTGAGAAGTGCTTATCTGACTCCTGGGGGATTTTGAGAAAGCATCAAGGTGGCAAATCTTAAATCAGATTTCTTCTTTCATTATGAAGGAGGAACAGGGAAGGCACAGGAGGCCCCCTGGTACCTTTTCTGGGTTTGAATCTTCTGATTAGGACAGGCTGGAAAGCCGCTGGCATGGACTCTTTATGAAATGTGGCCCCCACTGTTCTCAAAGGGGTTGAAGATGTGTCCCTGCCTAAGCTGAAAAGGTAGGCTGTCAGCTTGGGTCTTATTTTTACATCTCCTCAGTAACAACAATTAGAAAACAAAATTAACAAACATTTCCAAACAGTCAAGTAAGGGTACCAGGAAGTCAGTCCTTTCAGGACAAAGTCAAGATGCAAGGTATGAAGGATTGAGTGTCCCTTTCATTTATTTCATATTTTTTAATTTATTTGGTTGTATTTTTACATAGCCTTAGTTCTATGTGTGGCCCTCTCTGCTATAAATTAAGAACTGCTTAAAAAAGGGATTACTTAATTTTAGGATTACTTCATTTCTACTCATCAGCTGGTAACCTGCTCCCAGATGAACAATCTCTTGGTGGCTGCACTTGACCACTACTGGGGTTTCTAGTTAGAATAGAGGGGTTGTGTAAGTACCAAGTGCACGGAGAGCATCCATGAGCTACAGCTTTCCTTCTGAGCCCTAAGAACGGGGCTTAGAAAAGGCACTGAGGTAGGGAGGTCCCTAACAGGGAGAGCAAATGCTAAGAGCCTTGCATCTGACACTACCTGAAAGAAGCCAGAGGCAAACCTGAGTACCCCAAGGAGTGAGAGAAGGCCCTTGAGATCCAAAGGTAGAAGTCAATTGCGTCTCTTGATGTGAGGAATCAATTAATTTCTCAGGTGTCAGGTGGGTGCCTTAGAACACAGGTTGTAGCGAAACGTCAGCCAAAGGAAAGCTCAGCTGCGACGCCCAAGGGAAAGAGGACGCGTAAGAGAGGGGTTTTCGTGTTTCTGTTCTACTGCACCTCTGGAATCAGCTGGAAGAGCGCGTTAGAGAACAGCGTTCCAATGGACAGGGCGATGAAGTAAGTGAGCACACGGCTGAAAAACGGTTTCTCAGTGCAGGGCAGGACGAGAACTCCCAGGAGAGAGGCCAGGTTAATCAGTGACACACTGAGGAAACCAAAGCCCCACACTGTGGAGGAACAAGAACAGACGAGGGCCTCTATTACTGAGGGTGGGTGGGAACATCCCTGCTCTCTGGGCATGCCCGTTCCAGATCAGGTGTGGTGAGGGTGGGCGGAGATCAACCAACCCATCAGCAAATACTTATTGAGTCCATCTTCTGCTAGGTGCTATGGACAAGTCTAAGAAAAATATATCAAAGCTGCTATTCAAAAGAAGCTTACCTTTTGGCTGCAGGCAGATGAGAATGTGAAAGGTTAAATACCATATGCATTAAATAATGGCAGGAGAAAAGAATATGACATATAACCCAAGGCATTATATGCTAGTAACATACACCAGTCCCAGAGGATTTCAGAAGGGCAATCTCATACACTCACAAACCACAGTTAGTCCTGTGTGGCTGGAGCAGAGCTATAAGGAGAAAGAAGTGGGCCAAGGGCAGACTCTGCAGGGCCTTAAATGTTAAACTGAAAAAAAACCCCAGGCATTGGCTGCTCGGTGGTTTAATGAAAACCAAAAAGAAAAATGGACCAAAAACAGCATCCAAAAGGCTGGTCAAAAAGTCCCACACTCTGAACATTCACCAGCCATGCCGCCCACGAGTCTGACCGTGTGCTAGACCAGGTCTGTGAGTGCAGAAAACAAGAAAAGTACAGTCATTAATTCTTCCCTCCTGATATGGACAACCTGGTCCTGGGCTAAACATTCAGGGAGGCTCACAATCAGGAGATGGGCCCCAGCAATCAGTATGAGGCCAGGCAGGAAGATCAGGACCCTCCTTCCTCTTGCAGCTTACCTTCAATGTTGCTTGGCTTCCCCTCTTCTGTCTGCTCATTCTCCTCATTTTCCTGGTTCTCGGAGGTGCAGGCCCGGGAATTCAGCTGCTGGAGAATGGTGGGGCAGAACTCTTGGAACTTGCTCCTCCCAATCCATGACTGGTCGCTGAGATTGTGGGCAGCAAAGAGGTCTCTAGAACTGAAGCACTGAAACAAAGTGGGGAGGGGTGGGAGGGAGGAAAAAGCTTCTTAGAACCCAAAAGTCATACCTTGCCCCTCAGCAGCAACCTATTCAGCCTTCTAAGAGAAAAAGGAGAAGATAGACAAATTTCAGGGACTCTGTGGGGTAATCTCCAGGGATGATAGCAAGGTAGTCCCTAAACTTGGAAAAACTGATAAGCAATGTTAGAGATCAGCATACCCATCTGTAAACGGTTGCCTGGGAAGTTTGGGGAACGATTAAATTCCAACCATTGTGACCACGAGTGTGGATTCTAGAAAGCTTCATCCAGATACCAAATCTGGCTGCCCATCACAATAGTCCAGGGAGCTATTATATTAAAATGCAGATTCCAGACACTTTCCCAGAGTTATTGGGTACTGGTATCTATAGGCGTGGGGCTCCCTGGAAACTGTGGTACCGCCCAATCAAACCAACACATGGAGAATAGGTTGAGAGAGGTTAACTTGAGTTGATTCTGACGCATGGCGACCCCATGTGTTACACAGTAGATCTGTGCTCCACAAGGTTTTCTTGGTTGTAACCTTTGTGGAAGCCAGGATTTCCTTCCGCGGTGCTGCTGGGTGGGAACGAACCACCAACCTTTAGGAGTCGAGTGCAAACCGTTTGTGCCACCCAGGGACCTTGATAGAGAATAGGGAAGGAAAATCTAAAGATTCAAACTCTGCCAAGGGGCAAGTGTGGGCAGGCCAGTGCACAGGAGCACTCCAGTCCCCCTGAGGGGCAGCAGGTGAGTGGTTCTCATTCTTATGAAATGCTACAGTGTTACTATCTCTCAGCTTCACCCCTCTGGGTGTGCTGACAAAATAAGAGTTTCTGGGCCTATAAAGCTGAGGGCTGGGCTCTGGTGACCCCAAGACACTGCTGCTGCCCTGGGGGGTTCTGAGACCTACCCTGCAAGTATCTGGAGTCAGGCTGCACTGCCCTCCAGGGGCACACTCTCAGTACTATTCCAGCTCACACTTCTTTCCCTCTCTCATTTCTAAATCCTAGTTACTGTCTAACCTTCAAAATTTAACACTTCATTTTAGTATCAGCTATCTTTGTTCTCTGTTGGTTGGTCTCTCCACCTTAACAGTAAACTCCTTAGATATGACTCATTTTTCTCTATTTCTCACAACACTCAGCAGCACAGAGAACAAAGTAGATATATAAAGACTTGGCTGGTTGACTTATATTTGGCTGCCACAAATAGCCTCACACTCTGAATAGCTAAGAAGATATGGAAGAAAGAACACAGAACCAGGAGCCAAAAGACCTGAGCTCTAGTTTTGGTCCTGCCAGTAACTCACTATGTATGGGACCCTCAGTATCCTCCCCTATAAAATAAAGATCATCCCACCTGCATCCGGAGGTACTATGAGGTGCACGTGGGATAGTGTTCAAAGTGCTTTGTAAACTGTAAAATCTATTAGAAATGTTAACTGTCCTGGGAGCTGCAGCTTTCCAGAGGTTCTAGGTGATCCAAGTGCAGTTCTGAGGAAGAGTCTGGAGGGCTGAGAACTCCCACTTCACTACTGTCCTTTGCTGATTCAGACAAAGGGTGAAAAAGAATGGGCCTATCTGCTGTGATATCAAGATCTGTCTGCCTCAAGCTTACCCCAGAAGGGCCCTGGTGGTACAACAGTTACGAACTCAGCTGTTGACTGAAAGGTTGGAGGTTTGTACCCACCCAGTGGCTCCACAGGAGAAAAGACCTACTCCTGTAAAGATTACAGCCAAGAAAACCCTATGGGGCAGTTCTATTCTGCCACATGGGGTTCCTGAGAGTCAAAGATCAACAAGAAGCTTATCCCAAACTGCTCAACTACCCCTCGCCCCACTAGACTGTGAGCTCTGAGAGGGCAGGGGCAGTGCTGTGCAGACCTGCTGGCCAAGATGTGGTCCTTACCCTTGAGATGTTCCTCTGCTCCTGCTCGGGCTGGGTGACATTATCCCGGCCCAATCCCACATTCAGGTGGTTGAGTAGGGCCTTCAGCTGCTGCAGAGTGAGGCTGTCCCCCTCACCGTATTGATGCATGAGGTCCTGCAGGAAGGAGACAGCACTGATGGCTGGCGTCCCTGCAGACAAAGCATGCGCTTCAGGGGCAGTTTTCCATAAGCCAAGCAGGGTCAGCAGGAAGCAGCCGTGGAAGGGTAGGTTCAGCAGCTTCATGGTGACTAAATAGGCCTGCAAGAGAAACAAGCCAGGTGGAGGTGAGGCTTTAAGTGAATCATAATATATCAATTTCATGGAATATCATGCAACTATAAAAAATGAGAATCATAATATTAAGTAAATAAACCAGAACAATTATATAACAGAGTTAAGAACCAAAAAGGAGGGGAGAGGTGGTGAGGGAAAAACATTAACTAGACAACAGATGTGGTAACTTGGTGAAGGGAAGACAGTATATAATACTGGGGAAGTCAACACAACTTGACCAAGGCAAGGTCATGGAAGCTTCATAGACACATCCAAACTCCCTGAGGGACCAAATTACTGGGCTGAGGGCTGGGGACCATGGTCTCGGGGGACATCTAGCTCAACTGGCATAACATAGTTTATAAAGAAAATGTTCTACATCCTACTTTGGTGAGTAGCGTCTGGAGTCTTAAAAGCTTGTG
>NW_004444026.1:8791532-8829827 GCF_000243295.1 Trichechus manatus latirostris | reverse complement strand
TTGGCGACCAATGTCACAAAATATGTTATTTTTTTTTAATTGTTGCTTTAAGTGAAAGTTTACAATTCAAGTTAGTCTCTCATACAAAAATTAATACATACATTGTTATGTGACCCTTGTTGCTCTCCCATACTGTGAAAGCACACTCCTCCTTTCCGCCCCGGATTTCCCGTGTCCATTGAACAACCTCCTGACCCTCTCTGCCTTCTCATCTCACCTCTGGACAGGAGCTGCCCATTTAATCTCATGTATCTACTTTGTATTAATTGTTTAATGAGAAAGTAATTTGTTCTGTAAACCTTCATCTAAAGTACAATAAAAAAAAATTAATCTTTTCCATAATAAAAAGAGAGAGAGAGATTAAACAAGCGAGCAGAGGAGAGATGGGGTAAGAGAGATGCCAAGACACTTGCAGATCTCCAAGAAGCCAGGAAGCAGAAGCTGAAGAGACAAGGACCTTCCTCCAGAGTCAACAGAGAGAAAGCCTTCCCCTAAAGCCGGCACTCTGAATTCAGACTTGTAGCCTCCTAAACTGTGAGAAAATAAATTTCTGTTTGTTAAAGCCAAAAAAAAAAAAAGAAGAAGAAGAACAAAGAAGGAACACAGAAAAATGAAAGCTTAACTGTGAACTGCCAGAAGAATGAACAAATCGGTCTTAGAAGAAATACAACCAGAATGTTCCTTAGAAGCAAGGATGGAGAGACTCTGGCTCACTTACTTTGGACACATCATCAGGAAAGGCCAATCTCTAGAAAATGACATCATGGTTGGTAAAGTGGAGGATTGGCAAAGGCAAGGGAGGCCCTGAGATGGATAGTGGTCAAAACAATGGACTCAAACATAGCAACCATCATGAAGATGGTGCAGGACTAGGCAATGTTTCACTCTGTTACACAAACGGTTGCCATGAATCAGAGCCAACTCGATAGCAGCCAACAACAAAGGTAACAGGACTGATGATGATTTTTTTTGTTAATAATTTCTCTTAGTATAGTTATAATTAGTGAAATAAACAAATATGAAGAAGGGAAAATGATTCTCCTTAATCCAGACCCTCGAGTTCCAATCACTGTAGTCCCTTCCACTCCTCCCCAGGTACCTAGGGCCCTAACACCAGATGCCTGACAGTGAATGTCGGGGTGTCTTCACCTCTGACCTTTGCTTGTGAGAGGGGCACTAGAGCAGAGCACCTAAGAGCAGCTTGTTTGAATCCTGGCTCTGCCAATTGTCAGCTGTGTGATCTTTGGTTAGTTATTTAACCACAGCCAACATTCTAGAACCACCCAGAGTGGTGATACAGCTTACCATGGGCTTTGGTGTCAGACAAACCTGGCTTGAATTCCTCAGTGCTGCTTACCAGATAAATGAACTTGGACAGTTTTCTCATTTATAAAACTGGTAGCTACCTCACTGGGTTACTGTGAGGATTTAACGTCATTGGGTTCTTGTAGGGATCTATGGCAAGGCCCTCACAGAGTGCCTGAACTATAGAAAGTACTCAATCAAATTCGCTGTTATTGTAAGACTTCAGTTTAGCAGAGTTCCTCCACACCGACTCTCAGCCCAGAACATTAAGCTGCTAATGGAACTATCGGGAATACCCTGGTGGCTAGCTTTACTTTCAGCCAATACGATCATAATTCTAGGTCTGAAGCACACACGTCACACTATTCCCCTAACACAAGTATAACCAGGGATAACCCAGGCTTTAAATTCCAAACACGGAGCATGCAGAGAACCTGGGCTTATAAAATGGCACCCTCCAATGGAATATCCTTTGAGTCACATAAATGGATGGATTATGCATCAGCAAAAATGGTCGTTTAGAAAAGCACTGCCTTGAGACTAACAATTCTCAAATTTCCACCAAGAGGAACCAAAAGTTAAATCATGGTGAACAGGGTGGATCTTAGGCAAAAATGACTAAAACTCATTGTACAAAGAAAGCTGCTACCAATCTGATACTGTAATCTGCCTAAGGCTTGCGTTGTGTTATCAAAATAAAGGGGAGGAGGTCTGCCTGGATTTAGAAAAGGAGAGACAAAGAGATGATGATGACAGCAGCTAGCAGGTACCAAGTGTTTAGCAAGACCTTGCTAAGCTGTTGACATTCATTGATTCCTTTAAAATAAGTTGTTATGCTTATCCTCATCTAATGGATGAGGAAACTGGGGTTCAGAGATTAGGAAATTTCATCCATAGCCAGCAAGTAGTGAAACCAGAAACTGACTTTTTTTCATGATACTAATGTCAGAGCACTCTTAGCCATTGTCCTCACTGTGTGGAGACAGAAAAAAAGGTCCTGGATCCCATGGAGATGCAATCCTGCTTAACCAAGCAGGATCTCTATGCCCCAACAAGCACCCCAAATCCAGATGCCATGAGGCCTGTGTGAGGGACACCCTACTTATGCTAAGTGCCTCAGAGGACAGACTTTATTATAGGGTTCCTTCTGTAGAATCACCTGTGCAAAACAAACAATTGTTTCTACTTCAGAAATATTTCTCGAAATTATCTGCAAAAACACTCAAAACACAAACACACTTCCAGTTTGAGAAACGCCAGATGGGTGATAGCAGCTTTGCCACATATAGGTAACCTCTCTGTCCCCCAGCACTACCACCCTCTCCTCTAGGAAACCAGCTGCTATGGGTTTCACTGATGCCCAGAGACAGGGTCCAGGCTCAGGAGTCCACACCAGTTTCCACAGGGTTGATAGACCCAGCAAAGGGAACCCTCTTGCCTGGCCCAAAACTTGAAATATGCACCCCACTTCCCAAAGAGTCAGGGGACAGTCTAAAAACAACTTGAGGGCAGCGAGAAGTCCTGTTCCAGAGATCTTAGACTTGCTAAAGTCACTTCAGAGCTAAGGGAACCTGGCCTTCTGGCAGACTTAGAAGGGGACCTTTTCTGCTCCAGTGGAGATTGTTTTCCTTAACTACAAGTTATTCTCAGGGGGAAAAAAAAAAAGTTAACAAAAGATTCTTTGAAGGAAAAAAAGAAGAGACGAGAAGAAGGAACCATCTATAGCTCTGGGTACAGCTGGGATAGTGGGGCTGGACAGCAGGCCTTCAGCAGAAGTCTCCGCCGCATGGCCCTGGTCGTAGGAGGAAGCCCTGTTCCATTCAGGCCATGGAAAATGGTGGGCCCCCAGGGGAGCTACTCCTATCCTCCTAGGTGGCTGAGCCAGCTGCCCTCAAATAAAGAAAGGACAACTTCCAGGGGTATTAAGGAGAGCAGACAGTGCAGGGCAAGAAAACAAGCTGGGAAGAGACAAAGGCTCACGTATGTTGCTGGCTCTGAGGACCTAGCTCTACCTTCTGAAGAGAAGCTTGAGTCTCTCCAACCTTATGTTCACTTGGCTCAAATTCAAAGAAGTAAATTATTTTAGTGCCTTAGGTGTGTCTCCCAGGTGCCACACCCAATCCTCCCTGGGGAGAAAAAGACAGACATATGAGAAGGTTAGCAAGAGAAGGTTGATCTGGGACCCTCTGAGGGCCTTTAGAAGTTTCCTTACCATCCTGGAGGCTCTTAAGTGAGAATTCCACCTGCCAGCCATCTCTTAGAGGAGCCCTGATGGTGCAGTGGTTAAAGCGCTCAGCTGCTAACCAAAGGGTCAGCGGTTTGAACACACCAGCTACTCCACAGGACAAAGATGTGGCAGTCTGCTTCCGTAAGGATTTACAGCCTTAGAAACCCAATGGAGCAGTTCTACTCTGTCCCGTAGAGTCTCTATGAGTCAGAATCAACTTGACAGCAGTGAGTTTGGTTTGGATTTGGTCATCTCTCTTAGCTTGGTCCAGAAGTATCTCCTCCTAGAAGCAGCACTTCTGTTCTGTGGACATACCTTACTGTTATGTATGTACTTTTCTATGTCCCCATCCCCTCTCAGAATGCTGGACATTTATGTGAGTACAACAAGTAACACTCCCTTCCTTGCTCTGTCAGCTGGCCAGTTAGCCCACCACTGTCAAACTCCTCTGAACCGACAAATGAAACATGGAAGATCAAATGCTCAAGAGACACACTTGGTATCTTAGTTACCTAGTGCTGCTGTAACAGCAATACCACAAGTGGGTGGCTTTAACAAACACAAACTCATTTTCTCACAGTTTAGGAGGTTCGAAGTCTAAATTCAGGGCACTGGCTCTAGGGGAAGGCTCTCTTCTCTCTGTCCGCTCTAGGGGAAAATCCTTGTTTCAGTGTTTCTCCGTTCAGTCGAGATGTCCACTGTGGCATCTATCTTTCCCCTATTCTGCGGTTTTTGTCTCTAGGTTTTTGTCTCTGTCTATGCTGCTCAGATTAAGATTAGATTAAGATTAGATTAAGGACACACCCTACACTAGTATGGCTGCATTAACATAACAGAGAAAACCCTATTCCCAAACAGGATTACACCCAGAGGTATAAAGCAAAATCTCTAGCCATCCATTATGACTCATAGTGACACTATAGGACAGAGTAGAACTGCCCCTATAGGGTTTCCAAGGCTGTAACCTTATTTTTTTATTGTACTTTAGATAAAAGTTTACAAAACAAACTAGCTTCTCATTAAACAATTAGTACACCTATTGTTTTATGACACTGGTTAACAACCCCGTGTACTTGTCAATACTCTCCTTTCTCAACCTTGGGTTCCCTATTACCAGCTTTCCTCTCCCCTCCTGCTTTCTAGTCCTTGCCCCTGGGCTGGTGTGCCCATTTAGTCTCATTTTGTTTTATGAGCGTGTCTAATTTTAGGATGAAGGGTGAACCTAAGTAGTGACTTCTTTATTGAGCTAAAAGGGTGTCCCAGGGCCAAACTCTCAGGGTTTCTCCAGTCTCTGTCAGGCCAGTAAGTCTGGTCTTTTTTTGTGCGTTAGAATTTTATTCTACATTCTTCTCCAGCTCTGTCCGGGACCCTCTATTATGACCTTGGTGAGAGCTGTCAGTGGTGGTAGCTGGGCACCATCTAGTTGTACTGGACTCAGTCTGGTAGAGGCTGTGGTAGTTGTGGTTCATTAGTCCTCTGGACTAATCTTTCCCTTGTGTCTTTAGTTTTCTTCATTTTCCCTTGCTCCCGTAGGGGTGAGACCAGTGGAGTATCTTAGATGGCCGCTCACAGCCAAGGCTGTAATCTTTATCTTTTCCCCCCCAGAGTGGCTAATGGATATGAACCGCTGACCTTTTGGCTAGCAGCCGAGTACTTAACCACTGTGCCACCAGGGCTCCTTCCACAGGTATAGGTGTTTGGATTCCAACACATATTTTTGGGGAACACAATTCAATCCAGAACACTTGGCCAAAGCACAACTGTTTCCAAGGCCAGCTGGTATATCACAGGAAATGGGTAAAAGATGTGTATTTGTAACCCCACCTACCTATGCCTACCTCTGTGCCCCCTCAAAGTATGGGCTACATGGGGTACAAAGAACTGTGAGGGCAGAACTCTTAAATGGCGTTTTAATCAGCTGCAGGCTTAAAGACAGCAATCAGTTTGAGGGCCCTCTGGATTGGGTTTACGAAGCACTTTATATAAAAGTGAGAAAATGTTGACTGTGCATACCAAAGAATGATCTCCCCCGGGGAGAAGGTGAAGAAGTTGGGGAGGGAAGCTATATTGACAGAAATTATAGTTCCTCAGATCTCTTAGTTCTACCACTAACTGGTCTTAGTGATCATCTTAAACTTCCCCTTCAACTGTCTTCTCACCACCTGAAATTCAAAGGAAGTAAAAAGTGGTGTCTAGTTCTCTTATATCCCTCACAGAGACAGAGAGGCAGGGGATTTCTGAGGTACCTGTGGCTGCAATACAACATCCAGGGTTGTGAACTTCAACAATCCTACAAGGCAGCTCCCACCCCTCTCCTGAGGACCCTCTCTCAGTAAACAGCTTTTTTCTAAAGAAAATATTAATGTAGACCAGTCTTTCTCCAGTATTCCATCTCTCTCTCCATTCTAAGGTTGTGACCTCTCAGCCTGATAGAAATTTATCTCAGCCTTGTTGTTGTTGTTGTTAGGTGCTGTCAGTCAGGTCTAACTCATAGAGACCTTAGTACGACAGAACAAAACACCGCCCCATCCTGCGCGATTCTCAAAATTGTTGCTATGTTGTTTGACCCCACTGTTGCAGCCACTGTGTCAATCCGTCTCGTTGAGGGTCTTCCTCTTTTTCATGGACTCTCTACCAAGCATGACATCCTTCTCCAGGGACTGGTCTCTCCTGATAACATCTCCAAACTACGTAAGATGAAGTCGCCATTCTCCCTTCTAAGGAGCATTCTGGCTGTACTTCTTCCAAGACAGATTTGTTTGTTCTTCTGGTAGTCCATGGTATATTCAATATTCTTCGCTAACGTCTTCAAAGGTATCAATTCTTCTTCAGTCCTCCTTATTCACTGTCCAGATTTTGCATGCAGGTGAGGCGACTGAAAATACCATGGCTTGCGTCAGGTGCACCTTAGTCCTCAAGGTGACATCTTTGCTTTTTAACACTTTAAAGAGGTCTTTTGCAGCAGATTTGCCCAATAATACCTCATTTGATTTCTTCACTGCTGCTTCCATGGGCATTGATCGCGGATCCAAGTAAAATGAAATCCTTGACAACTTCAATCTTTTCTCCGTTTATCATGGTGTTGCTTATTGGTCCAGTTGTGGGGATTTTTTGTTTTCTTTAAGTTGGGGAGTAATCCATACTGAAGGCTGTGGTCTTTGATCTTCAACAGTAAGTGCTTCAAGTCCTCTTCACTTTCAGCAAGAAAGGTTGTGTCATCTGCATAATGCATGCTGTTAATGAGTCTTCCTCCGATCCTGATGCCCTGTTTTTCTTCATATAGTCCAGCCTCTCTAATTATTTGCTTAGCGTACAGATTGAATAAGTATGGTGAAAGGATACAATCCTGACACACACCTTCCCTGATTTTAAACCATGCAGTATCCTCTTGTTCTGTTCATACGACTGCCTCTTGGTCTATGTACAGGTTCTGCACGAGCACAATTAAGTGTTCTGGAATTCCCATTCTTAGCAATGTTATCCATAAGTTGTTATGATCCAGACAGTGGAATGCTTTTGCATAGTCAATAAAACACAGGTAAACATCTTTCTGGTATTCTCTGCTTTTAGCCAAGATCCATCTGACATCAGCAATAAAATCCCTCATTCCACGTCATCTTCTGAATCCAGCTTGAACTTCTAGCAGTTCCTTGTCAACATACTGCTGCTTTCATCTCCACCTTAGTCACTGTTAAAGTTTAACTGTTAATGAGTAAACAAAGCCAATGGCTCTGGGTGGGTCAAAGGGTCAATAACATTTCTAAGCCTCCATCAGGAGAAAGAAAAAACCAAATGTGTTGCTGTGGAGTCAATTCTGACTGATGGCAGCCCCATGTGTTACAGAGTAGAACTGCTCCCCAGGGTTTTCTTGGCTGTAACCTTTACAGATTGCCAGGCCCATCTTCCACCATATTGCTGGTTGGGTCTGGACTGTCAAACTTTAGGTTACCAGTCGAGTGCAAACCTTTGCGCCACCCAGGGGCCTTCCCATTACAGAGGAGTGTAAACAAAACCGGAAACTTGCAGATAAGCCTATACCTCAAGGTAGAATGTAAAGGTCTAGAAGAATGCAAAAACCTGGTGTTTATCTTTTGTAATCAGGGAAGGGCTGACTGGGCCTCCAAGCTTAAGGCACTGAAATGACCACTGACCTTGGTGTTATAAGACCAATTTGCAGTGCAACTCCAAGCAGGTCACTGATCCCACTAAGCCGGGTTTCCTTAGTTTGAAAAGGAGAATATAAACTCACAGGGTTTTACGAGTATTAAAGAAGATAAAGTATGTTAAAACACTATATAAAAACAAAGATGCCTAAGTTAAGATTGTCCTTACTCTGATAATTAATGAAAAGAGCAAACAATAGTAAAAGGCAGGCAAAAAAAAGACAGAAAATTCCACCAACAGCAACCAAACAAGGAAAAGGGTATATAATCTAACGTAGTAACTTCAAAACCAGAGGCAAGAAAAGAAAGGAATGAGGCACCACACGTGCTTCATCTCCTAACCCTGGCCCAGCCCTGACAAGCCATAGTGACAAGAGAGTAGAACTGGGGGAATTCTCACTATCTCCAAATCTGCAGAAAGGCAAACTGCCACCAACTCTTTCTCCTCTTCAACTGAAGAGCAATGGGAAATGCTGATTGGGGGGGAAAAAAAGGAAAAACTGAGAGAACGATGGGCTGATTCTCTCTGAGGGAAGTAAGGGCTGTAGGGCCACATACTGAATGGAGGAAACAATCCAGTTCCAAGGAGTATTCCTTCCCCTCCAACAGAAATGGAATACACCTCCCAAATAATTGGTTGAGCCATGGTACAGGACCTCTAACAGAATTCCAGAAAAGAGGACAGATCCATCTACCCCCCTCACCATTCCTTCAGGCTACAGAAAATAAATCATAAATACCCAGCCCTCAGTACTGTTTTAGTTGGAATAGGGGACAAATCAGCCTCAACGTGGTGGAAAGAAAGCTACTTTCTCTTTTTAGAGCCAAGAGAACATCTGAGCAAAACAGTACAAGCAGGAACAAGATGAGAAGAAACAGCAGGTAAACCATGCAAAAGACAAAGATGTCAACCTAAAGTAAAATATAACTCCAGGAGAAAGCAATTCCTCACAATTGCTTCACACTATAGAATAACTTACCTAGAACATTAATTCAATAAAGAGTTCAAAATGAGATCAGAAAACAAAATGAGTTGATAGGATGCGGACTTACTAAAACAAAGAGGACCACAACAGAATCATGGAAGAACTAATAAATAAGTTATAATCAACAAACAGCAAAATTCTGCCAGTAAATTAAAACAGAAATACTGACAAAGGAAGGTGTCTTAGTTTCCTAGTGCTGCTGTAACACAGATGCCACCAGTGAGTGGCTTTAAAGAACAGAAATTTATTTTCTCACAGGTTAGGATGCTAGAAGTCCAAATTCAGGGCACCAGCTCTAGGGCAAGGCTCTGTCTGTGGCTCTGGGGGAAGATCCTTGTCTCAGCTTCTGTAGCTGGGTTCCTGGGCAATCTTCATGAGGCACCTATTTTTCCTCTCTTTTGTGCTTGCTTGTCTCTGTATCTGTGCTGCTTGTAACTCAGCATTGATTCGGTTTAGGACACCCCTATGCTGATATGGCCTCATTAACATAGCAAAGAAAACCCTACTCCAAACAGGATTATACCCACAGGTATAGGGGTGAGGATTCCAACACACATTTTCGGGGGACACAATTCAATCCCTAAAAGGTCTGTGATGTCACAGTGAATGCAGCTGGAAAAGACAAATTAAAGCAAACAGCGAGAAGACAAAGATACCAACATTAAGGATAATTGGTGTTTCTGAAGCATAGAGAACCTAAGAATGGAATAGGAGGTATGTTCAAAGATAAATAATACAAGATTATCTTGAAATGAAAGGAAAAACAGAATCTTAAGATTGAAATGATGCCTCGTATCCTACAAAAAATCTGAAGCAAAATGTTCAACCATGAGACACTGTCTAGCTAAGATGCTGAATTTAAATAAAAGACAAGGCTTTTTCAGGCATCTAGAAGAAAACTCTTCTTTCCCCAAAACATTTTATTATGAAAATTGTGAAACATACTAAAACTTATTCTGAATGGAAGAAAATGCAGACTCATCATCCCCATAGCAACATTTCAGTATTAAAAGAAAATGCAAAATGTCTAGATAATTCTGTGAGAAAGAACATGTGAACCAAGAACATTATCTCTCACCAAGGTGTCACGTAAGCTTGATAAAGGCAACAGGCAGAAATTCTCAAGTATGAAAGAAGTCAGAGAATACAGCCCACCCTCCTTCCTGGAGAGAAAAAACAATAAGAAAAAAAATGACTTGACAATAAAACACAGCTAATTAATAGAGAAATAAAAATGAAGAGCTCAAGCAGCCATCTAAGATACTCTGCTTGTCTCACCCAGTCTGGAACAAGGGAGAAAGAAGAAAACCAAAGACACATGGGAAAGATCAGTCCAAAGGACTAATGGACCACAACTACCACAGCCTCTACCAGACTAAGTCCAGCACAACCAGATGGTGCCCAACCATCACCACTGACTGCCCTGACTGGGATCACAATAGATGGTCCCAGACAGAGCTAGAGAAAAATGTAGAATAAAATTCTAACTCCCCCCAACCAAAACAAAAAGACCAGACTTACTGGTCTGACAGAGACTGGAGAAACCCTGAGAGTATGGCCCCCGGACACCCTTATAGCTCAGTAATGAAGTCACATCTGAGGTTCACCCTTCAGCCAAAGATTAGACAGGCCCATAAAACAAAACTAAATGGGCACACCAGCCAGGGGCAAGGACGACAAAGCAGGAGAGGACAGGAAAGCTGGTAATGGGGAACCTAAGGTCGAGAAGGGGAGAGTGTTGACATGTTGTGGCATTGGCAACCAATGTCACAAAACAATATGTGTATTAATTGTTTAGTAAGAAACTTGTTTGCTCTGTAAACCATCTAAAGTACAATTTAAAAAAAATTGCAAATTAACAAAATGCCAACAACAACAACAAAATAATAAAGAGCTCAGCAATGCAGAAACCATGGTAAGAGGACTGATGGTAAGCATTGTTGCTGTCTGTTGTGGAGCAGATTCGGACTCATAGCGACTCTACAGGACAGAGCAGAACTGCCCCATAGGCTTTCCAAGGTTGTAATCTTTATGGAAGCAGACTGCCACATCTTTCTCCAGTGGAGTGGCTGGTGGATTCAACCTGCCAACCTTTTTTTTGTGCTTTAAGTGAAAGTTTATAGTTCAAGACGGTTTCTCATACAAAAATTTATATACACATTGCTATGTGACCCTAGCTGCTTTCCCTATAATGTGACAGCACACTCCTCCTATCCACCCCGGCTTTCCCGAGTCGATTCAACCAGCTCCTGTCCCTTTTTGCCTTCTCATCTCACCTCCCGACAGAAGCTGCCTGTGATGGTTAAGATTGTGGGTCAACTTGGCTGGGCCATGATTTTCCGTGTTTTAATGTAATCACTCCCATGATTGAATATACTGTGAGTAGCCAATCAGATGAAAGCGAGTCTCCTTGGTGGTGTGACCCGCATCTGTATATAAGCAGACGTTCTGGCTTTTTGCTCTCTCTGGATCCTGCGGCTGCTTCCTGTCATCTCATCTCCCGTTCTTGGGGCTTGAGCTGTCAGCTTATCTGCCGAACCTGGGATTCGTCGATCTGCACAGCCTGTGAGTGGGAGCCCTGCTCTCCGACCTTCCGATCTTGGGCTTGCCAGCTTCTGCAGCTGTGTGACTTGGGAGAGGCCTCTACCCTGACCCACGGACTTTGGACGTTCTAGCCTCTACAATCGCGTGAGCTGTTTCCTTGATATAATCTCTCTCTATATATATATTTATAGACTTTACTGGTTTTGCTTCTCTAGAGAACCCAGCCTAAGACACTGCCCATTTAGTCTCATGCGTCTGCTTGAGCTAAGAAGCATTCTCTTCATGAGTATCATTTTATGTCCCATAGTCCAGTCTGATCTTTGTCTGAAGAGTTGGCTTCGGGAATTGTTTCACTTCTGAGCTAACGGAGAGTCTGGGGGCCACGTGATTTACAAAATAATATTGGAATCATTTATTGTCTCTTCTTGAGCACAAATAATGTGACCCAGCTGGAGCTGGGTTCACAAGGACTCACACGGACACATCAACTGAGCCCTCAGATAAAGACAATAGCCAGGATAATCTTGGAAATTATCTTTTAGGGAAGAAACAGATCTTTTATGGAAACTTCCACATAAAGCCAATCAAACAGAACACAAAAAGACTTTCACTCTTATCCTTCTTATTAGCATTTAGTGACTGGGAAATTTGTTGGACCAATGAAGACCTTCCTGACTGACTTACTGAAACCTGTACCAATGATTGTTAAGAAAGACAATTCAAAATGTAGGACCACAGTTTCTAGCCAATCTGAAAATGTGAAGCTTTCAATGGTTTTGCCTATCTGACATGTTAATATATACTGATGACTCTGTAAGGGTCTCTGGACTTGGACAGAGATGGCTGTGGCAGCATGCTTGTCTGTTTTCTCATTCTTACCTATTCTGTAATATTCTTTCGACTTGGGTAGACATGGCTTTGGCAGCGTGCTTGTCTGTTTTCCCACCTTTGCTTTTTTGAATATATGCCGAATAAAACTTTGTTTCTGCTTTACTAAACTTTGTGATGTTTTTACCCTACAACACATGTCTTCTGGGGTCCCTCCAGTCTCAGTCAAACAGTTTAAGTCTGGTCTTTTACTAGAATTTGAGTTCTGCACCCCACTTTTCTCCTGTTCCGTCAGGGACTCTGTTGTGTTCCCTGTCAGGGTGGTCACTGGTGCTGGCCGGGCACAACCTGCCAACCTTTTGATTTAGCAGCCAAGCATTTAATCACTGAACCACCAGGGTTCCTTGAAGGTAAGCAGTAACACCCTCTAAGAAATAATTAAAAACAACGATGGGGATGGGATTATGGTTACAGGACAGAATCTAAATGTTATGAAAATGGATAATTTAATAATTAATGAAAATCAGGAGAAGGGTGGAAAGAGGATGAGAAAAAATGTGAGAATGCTAACCCATTGCTGTCGAGTTAATTCCGACTGATAGCAACCCCATAAGACAGGGTAGAACTGCCCCATGGGGTTTTCAAGGCTGTAATCTTTATGGATGCAGACTGCTACATCTTTCTGCTGTGGAGCAGCTGGTGGGTTCATACTGCTGACCTTTTGGTTAGCAGCCAAGCATTTAACCACTGCACCAAGACCGCTCTTGTGAGAATGCTAATGTCCTCATTTTCATAGCAAAGAGTCAACAGATACTATCTAAGATGGAAACAAGTAATTAAAGATACCATTCACAAAGTATTATCTTTACCTTATCGAGGTCTTTTAGGAAATAATCTCTCTTGTGAAAAACATATTTATTTAAAGCACAATAATTCCTTTAATTTTACTGCAGTTTCTTCTTCCGACACATCCAAGGATGTTTTAATACTTTATTGTAAGAGTATTTACATCTACTTCTCTATATTCATTTATCTGTCAGTATGCCGGGAAGAATGTCTGCAAAAAGCTCACCTAATGTTAATGATGGCTATTTTTGAATGATGGGATTTGGAATTTGTTTTTACTTCATTTTACTGATGTATCAACAATCCACCAGTAGGGGTTGCTGTTTTTAGCTGTGACGCCATGCACAATGGAAACGCGGCCCAGTTCTACGCCATCCCTATGATTGGGTGTGAATTGGACTGTTGTCATTGGTAGGATTTTCACTTGCTGATTTTTGGAAGTAGATCACCAGGCCTTTCTTCCTAGTCTTAGTCTGGAAGCTCTGCTAAAACCTGTTCAGCATCATAGCAACACACAAGCCTCCAATGGCAGACAGGTAGTGGCTACATGTGACATGCATTGGCCAGGAATTGAACCTGGATCTCCCACATGGAAGGCAAGAATTCTACCACTGAACCACCAATGCCCTCATATTGGTAAGGTATGTCAAGTAAATAGTTAACCACTAGAATAAAACATGTGTGTTTATATTTAAAATCAAGGAGTTAGGAAGAACTTTCTAAGTACGGCACAAAAACTCACAAAAGAAAAAATACATTTGACTACCATAACTGCCAAGTGTTCTACAAATACTTAACTAGTATAACCCCAGTATTCATGGTCAAACTAATAATGACACAGCCATCTGTATAAGTCCTAGTATACACAATTAAAAAATAAGTGGCCTCACAGGTTGGTACTCAAGCAAATGCTGCCCTAGAAGCTCTCTGGAGTTCAAAGAGCTTTGGGGAAAACTCTCCAGCCTCCCCCTCCCTGTAGCTCTTCCCACCCACCAAATGAACACTGTCCACAAGGCCACTGTCCCCTCACACAAGCTCTCCTAGGCTGAAACCCTGACCCAAGTAAAGTGCAAATATTACAGCATGGATGCCTGACTGATGGCCAACCCTCTGGCCTTGCCCTAGACTCCTAGGAACTCAATGTGCCCATTCTTCTCCTGCCTCCTCCTGCCCTCCCACCTAAAAGCTCAAAGACATACCCTAAAAGGATGCGTTCTCTTCTTCTAGCTCCCACTCCCAGGACCTTAGCGTTAAGCTTTGGCTCAGCCAAAGGCCACCCAGGATGGAAGTTTTCTACAGACAGTGCAGGAGGCCTTTGTAAACCCTCACCACTGCCAGAGGAGACAGTTGGGGGTACCTAGAGGTGGTGGTCCACTTCATCTCCCCATGAAACCTCACATTACGGGGAGTGGTAGGATGGGAAGACTTAAAAAAAAAAAAAAAAAAATTAGTGGTGACCCAGAAGCAGGCAACAAAATTAATATCAGCAGCCTGCTGCACACTGACCAATATTTACTGAGCCCCCATTGTGTGTCAGAGCCTGTGGGCAGGAGGTTATGAAGGGCAGAGGCTGGTGGTCAGGGCCCCAGGGCAGACAGCTCAGACAGGCAGGAGGTGGTTATTTAGCCACACGCTGGGCCCAGAGTGTAATGACAGCCAGGCCCAGAGGGCTGGAGCCAGCAGGGGGAGGGAGCGAGTGCATCGGCCCAGCTGACTCCTGGCTCCAGTTTGGGATTGACAAAGCACAGAACTTCCAAAAAGGAACCATAGGAGCCAGCCAGTGCTGCCCCACCCGGAACCCCTCTCCCACTAAAGGCAGGCCAAGAGTCACCTCTATTCCCATCATTCAGCCATCAACATTTCCCAGACACTTCTTGCAACATCCTGACCTGCTGTCCCTATAAATTCACTCTTTGTTTGTCACACCATGTGGCCCAGTATGTGGCTTAGGAAACCTAGGATTCATATTCACCACTTACATCACCCACTTTAGGAAAAACTCCCTGACTTGGACTTGTGATTCAGGGTAAAATAAATAAAAAGTATGGTTTAGTGGCTAAATCATGGAGTCTGGAGTCAGACAGACTGGGTTCAAATTTAGGCTCTGCAACTAACTTACCATGTGTCTCCAGCAACCTTACAGGGTCATTCTGATAAGAGACAGCAGGGAGTCAGTTCCCTTCTAGTTCCCGGTCCTCTGAATTCTCAGGATAATCCCCTTACCTAAACATGAACCCTGCTAATTCTCAAAGGTCAGCTCAACTCCCTCCTCTTCCATGATGTCTTGGACTATTCATTTAGTATTTTTCTCAAACTACTTTGGACTCTTAATTACATCTCCTAGGGAATCTCCCTGGAGTCCCTGGGCGGTACAGAAGGTTAATGTGCTGTGCTCAGCTGCTAACCAAAAGGTTGCAGGTTTGAGTCCACCCAGAGGCACCTTGGAAAAAAGCCCTGGTGATCGACTTCCAAAAAATCAGCCACTGAAAACCTTGTGGAGCACAGCTGTACTCTGACACACGTGGCATCACCATGAGTCGGTACTGACTTGATGGTAACTGGCTTTAGGGAGTCTCCCCGGCTAGATTTTTGTTTCTTGAAGGCAGGGTCCTTGCCTATCTTCCTCCTATATCATCCCCTCTCCCCTCCCTGAAACACAGGGCCTGGCACAGTGCTGGGCACACAAGGGGTAGAGGCAGAAAATTTCTGCTGTCTGCATCGCCTCTACAGCTTGAAGCCTCTACATCTTGAAGAACGGGGAGCTCAGTACCTCCTTCAATACGCGTTCTATTTGCTCAGGGCCCACAGACAAAGCTTCACCCAGGTTATCTGAAGTCAGTGTCATGACCATATATTACTCTTTTCTTCTCTGGATTAACCAATGAACTTGTTGCTGTCAAGTTGATTCCAACTCATAGCGACCCTATAGGACAGAGAAGAACTGCCTCATAGGATTTCCAAGGCTGTAATCTTTACAGAAGCAGACTGCTACATCTTTCTCCCACGGGATGGTTGGTGAGAACCGCCGACCTTTTGGTTAGCAGCTATGCACTTTAATCACTGTGCTACCAGGGCTCCTTTCTCTAGACTGAATAACCCCCTATTCCTTGAATTTCATTTATATTCACTGAACTAAGAGCTAGCTATAACCACCGGACTTTTAAAATTCGGTCCAAGAGTTCATTCATTCAACAAATATTTACTGCCTGCCTATCATGTACTGGGAGTTATGCTAGGTGTTGGGGAAGCAGAGGATACATCTAGTACCTGCCCTCGCAGAGCAGGGAAAGTAAACAAACAATTTACAAGAACTACGATAAGGATTATGTATTGATCAGGGTTCAGTTAGGCAATTTAACTGAAAGGGATTTTGTACAGGCTGTTAAGTGGCTTAGAGAGTCATTTGAAGAGGGGAAGAAACAAACTCTCGACCTGAGCTTCCGTGAACAATTCCTAAAATCACTGGACCAGGCTGCCAAGGAGTTGCTGCCCTGTCACCACCGGGAAGCTATGACATAAAGAAGCTTCCTGCTCCAGAATTATGCCACCCTGCATCAGGGGTCCCTGGGTAGTACAAATGGTAACAAGCTTGGCTGCTAACTGAAAGGTTGGAGGTTTGAATCCACCCATAGGTACCTCAGAAGAAAAGCCTGGCAATATATTTCTGCAAACCCGATGGAGCACAGTTCTACTCTGACACACGTGGGGTCACCATGAGTTGGAGTCGACTCGATGGCAACTGATTTTTTGCGATGGTCCACACCAGCAAAATAGATGTCCCTCCTCCAGTCTCTTCCCACAGGACTGTTATGTGCTTAAGACTTGACCAAGTGCATCTACTGGGCAGAACCTAAATTTCATGGGAAATTTTAGTGCAAGGATATCTGAAAAGTTAGCTTTTGATTTTCTACTCTCAGAAGGTTGAATCATCATTTATTATCTAAACTAATGCACTTGCTAGAGAAAGAAGGCACTATAAAAAACATGCTGGAACAACAGGAACAAACCACATGGCTATCTCTGCATGAAGCCTGGTGAGCAGGCAAATCTACAAGACCCCTCACAGATTATGATAAGGCCGAGTACCAGAGGCTATGGAGAACATAGCAGGTCAACCTAATCGAGTCTAAGAGGTCAGGGGAGGCCTCCAAAAAGAAATGTAAAAGTAAGCCAGGTAAAGAGGAAGGGGGTGCAAGGGGATGGAGACAGAATGTTGCAGAAAGATAAAGCTGTATTTAGAAAGACTCAGATAAGATGGCACATCTAAGAACTTAAGAGTCCAGTATGGCTAGGGCAGAGCCCTGGTAGCACAGTGGTTAAGAGCTTGGCTGTTAACCAAAAGGTCAGCAGTTTGAATCCACCAGCTACTCCTTGGAAACCTTATGCGGCAGTTTCTACTCTGTCCTGTACGGTCGCTATGAGTCGGAATCGACTCAATGGCAACAGGTATGGCTAGGGCATATCTGAGAGGACATGGTATGAGAGAAAAAGGAACCACAAAGGTGAGCAGGGGCCAGGTCAGGGAGAGCCCTATAGGCCACGTTAAGGTAACTGGACTTTATCCAGAGGGTAACAGGGACCATTTTAAGCAAAGACACAATCAGATTTGCGTTTTTAATGTAACACAAATATAACACTGGCTGCAGTGTGGAGAATGGATTCAAGGTGGGTAAGAATAGAAGCCTGGAGACCAGAGAGAAGAAGGCTCTCACAGCTGTCCAGGTGAGAAAGTACAGTGGCTAGTTTGACTTAAAAAGCAAGGCTTGTTTCTCCTAGCTTCAGGCTTAACAGCAACCCAGCTTGGGTTGCTTCTCCTCCCCTAGGGCTGCTAGCCCTATAGAAAACCCGTTGCTGTCAAGTCAATTCCAACTCATAGCAACCCTACAGGACAGAGTAGAAATGCCCTATAGGGTTTTCGAGGAGTGACTGGTGGATAGATTTGAACTGCCAACCTTTTGGTTAACAGCCAAGTTCTTAACCACTGTACCACTTATCCAGGGCTCCACCAGCCTTATAGTTTCCCATTAAAGAAACAAATAGACTCCTCTTTAGAGGCTATGAGCTGCAAACCAAGCCCCGCCACTGTCCTCGTAACCAAAATGTAAGTATCAGTGTGATTTCACAAAAACAAGCCCTCACCATATCGTGTTCTAAATCAGGCTGTAACTCACCTGCTCAACTTCCTTGCTATGGCAGGAAAGCTAATTGTAAAGGCTAACTCCAACTTCTGGGCAGCAATAGTCTTGGCAAAATTTGCCACCAAGGGACTGCTCCCTTCCTCCCAAAATGGGTAAGAAGAGTCTGTTGAGCCCCAGGCGCCCTCTGAGAGACGAAGTGAGGTGAAGCCTTCGCAGATAATGAATCTTTGGGTTCTACCTAGGTACTCTAGGGTCATGATAAGCAACTGAGGTACAGCGGGCATATGGTTCCCCCATGCAGTTAATTCCTACTAGAGGCCAGGCCCAGGGACAGCCTCCACTGCTCTACCTAGAGCAAAGACTCACTACCAAACTCTCCAGCCCAGGACCTACCCGCTCTCCCTCCTCGCCCGCCTGCAACATTGTCTTCCCCCTTTATTAACCCTCCCATCCTTCCAGCCAGCTCAAGCCTTCCACTCCTCTTCAAAGACTCTGACCACATTAGTCTCTGGAGCTAGGATGCTGAGTTCTGTATAATTTTTCTAGGAAAGTGGTTCTCAGTGTGTGATCCCCAGACCAGCAGCATCACCATCACTTGGGAATTTACTGAAAGTGCAAATCCTCAGCCCCACCCAGACCTTAACAAATCAGAAGTTCTGGTGTGCAGCCCAGTGATCTGTGTTTTAATAAACCCACCAGGGACTGTGAGGCACACTAAAATTTGAGAACCACTACTGTCCTATGGGTCACAATGTTCTGATCCGCAGCCGATCATGGAGATGGCACGGGACTGGGCAACACACAGCCTTCAGCTGTGCGGGGAGTTGCCAACAGCAACTCTCTGGAGCCTTAAATTTTCAGATTTCTTAACCACGGGGGTTAAAAATTCCTGCAGTCCAGTGACTGCCCCTTCCTCTGACTTTCTGCAGCCCTTTCCTATCCAGCATTCAACCTTCCTGGATAGCTGATAAGGAGCCTGCATAGCACAAGTGGTTTGCAATCAGTTGCTAACGTAAAGGTTAGAAGTTTGAACCCACTGAGCAGCTCTGCAGGAGGAAGGTCTGGCAAACTGCTTCCGTAAAGATTACAGCCTAGAAAACCTTATGGGGGCAGTCCTACTCTGTCACATGGGGTTGCTATGAGTTCGAATCAGCTCAGCAGCATGGGGTTTGGTTTTGGTTTGGATAGTTACTGATCACGAATGCATGACCAGGGCCCCCAGCAGAAAGGCAGAGGCTGCAGTCTGGGTCTTATGTTTCTCAGTGACCATAAATATTTATCAATAGATTAATACATGGGCTCTAGTTTGATAAGAAAGAAGGTTAATGAAAAGAAAAGCCCATTATTTCTAAATTTGGGGGAGAAAGAGGTGGCAGCAGGAAGAAATTTAGTAATCACACAAATCAGAATTCCTCCATTCTTCCTTCCCTCTGGTCCAAACTTCCCATGTGGAACATTGTCTGGCCCAAGGTCACAGACAGTCATCACCCAATTATTTTGGTGAAAGGTCTTCCCACATTCTTCTGCTTCCTCACTGTGGGTTTGGCCATGTGACCAGAGCATCTCTCTTCCTCAGATCCCAGGCTCCTGAAGAGAAACCACCACAGACCCTGCCATGTGCCCCGGGGTGCTGATTGCCAGGGAGGGCAGAGGCCCGCACATCACAGCCCCAGTCAGGGGCCACTGGCTTACAACCTTCCACCCATCTCAGTGAGAAAACCAGCAGCACCAAGTTAAGTGGACAAGAAAAGGCAGGCTGGAAAAAAAGGGGAAGAAGCAACGTTCCTCGTTAGTGGAAACCATATATAGTGTATAAAATAAGCCACTGGATGACAGTCTGTGCTCGTGGCTTCGTTCCTTTTTAAGAATTAAGAATTAAAGTTCTATAGAACACATTGTAGCCCCCAATTAATCTACCCTTTCTGGTTCCCAATTCACTTACACCTACTTTGGTCCCTCTCCCGTCAATCCATCCTGCGTCTCTTTTATCATATCACCTCCCTGCTCAAATAAGCACTTTTCCACCACTCCCCTGTTATGGATTGAATTGTGTCCCCTAAAATTATATGCTGATATCCTAACCCCTATACCTGTGGATGTAACTCCATTTGGAATACGTATTTTTTTTTTCTATGGTAAGGAGGTCATGTCAATGAAGGGGGTGTCTTAAACCTAATAACTTCTGAGATATAAAAAGAGCAGATTAGAGACAAACAAGCAGACAGGGTGAAGACAGACACCATCTGAAGACAACGGAGTCAGGTGAGTCTACAAGCCCCGGAACTCCAAGGGCTGCTGGCTACTAGAAGCTGAAACAGACAAGAAAGGACCTCTCCCTAAACTCAATGCCCAGCCTCCTGAATTGTGAGGAAATAAATTTCTGTTCTTTAAAGCCACCTGCTTGTGGTTTTTCAGTTACAGCAGCACTAGCTAAGATGCCCCCCTCTATCGAATAACAAAGTTTAATTCCTCTGCCTGGTAGCCAAGGGTCTCTCCGACTAGGCTCCTCCCTACCTTTTCACCCTCATCTGCCATTGTTCTCTTGCCTAGGCTCCATCCAGAATGCCTCTGTCCCCACACCTCCCTACAGGACTAGGAGGTCTGATTAACGCCTGTCAGAGCTGAAGGTAGTCTGGATATGGCCCAAGCCCACTCTCCACACGGTGAAGGGCTTGGACATAAAAAAAAAAAGGATTAAAGTGTCATCTCTATTCAACCCCAAACTGTCCCTAGCACAAGTCCCACCCCGTTGGACCTTGAATTGTGTTCTCCAAAAAGATATGCTGAAGTCCTAACCCCAGTACCTGTAATGTGACCTTGTTGGGAAATAGGGTCTTTGAAGATGTTATCAGTTATGAGGTCATATGGAATAGGGTGGCTCCTAATCCAATAGGAATGGTGTCCTTAGAAAAAGAGGAGAGACAAAGAGAGGAGAAGGCCAGGAAGATGAGGCAGAGGCAAGAAAGGAGTTATGCTGCCAGAAGCCAAGGACAGCTTGAGGCTACCAGAAGCTGGGAGACAAGAACCGATCTTCCCCTAGAGCTTTGGGAGAGAGCCTGGCCCTTCTGACATCCTGAAATCTGACTTCTAGCCTCCAGAACTGTGAGGCAATAAGTTTCTGTTCTTAGGAGCGACCCGATGTGTGGTGGGTTGTTACTGCAGCCCCGGGAGACTAGCTCACACCCCAACAGGACGTAATCTCACGTTCCTCTGAGTCTCACCACTCTCCATTTCAATATCATTATGTTTCAAGGTTGGTGGAACCTTCATAAATACTTGCTGCGTGAATATGTAAATACAAACTCATAAACAGATAAAACTTCCCCTTATCTAGAGATTACAAAATGGCTGAGAATGACCCCTCCACTGAAAATGCATTATTTAGGCCCATGGGGTCAAGGGCAGGAGAGTACTATCTTCTCAAAGCTTCCTCTCTCAAAGGTACAAAGGAAGAGAGGCTGTCACGGGCACACATACAGATGGATTCCAGAACAAAGACAAGGCAGGTTTCTGGCTCATATCATATTCAGATATAGAGCAGGGTCAGCAAAAGACTAACATGGGAAAAGCTCCCATCCTCGATTTAAAAAAAATCAAGGTCACGGGAATGGTGGCAATCTCCAGACAATACGATACAAAACAAGTGACTGCTTTAATAACACATCAACCTATTCATGCATTTCCACTTGTTCTTCCACGCCCTACCTCCTACGAACTGTGTGCCTATTAAAAAGGGATCAACATTCTAACCAGACTTAGAAAGGCTTACCCTTTCCTGCCAGTACTAACCCCAAGGGGACAATTGTACTTACCACATGGAAAGGGTTCCTGATTTTAGCTTACAACCCTGACATGCTCCAGTTTGGGTGACTTTCAACCCCAGAGAGGAAAAAAATAAATAAACAAATAAAAAGATGGCTATAAAAATTCTCATGGCAGCACTATTCACATTAACTACCCTCTAGAGACAACCCAAAAGCCCATCAGTAAGACAGTGGATGAACAGACTGGAGCTGATGCTCACGATGGAATAGCATACAACCAAGTAAATGAACTATAATAACAGTAACCCTAAGTGTATGTTGGATAACAACCGACTTTTGAATGAACTCATTCTTTAAGATCTCTCCTCTAGGAAGATTTGGAAAGATCTTCTGAATCTGATGACACCAAACTGTAAACTCCCTGAGGATGAGTCCATTCCAGTTTTCCTTATAAAGCCTATGAACACAGGGAATTTGAGTTGAGGAAATGTTAAAATGTTAGTTGGAATAAAAGTTCTTACCTGGCCTTCCAGCTTTCACTCAGCACCTCCCTCCATATTGTCCGAGTCCTCTACTACTTTTTTTCAAGTATAACATATACACAAGTGCCCAAATCTTAAGTGTACATACAGCTCAATGAAAAAGTCATCCTTTTAAAGTACAAATCTGATCACAGTGCCTTCTTTGCTTAAAACTCTCCGATAGCTTTCCAGTACAAGTAGAATAAAATCTAAACAATTTATCCTGACCTATGAATCACTACATCGCTGACCTCATTCTTGACTTCTCTTCCCACTCACTAGGCTCCAGCTCCCTTGACTCTTTCTGGTCCCGTAACACATCAAGCTCATTCCCACCTCAGGGCCTTTGCATGTGCTGTTACCTCGGCCTAGAATGCTCTTTCCCTAGATCGTCACTATCAAGTCTGGTTCAAATGTCACCTCCTCAAAGTGGAGGTCCATGTGGCAGGAAAAAACCACTCCCAGTCCACTCAATAGTCCAACACCCTGTCTTATTTTCTTCTAAGCATTTATCACTATCTAAAATAGTCCTTTTTTCATTTACGTATTTATTATCCATCTCTTCCTAGTAGACTGTAAAGCCCATCAGGGCAGAGACTCAGGGCCTGTCTTATTCATGCCTCCCAGAGTCTGGAAGAGTGAGTGCTTGCCACCAAGTCAGCACCTAGCGAACATCTGCTCAATGGATGTATTTCACTTCTCACTGCCCATTCACAGCACTACATAGTTCAGAATTCTACTGTTCTTTGATCTCTACCCCCAGCTGGACTGTAAGCAATCTTAGGGGGCAGTGACTCCTCTCTTACACAACCTCCCATCCTACAACCCTGCATCCTGTCAATGCAGGGTTCCTGAAGGGTCACCTCAATACAGCTGAAGACCCCAGAAAGCCAGGGAAGTAGGCCTAGGGTCAGAATATAAAACACAGGTGAGGGATCCCAAAGGAAGGTGGGGAGCAAGAGGCAGTTACTGCAGGCAGCCTCCTTTCCCCACATCCCTGAAAATACATGTGCTGAGGATGGGCAACCATTCAGATAATCTGCTGGAAGAAATGTGTTAGCTTTTCCCTGTGGCAGGAGAAGAAAAAGGAAACTCCACAAAGTACAGGCTGTTTCCAAAATTTCTCAGCTGCTCATGGAAACTCTGAGTTTCAATCCCACTGCGTACAACTTCTCTCAATGTGCCAACTCCACACATCCTGAAATGCTGGGAGGCGGTGGGGTGCGGGTGCTCGTGAGCAGTTGCCAAGAAGTGGGAGTGGTGTGAGAGTAACCAAGGTCACAGTCACAATCTGGCCATCAGAGCTGTGCACACACCACGGTTTACCCTTGGTCAAGGCCTCTGCCATGGAAGGCCCTTCTGTGTAGTGCCTGCTGAGTGTCAGAGGGGCAGCAGAGGAAATAGGGGTGGGGGCAGAAACCCTAGAGTCTCTGTTCCTAAAGCTGGCATGCACTGGGAGGAACGGCTGGTCAGGCTATTCCACAGGGCAGTTAGTCTGTGGGAGTGGGTGACTTTGTACTTTCTGTACTTTTCTGGGAAAAGAGATGGTAACAGCAGTGGCTTGCTGCCTCTGGAAAGTGCCCAGGGACTTGATATCCTGAGAACTTGCCCAGCCCCTCAGACAGGAAGCATCCAACCTTGGGGAAAATGACCAGAATTCCAATAAACCAGTCAATGTCTGGGGTGTAGGGAACATCCTGGGAGGTATACTGGTCAATATGGGCCTGGGACAGCAGAGCACAGGAACACACCATCAGGTGAGAAGGGAGAGGAGGGTGGAGGCAGGAAAGAATCCCAGGGCTCAAGCCCTGATGGGCTGCTGCCCACCTCACCTCTGGTAGGACGAGTGGGCCAGCGTCCCTCCGACCAGCATGGCTCTACCTCACCCCAGCCTCACATACCCTAGGGGCGGGACTGGAGCCCTCTGGTTTCCAGGGAAGGACAGAGTGTTCCTACTAGGGCTCAGCCTGCTCTCCATGACTTATAGGGCTCTTCTGACTAGTGGGACCCACACATCCTGCCCTGTTTCTCTCACACAAACACTACCTTTCAGGCTTCCAGTAAAAGAAGTGAAAAAGAACAGCTGGTTCAGGTCTGCCCTTCTCTCCTTCCCTTTGGCCCCCCCAGCAATTGCTGGTGCAGGTGAACAGCGTTCCGAGGAGCCACTGCCTCCTCTTAAGCCACCACCAACAAACTGGCAGTAGCAGGGCACTGGGAAAGGCCCTAAGGTGGTGACAGACCTTCCTAGAAGGAATCAGTGATATCCAGAAGCAAATTGGCTGGGGCCAGTCCCTGCTCCCAGAGGCGTCAGTCAGTCCACAAATACTAAGAACTTGCTACGCAATTTGCTAAACTACCCTCCCGAAGATCTGATCAATTTAATACCCCTACTACCTGTCAGGAGCCCTGGTGGCGCAGTGGTTAAGAGCTTGGCTGCTAACCAAAATGTCGGTAGTTTGAATCCACCAGCCACTCCTTGGAAACCCTATGGGACAGTTCCATCGTGTCCTATATGGTTGCTATGATCTACCCTGTCCTATAGGGTCTCTAGATGAGTCAGAATCGACTCGACAGCAATGGGTTTGGTTTTTTTTTGGTTTACTTTCTGTGTATGAGAGTGTCTGTTTCCTGGAATTCAAACCAACATTGAGTATTAAAATATTTGTTCCATCTTTGCCAATTTGATCAGTGAAAAATTACTCTTTTAAGTATTTTAATTTGCATTTCCTTGATTACTAGTGTGACTAAACACATTTTTCAGTTTACAAACATTTATGTTTCTTCTATAAAATTGCCTGTCACTCTCCTTTGCCCATTTTAGCTGAAATACAAATCATCTATTTTCCTATTGATTTATGTAAGAGTTCATTGCATGGCAAAAATAGTAAGCTTTTGTCACGTTACAAATATTCTTTCTAATTTGTCATTTGCCTCTTAACTTTTTTAGTTGATATTATTAAGAAACAAAATTTTTAAACAGGTAAAGTCAAATATATCACTTTTCCTTCAAGGATTCTGCTTTTAGTAGCATGCTTGTAAGGT
Source organism: Trichechus manatus latirostris (assembly GCF_000243295.1). Classification (NCBI taxonomy): domain Eukaryota; kingdom Metazoa; phylum Chordata; class Mammalia; order Sirenia; family Trichechidae; genus Trichechus; species Trichechus manatus. The sequence continues at coordinate 8,804,463 of NW_004444026.1, read as the reverse complement.
CCTTTCCCACTTTGAGATTATATAAATATACACCTACATTTTCTTGCATTTAAAAAAATCTAAATCTCTAACCCATCTAGAATTGGCATAGTGAGATAAACAGAAGCTAACTATTTTTTCTAAACAGTTAACCAATTATGCCAATATTGTTTAGTAAATAATTTATCTCCCTTCTAAACCTCCACTATAGGGTCTATAAAGGATAAAAAATAGAGGTAAAGTCAAGTATATCCTTTGCACTAAGGGTGGCCATATGTGACTGTTCTAGCCAATGAGATGTAAGCAAAAGTCTGTAGTAGCCATCGCGTTCCCTTCCTCCTTCCTGCCCCGAGACACAGGCTCGAAAGTGACAACCAAAGACAAAATCCTACTTGTGAAGGAGGGCAGAGCAGAAAGATACATTTTAAAGAGCCTGGGTTCCTAAAGCCAGCATTGAGCAGGTACCAGCCTCAGACTCTAATTCCTGGACACTTTCTGTATGCCCTGCCTAAACCAGCACTTGATGGACACTCTATTATTTACATCCATCTAACACGTACACCATCCTTTCTCTTTAATATTTTAATGCTAATAAAAATTTATCATATTTATTGTTGTCTGCCAGCACTGGGCTAAACAATTTGTTTACATTAGCTCATTTAATCTTCTTAACAACCTTGTTAAAATACATTCTACAATACTTCTCTAAATTATAAGTATCATCAATGACAACTTTTCAAAGTAGGAAAAAAAACACTATATTAAATGTATACCAGTAAGATACCTCCCTATTTCAGAAACATTAAAACAAAAAATATGCCTCTTAAAATTGAAGAAATATGGTATTATCCCCATTTTACAGATGAGGATACATAAAACCAAACCCATTACCATCAAGTTGATTCTGACTCATAGGAACCCTAAAAGACAGAGCAGAACTGCCCTATAGGGTTTCCAAAGCTGTAATCTTTATGAAAGCAGACTGCCACATCTTTCTCTCGTGGAGAAACTGGTGGGTTCAAACCATCAACCTCTCAATTAGCAGCCAAGTGCTTCACCCACTGAGCCACCAGGGCTCCTTACAGATTAGGATACTGAGACTAAAAGAATATAGAAGTAACTTGCTCAAAAATCACATTAGAACTAGTAAGAAATATACCTTTCTCGTTTGCTGAATTCCTACACACACTGCGGTCTGTTTTTGTACATTTCTATTCTGTTCCATTTACTATTTGCTTCTAAATGCAAATGCACTGATGGGTCAATGTCATACCTTATTTTTTCTCTTTTTTAAATTGTACTTGGCTACTCTTGTACATCTAGTCTTTCAGATATACATTTAAAATCATCTTGTCAAGCCCCAATACTTTAGGAATTCATCCTACAGAAATTATCTTGAATGAGGGTAAATATTTAGCTTTAAGGGTTTATAGAAGTGTGCATTCAACAACAAACACTTATCAAGTGCCAACTGCATGGAGAATACAGCAATGAACAAAACAGACAAATATCCCTACCCTTGTGGGATATCCCTGCACTGTTTATACCAGTGAAAAATTGTAAGCAATGTAAATGTACAATAAAAGGCGATTGCTAAAAATAAAGCAAGGTAATCCATATAACAAAACTTATATAGCAGAACAGAGATTAAGAGCTTGTCTCCCAGTCAGACATCAGTTTGAATCCCTGAATCTGCAATTTACAACTAGCTTTCAAGGTTTTGAGCCAAGGCATAACTTCATTGGCTAGAAGAATGAAAATACTAACAGTCCCTCCCCTTCACATTAATTGAGAAAATTAAATGAGATGATGAATATACATACAGTACTTGATACACAGTAATTGCTCAACAAATGTTACTTCGGAGAAGAATGACATGGAAAGATGTTCACCATATGTTGAGCTGGAAAAAAACCTGCTTACAAAACTAAGTACAGCAACCACTTATCCTTAAAATGTATATATTCAAAGAAAATGACCAAGAACAATATATGCAAAATCTTATCTCTTTGTGGCAGGTTTCAAGGTCATTTCTGTTATCTCCTTTTTATTTATCCATATTTTTTACAATGAACATGTATTACTTTAAGAAAAGAGTTACTTTGAAAGTTTTGTTTTGTTTTTATACAGAGTCCAGTTAGGAAGTAGAAAAGGCAACCAAGTGGGGAGGCCTTTCCCTTCCTTTCTGAAGAACTTCACTTGGGAGTTTGGAGGTCTGGATTCCATCCTAATCGCCCTACATGCACTATAGCTGTAACCTGGCTGCACCCAGTCAGGAGGGCCTCCCCTCGACTCTCCCGAACCAGAACTTTCTAACAGTGAGATCCAGGCATCTGTACGTGTAGTTCTGATAGATTAACATGACTCCAGTCTGGTGTACCGATCTCACATTTCAGGACTGCTGGACTAGACACTAAAGTCCCCTCTAGCTACAACATTCTGTGGTTTACTGAAACTCCTTAAACTCAGTTTTCCCCTTCTGCCAAATGGGTACCACTTTCCGCCCTGTCCATCCTACAGGGGTGCTATAACACCAATGAGATTCCATGAGAACTCTTCACACAGAGGCAAATTGTTAGTATTGCATAGAGTCTAGGACATTAATCCATTCTGGATCCCGAGAATGGAGGGCCTCTGAAGCCAGCTTCACATTCCCTTGGCTTTCGGGTCTCTGTCAACAGGAGGAGAGCAGGCAGCCTGGGGCTGGGCTGTTACCTTGACAGAAGCCAGACCTGCTTCCTGTCTTAGGTCTAAAAAGAAATCTCCCTTTTCTTTTGCAACTCTGTGAAACAGAGTTTACAAAGGACATTTTTCCTCCATCCTGGGTAAGCTTTCTGATGCCTAGAATTAGTACCCAAGGCTCTCTATATAATTCTACTTCTCTTAGAATTATGCTATAGCTGCCACAATTCTAAGAAGAATTATGACCTTCAACCCTTGTGTGATCTCCTGCCCTTCAGTGTGGGTGGAACCTGTGAGTATGAAATAGCACTTCCTACAGTTATTCTACATTATATGGCAAAAGGATTTTGCATATATAATTAGATAGATAGTGACCATCAAGTCGACTTTGACTCATGGTGATCTTATGTACAACAGAACGAAATGCTGCTCAGTCCTACATCATCCTCATGATCACCGGCATTTTCAAGTCCATCATTGCAGCTTCTGTGCCAATCCACCTCACCAAGGGTCGCCTGTTTTCTTGCTGGCTGTTAGCTCCTAGAGGCCACCCACATTCCTTGCTCTGTGGCCCTCTCCCTCTCCAAAGGCAGTAGCAAGAAATTTCTCTCACAACGAATCCTTCTCATGTTTTGAATCTCTTGCCAGGAAGAGCCCTTTTAAGGGCTCACCTGATTAAATCTGGCTATTCTAGGTCTCTGTTCCCCTTCCTATTCCAGTTCACTTCCTGTTAACCCCCTGATGACCGTTAAACATATTCCTACTAGGAGCAGGTGATACAGTAGGAATAAGTGGTGGTTGTTTCTGGTCTTGGACTAGGCAGCCCTTTTAGCTTTTGACAACAGGGTCCAGTATGTTCTCACTCCACAAGGATTTCAGAAGATAGGAACTGGATGCAGATGTTGTTTAAGACAGATGTACTTGGCAGGAAAGTGGCAGAGAGAACAGTGTAGTCATGTGAGCATAGACCTGAAGGCACTGTGTTTATCGAGCATTCAGTATATTCTAGTGCAGCTCTGGGTACAGAATCACACATTAATCAGGGACACTCATCTGCCTCAGGATATTATAAAGGGGAAGTGGAATCAAATAAATCTACAGACCAATGTAAATGTGTGCAGATCAGTGTGTTCACTGAGCATTCAGTATATTCTAGTGCAGCTCTGGGTACAGAATCACACATTAATCAGGGACACTCATCTGCCTCAGGATATATAAAAGGGGAGTGGAATCAAATAAATCTACAGACCAATGTAAATGGGTGCAGATCAGTGCCATAACAACAGTAGCAAAACAACTGAAAAATAATCTAAAACTCAGCATTAATAAAATGGTTGAGAGGGTTTCTCTCTAATAAAGACAAGAATTACAGGTTGTCCCCAATTTACAACAGAATTCTGTTCCAATGACTCCATCATAAGTTGGTTCTGACGTAAGTTGAATACCTCAAACAATTGTTTGGGGATACCGTTGAATATAATTAAGCACACAGTTCCCCGGAACAGGCTCTTAAGGTAGAGAGGACTGTGTTAAGGAGACTAGAAGGGAGGGTATTCCATGCTTCTGAGGGCTAAAAGGGAGGAGAGGCAGGAGGCTGAAGTAAACAGACTGGCACAGAGAATATGGACTTTGGATCATGGAATTGCTCTAGATTAGAGTGGGCTAACTGGCCGGACCTCAAGACAGAGGGCTGCTGAACTAGAGCAGTAAGTTTTTGATACGGAAACAGATAAGAATCCTTAGAGAATACTGGTGACTTAGACTCTAAACCTCGTCCAAAATCCTGACGCACCTAAATTTCCAGCCATGTCACTTGCTCTTCCTTATATCAGCCACTATGGCCTTTGTCGACCACTCCTGTGCCATTGTAATATTGTGCTTGCCAGGGTCCTGCTTCGTCTTTCCTTCCTAGATTTCAAAACTAGGAAGTTCCTTCCTCTAGCCTGTTTAAGCACCTCTTGTCTGTTCCACTCATTTGGTACTTAACTAATACCACAAGATAGCATGTAACTTTCCACATGTAGGTAGTTCATCCCCACAAATATTTTACAGGCATCTTTGCAATACAGTATTTTGCCTATCTTCATAGCACAGAAGCTCTCTTAGCTGACCTTCACAGGATTAGCCAATTCTCTCCATTCCTTCTGTACATCTCCTGCAGCAAACAGGCCCCTCCACTTGTCCATGAGGAATCCCTAGGTAGTGCAAATGGTTAACATGCTTGGCTACTAACTAAAAGGTTGGAGGTTTGAGTCCACCCAGAAGAATCTTGGAAGAAAGGCCTGGCAATCTACTTCCAAGAAATAAACAACTGAAAACCCTATGGAGCACAGCTCTATTCTGACACACGTGGGGTCTCCATAAGTCGGAATCAACTCAACGGCAACTGTTTTTTTTTTTTTTTAAGTTGGCAATAAACCTCTGCTGTCACCAGCTGAGTTTTATTTACCAAGAGTCAGTTGTGTCTATTCTCAAACCTCTTTATACCAGTTCTATTTGTTTTTATAATTATAATTTACTTAAATAACAACTGAAATATAAATGCAGAAAGAAAAAGTTCTAGTTTCTATGAAAATTAAGTGATCTAGGACAGCAATTCCGAAATTGTGGTTTTAAATGACACCTGGGGTCCCTGAGATCCTTTTGGGGGGGGTCCACGGGGTAAAAAATATTTTTATTATAATGTTAAGACATTACTTAAATTTTCATTTTCATTTTTCAGAAGCTGCATGAAGTATGGTGAATGTGTGCCTGTGTACTCTTGAGTTCTCTAGAACTTTCTAAGGTAGAAATTTGGGGTACAAGTATGCGTATTTTCAGAGATTATCACAGTTTATTCCCAAGACTATAACCGAGCTCTTACCAGTGATCTTGGATTATACCTGCTATAATCTCTGTTATCTCATTATCATCCAATAAATAACTTTGAAATCCCAAAGATTTGCAAAAATATAAAAGTGATACAATTCTTTTCATCACTTTTTTTTTTCTTTTTTTTGGAAAAAAAATTTTTTTTTTTCAGAAAAATATGCTCTTTATGTAACATGTAATGGCCTTATTTTTCTCATATTAAATGAATTAATAAGTAACTATTTAGAATTTCTCAGTTCTAATTTTTAGTATGGTAAATATCGATATAGTCACATAAAGAAAATCTCTTTGAGGTCCTCAATAATTTTTAACAATATTAAGGGGTCCTAGGATCAAAAAGTTTGCTAAGTGCTAACCTTGAAACACTTATTACAAACAAAAAATTAAAAACTGCAATTAAATTGTTGTTGTTAGGTGCTGTCAAGTCAATTCTGACTCATAGTGACCCCGTGTGACAGTGCAGAACTGCCCTATGGGGTTTTCTTGGATGTAATCTTTACAGAAGCAGATTGCCAGGTCTTTCTCCTGTGAAGCCCCTGGGTAGGTTCGAACTGCCAACTTTTCAGTTACCAGCCAAGCACTTAACTGTTTGCGCCACCAGGGCTCCTTGCAATTAAATTGTATATATGAAAAATTTAGAATTCTGAATGCAGATTGGTTTGCAAATGTCTTTAAGCTCTTGCTTTATTTAAAACGAAAACCAAAAAACCCCAATTAACAGACATATTTATCCTTTTACCCAGCAATCCCACTTCTGATAATTTATTCTATAGTCATACTTGTACATGTAGGAAATGCTATTAGTTATCATATGTAACGGCAAAATACTGGAAACAACCCAAGTGTGTATGTGTTGGGGCAGTGCGTGTTGGTTAAAAAAAAAATCATGGTACTTCCATATTATTGAATACTATGCAGCTATAATAAAAGAACGATAAAGCATTCTTCGTGCTGATATGTCAAGACCTCTAATATGGTTGCTAGGTGAAGAAAGCATGGTGCTGAGCAATTTGTCTAAAATTCTACCCTGTGTAAAAAGTGGGGTGGGGGGGAGAATAAGAATATACTGGAAGAATACCCAAGAAATTAACACACGTGACTGTGGGAAAGGAATAGGGGGGCTGGGGACAGGGATAAGATATTTCACTGAATACCTATTTTATTATTTTTTTATCATTTTGATTTTTGAACTATGTAAATATGTGGCCTAGTGGAAAAAATTAATAAAATAAAGGAATCTGGAAATCACAGGTGACATATTTAGGTGTAACTTTTACATACAAACAATTTGTAAATCTAATTAGAGGGACCTAGACTCAAAGAAGTAGCCCTGGTGGCGAAACGGTTAAGCGTTCGGTTGCTTATCAAAAGGTTGGTGGTTCAAACCTACTCAGTGCTCCGCTGGAGAGAGACCGGTAATCTGCTCCTATAAAAATTACAGCCTAGGAAACCCTGTGGGGCAGTTCTACCGTCACATGGGATAGCTATGAGTTGAAATCAACTCAATGGCACACAAGAGACTCAAAGAAAGGATCCCTGGTGGCACAACGGTGAAGTGCTCAGCTGCTAACCAAAAGGAGAAAACACCAGGCAATCTGCTCCCGTAAAGATTTCAGCCTAAGAAACCCTGTGGGGCAGTTCTACTCTGTCCTATAGGGTCACTGTGAGTCAGAATTGACTCGATGGCACACGACTACAGCTCAAAGAAAAGGTCTTGGGCCTAAATCAAAGTTTTGGTGAATAAAAATACATGTGCATGTTTTTAAGAGAAAATAAATTATTTGAAATATGTATTTTTTTATTCCCAACTTTTAACTGACTTTGTTTTTATTAACCAACTGACTACTCGTACTGAGTGAACTAAGATGACTTCTAGGTATTAACAGTAATAAATTCAGGGCAATCACCATCTCATTCCACCAAACCCTGGACTCCCCTGGGCCTAACTCAGAAGGAAAAAGGTTAGGAGGCCTGAGAACACAGTCAGACTAAAGAGAGTTACCAAGGCAGGGAGTTTGGTTTCCCATTACTAGGCATGCCAGGCTTCCTTGCCAGGCTGATTCTGTGGCTGCCTGGCCTCCTGCCCTCGTGCAGGCCCCAGAGGCCACAGCAGGGGGCTCTGCTTTCTAATCTTAGCTAGGCCCAACAAGGTGCCTCCTGTGGGAGGCTCACTGCTCATAGTAAGGGCAAGATGAGACAGTTGGGTTTCAGAGACCTTGTGGTGAGGCTGTCCTGCTGCCCTCTGGGAGTGCATGAGGCTCCTGGCTGGCAGCAGTCCGAGTTAGCAGACTCTGGACTCTTTATCTCCTGATATTCTTACATCCCACCAACCTCAAGGTCAGAAAAGTCTCACTGTAGACATCTAGTGATCCTAGACTGGGGCCCCAGGCAAGATAACCCTTCCTCACCCATTCCTCACCCTCCAATGTCTCCAGGGTGTCTGGGAAGGGAAAGAAGTAGGAGACTTCTCCAGAAGAAACTTCTATCCACAGAAGCACAGATCCCCAAATAAGCACAGAAGATAACTAGCTCCTTCCTCTTCAAGTTTTCAAGGAAAAAACTAAGATTATCAACAATTTCATCATTGCATTTAGGAACAAAAATAGAACCCTTCTATTATCTTTCCCTTAAGTCTCTTGGCCACTAACAAGGAATGTGACCTTGGGAACATCAATGAACTTCTCTGGATCCAGTTTCTTTTAATTGTAAAATAAAGGGGTTAGACTAGAAGACTGCCAAAGTCAGTCCAATTCGAAATTCTATGGTTCTGTGGAAGAGCAAAACGGCTAAGTGTTAGTGTCTTCAGGCATCAGGTGTGAACAGGACTTTCACCACGGTCATCAGCTGAATTTTTTGGTATAGTGGGGAGACGGAGGTTCTAATCCCCAGACATACACAATCTATTCACAGCACTACGACTTAGATCCCAAGATTTTGTAAATATTGGACATGGATTGAGGTTACTCCTGGAATAGAGTAGGGTATGAACAGGTATGGTGGTGGGAAGGGTTAGAAAAGAGAACCAGTCCTGTGATGGATACTGTAGCCACAATATTAATAGTCTATTATCAGCCTGGAGATTGGGTATTTCCGTTATCCGAAGGAATCAGAATCGCTCCCAAAACTAAAGGTGGAAAAAAATCACTTTTCCCTAAGACTGCCCAGGGAATCAGTGGGAGGTTCTTTCTCTCCAACAAGAGTCTGCACTCTACGGGCAGAAACCAGGCCTTACACACCTCTTTGTACCCTCCACAGTGGCCAGTGCAGTGCTGAGCAAAGACCAGACACTGTATATGTACTGAAGGAATGAATGACTGCTCTGCGAGTCATGAAGCTCTAGGACCTCAAGGAGTCCTCAACACTTAATGCTCACTGCCTTGCCTCAATGACAAGGCAAACAATGCAGTCATCTCCCACCTCGTCCAATCCGTTCCTCTAGACTCGGTGCTAACTGGTTATCTGACATGGTTTCTCCCATATCATGAGATAGCTCCAATACCTGGCTTTATCTCCCCCTCAGCCCTGCCTTTTGCTCTTTCCATATTTGCTCTGTCTTATCAGTGCCATTCATGGTCCCAGAAGCCAGATGGATAACAAAAGATTGATTAAGCAGGAAAAGGCCTTTTGGTCTGTCTTTTGGGAGGAACAGACAATATTCAGGGTCTTCCTCCTCCACTGCTGCATTAATTCTGTCTGGCGCCCTCTAGTCATACCTGCAAACCAATGGCAGGAAGAAGACCAGTAGTTTGTCTCCTGATTGCCATACAATTTATAAAAAACTCACCTCACTGGGTTTCAATAAATGAGTTTCCCACAGGAAATGGAACATGTGGCTTTTAGTTTCTGCTGCTGAAAGTTATGATTTTGGACATTACCTCTCTTGCTTCATCAAGGAGGCAAGTTTCTCTAAGGCTTTAGGAATTGTTCTAAAAGATAAGGACTGCACAGTTGTAGATACTGTGCATAAAACATATAGTCCAACCTCAGCATTGAGGCTTCCCTAAGGTTGCAACAGAAGTTAGAAGCAAAGCAGGGACAGAGGCCAGCCAGGGTTGTCATTCCCAGGCTAGTTCCCACAACTTCACTACATCACCACTTCCTAGAAAGAGCACACCTATCCAAACGGTCTAAGGTTCTAGGAAAGAGCGGTTGAAGTCACAAATACAAATGCTAGGTTACTCCAGGAAGAAGTCAGGTCAAAATGCTCCTGCCCCCTACCATTCAGGCCCCAGGAGAGCATTCAGTTCCTCACCAAAGCATGCTCAGGGTCGTCGTGGACACCCAGGCAGTTTAATTATTCTGGAAGCAGCTCTTTTTGGAACCCGGACCCAGGAAGACACTAGGGATCCTCACAACTGAACCTACAACCCAAAGCTGAGGAAATTGTCTTGGCTTAATTTGACTTCAGAAGCACATGGGGAAACTGCTTAGACTTCAATTTTGTCCCACTGCCCTATCCCACCAAAAGGGGGCAGCCTGAACCAGACCGCCTAACTCGGTAGGTACGGACCAAAAATAGCCAAGAAGCCATCCTCTTTTAGTCTAGTCTCTCCTTTGCCATTCCCTAGCTCCTGCTACTGATCAGCTGGGAGGTGGTCTGGTCATGGAGGGTGCAGACGCCGACAGTTCCTGGAAAGCAAAGTCAGGACCAGTGCCCCATGGGAGCCACTGTAAGAACTGTATCACATTTACCCATCTATTCTGTTTTTTCCATCCTCCGTGTCCGTGGGTTCCAGGAAGCTTCTTAACCTTTTAGTGCGGCTATCCACGTTCTGGGCACCCGTCTCTGGGTCACACATCCCGCGCTCCCCAGTCGAAGAGACTGCAACCCGCGACCTCCCTTCCCTCGCCACCAAGTAACCCCCATCATTGCAACGCGGCCAGGTGCCGCCTTCATCCAGCTCCCCAGGCCCTTTTGCGCGTCTTCCGGAGAAGCTCCCGGGTCTAGCCGGAGGCTTCGGAAACCACAGCTCGGCTTCTCGTCCTCGGCACGGCTAGTGCCCCTCACCCTCACCCCGTGACCCCAAGCCCTGGAGGCGCGCTGTTTCTCCGCACGGACGCCCCATCCTCTGGCACTCCGCGGCCCTCGCCCGCAGCTCTCCAGTCCTCACCTGAAGCTCCAGTGGACGCCACCTGTGCCCCGCGCAACGACACCAGCAAGGCCCTTCGGCGGACCGCAGCCTTCAGCAGCAGTTTAGTCCGTGCGTCCCGGGAGGCAGCACCAAGCACCCGACACCCCTCCCTCCGTCCGTCCACCGCCACCGCGCGCATGCCCGGCTATATACCCTGCGCGTCAGCACCAGGGCCCACCCACACTGGCCCCCTCGGCCCCGCCTCCGCCCCCGCCCCACCCAGCTCTCCCCAGAGCTTGCCACGTTGTGCCGGGCGGGCAGTAGAGGTACGTGGGTGAGGAGCGGGACTTGGGCCGCCGGCATGGACCGAAGACAGCGGTTGGCTTGCCGAGGGTTTGTAGGGCGAACCAAGCGCCTTTCAACTCCTCGCAGCCGCAGGATCTGGCGCTAAGATCCTAGCTCGATCGGCTAGTTCTCCTAACCCTTCGGCGAATTTCATTCTTGATTCACTGAGGCCCCACAGGCTCCTCCTTCTGGAAACCTCCCATTAAGACCTTTTACCCCTTAAATGTGAGGTTCTTACAACCTGGCCTCCATCCCCATACTCGTAGGAGTAAGACTGCTACTCACCTGTTATGTATATATCTTAACACTTCTGATTCATCTAAAAAGCTTCTTTTCCCTACCTCAGTTCTGAAATGCACCATAGAAGGGGACGTCCCGAGTTATCTTCTGCATATTACCACCAGCCAAAAGAACATAAATTTCTTACTCAGTTTTCAAATAAACCATATTATACTCACTTTTAAAACTGAATGTCCCACCACTCCCCCAAAATGATCAGACTAAGGAGCCATACTTAAAGCTGGGAGAAATGTTAAAATAAACAGCATTTTTGTGTAAGGTGTGTTCTAGCAGTCTCTACTGAAGTGGAATAGGGCTATTAAGATGGATATCAGGCCTCGGAAACGCAAATTTCTTGAAAAAATAAACCACCCGTTAAACTCCCATTGTTCTGTTCTACTGGACATCAGGATTATTTCCTCTACAGCTAACCAGCTGCCACCTGGATCTAGGTGCCCCAAAAGGTCTTCTAGCAGAACCAAAGCCAATTAATATCCACATCCCTGTTCCTAGCACAATCACTGGTGCACAGCTGGCACTAAGTGTCTTGTGAGCTTGCACAGGGAAAGACGACCACATCTCACTTTATGGGAGTCTTGGGGAAAGGAGCCCCCACAATGGCAGTGTTAACAGGAAAGGAAAAGGAAAGCAGACAATCCCTGGAGCAGGTGATAAGAAGAATCTGGTGGTCAATGGCAGCTTGTTCTTAAAGGCTGGATGGAGATGGAAAAAGAATACACTGAAGCAAAGCCAGAGTAGGCCAGATTGATTCTTCATGTCACTCTTGAAGAGACTAGCTGGGCTCTGGGTTTTTCTAAAATTCAATTATCCTCACCTTGTAATTACAGTGCTCCACTTGGGTAAGGGGTGGGAGTGGGGTTCTTCTCATTTATTTTCCAAATGTTTTCACAGTAATGATATCTCTTGCAGAATTTCTCTCAGAGCCTCTTCATCTTTGTAATAACCCGTTATATCTGTCTTTCTTGAAGTATTTTTCAGACATTATGTCATCTGTTTGGGACTCAATCCCACCCCCAAGGGGCTGTTAGAAACTGTTCATTCCCTATCACCCCTTTCCTTGAAGTACTGGGAAAGTAATGAGAAACCCACACAGAGATTAAGTAAAACAAGCATGCTTCATAGAGCTCTGAAAAGTAAGAAACCCATAAACACATATTACAAAGGTATGTTAATCTGTACTTAAAACTGAGATCCAAGAGCAATTCCATTTCTTTTCCAGGCACATTGTCAATACTATACACAGGGTAATGAGGCACCTATCAAAGAGGCTGCTCAAAGTGCAGGGGAGAGAGGAGGCAGGACAGGACACGCCACCACACGGCCTATCATAGGATTCACTTGTTTGCAACCAGACAAGTTTAGAGTTGCCAAAGTCCACACCAGCAACCAAAGCTGATAAGCTATCAGTCAACCATTAGGGGAATACAATTAATTATTAACATGGCTCAAAATCAAAAGGTCCTATCTCTCAATATTCATTCAAAATTCTTCAGGTTTACCGTAACTAGAAGCTATCATATCACTGAGCACTAGTCCTCTCTCAGGAGCCAGCCTTGGGGTCTGTCTTAGTCATCTAGTGCTGCTACAACAGAAATACCACAAGTGGATGGTTTTAATGAAGATAAGTTTATTTCCTCATAGTCAAAGTAGGCTAAAAGTCCAAATTCAGGGCGTCAGCTCCA